>NW_027309790.1:6305000-6599125 GCF_047496795.1 Chiloscyllium punctatum | reverse complement strand
TGTATCTCGCCCACTGTTTCAGCCCCTCTGTTTCAGCCCCTCTGTTTCTCGCCCTCTGTTTCAGCCCCTCTGTTTCTCACCCTCTGTTTCAGCCCCTCTGTTTCTCACCCTCTGTTTCAGCCCCGCTGTTTCAGTCCCTCTGTTTATCGCCCTCTGTTTCAGCCCCTCTGTTTCTCGCCCTCTGTTTCAGCCCCTCTGATTCAGCCCCTCTGTTTCTCACATTCTGTTTCTCGCCCTCTGTTTCACGCCCTCCGTTTCAGCCCCTCTGTATCTCGCCCTCTGTTTCAGCCCCTCTGTTTCAGCCCTCTGATTCAGCCCCTCTGTTTCAGCCCCTCTGTTTCTTGCCCTCTGTTTCTGCCCATCTGTTTCTCGCCCTCTGTTTCAGCCCCGCTGATTCAGCCCCTCTGTTTCAGCCCTTCTGAATCAGCCCCTCTGATTCAGCCCCTCTGTTTCAGCCCCTCTGTTTCAGCCCCTCTGTTTCAGCCCCTCTGTTTCTCGAGCTCTGTTTCAGCCTCGCTGATTCAGCACCTCTGTTTCAACCCCTCTGAATCAGCCCATCTGATTCAGCCCCTCTGTTTCAGCCCCTCTGTTTCAGCCCCTCTGTTTCTCGCCCTCTGTTTCAGCCCCTCTGTATCAGCCCCTCTGTTTCAGCCCCTCTGTTTCTCGCCCTCTGTTTCAGCCCCTCTGTTTCTCGCCCTCTGTTTCAGCCCCTCTGTTTCTCGCCATCTGTTTCAGCCCCTCTGTTTCAGCCCCTCTGTTTCTGCCCCTCTGTTTCTCGCCCTCTGTTTCAGACCCTCTGTTTCAGCCCCTCTGTTTCAGCCCCTCTGTTTCAGCCCCTCTGTTTCTCGCCCTTTTTTTCAGCCCCTTTGTTTCTCGCCCTCTGTTTCAGCCCCTCTGTTTCAGCCCCCTCTGTTTCTCCCCCTCTGTTTCTGCCCCTCTGTTTCTCGCCCTCTGTTTCATCCCCTCTGTTTCTCGCCCTCGGTTTCAGCCCCGCTGATTCTGCCCCTCTGTTTCAGCCCCCCTCAATCAGCCCCTCTGATTCAGCCCCTCTGTTTCAGCCCCACTGATTCAGCCCCTCTGCTTCAGACCTCTGTTTCTCGCCCTCTGTTTCAGCCCCTCTGTTTCTCGCCCTCTGTTTCAGCCCCTCTGTTTCAGCCCCTCTGTTTCAGCCCCTCTGTTTCAGCCCCTCTGTTTCTCGCCCTCTGTTTCAACCCCTCTGTTTCTCGCCCTCTGTTTCAGCCCCTCTGTTTCTCGCCCTCTGTTTCAGCCACTCTGTTTCAGCACCTCTAATTCAGCCGCTCTGTTTCAGCTCCTCTGTTTCTCGCCCTCTGTTTCAGCCCTCTGTTTCTCGCCCTCTGTTTCAGCCCCTCTGTTTCAGCCCCTCTGTTTCTCGCCCTCTGTTTCTGCCCCTCTGTTTCTCGCCCTCTGTTTCAGCCCCTTTGTTTCTCGCCCTCTGTTTCAGCCCCTCTGTTTCAGCCCCTCTGTTTCAGCCCCTCTGTTTCAGCCCCTCTGTTTCTCGCCCTCTGTTTCAGCCCCTCTGTTTCTCGCCCCGCTGTTTCAGCCCCTCTGTTTCAGCCCCTCTGTTTCAGCCCCTCTGTTTCAGCCCCTCTGTTTTTCACCCTCTGAATCAGCCCCTCTGATTCAGCCCCTCAGTTTCAGCCCCTCTGTTCCTCGCCCTCTGTTTCAGCCCCTCTGTTTCAGCCCCTCTGTTTCTCACCCTCTGTATCAGCCCCTCTGTTTCTCCCCTCTGTTTAGCCCCTCTGTTTCTCGCCCTCTGTTTCAGCCCCTCTGTTTCAGCCCCTCTGTTTCAGCCCCTCTGTTTCTCGCCCTCTCTTTCAGCCCCTCTGTTTCTCGCCCTCTGTTTCAGCCACTCTGATTCAGCCCCTCTGTTTCAGACCCTCTGTTTCTCACCCTCTGTTTCAGCCCCTCTGTTTCAGCCCCTCTGTTTCAGCCCCACTGTTTCAGCCCCTCTGTTTCAGCCCCTCTGTTTCAGCCCCTCTGTTTCTCGCCCTCTGTTTCTCACCCTCTGTTTCTCGCCCGCTGTTTCAGTCCCTCTGTTTTTCGCCCTCTGTTTCAGCCACTCTGTTTCTCGCACTCCGTTGCAGGCTCTCTGTTTCAGCCCGTCTGTTTCAGCCCCTCTGTTTCAGCCCCTCTGTTTCTCGCCCTCTGTTTCAGCCCCTCTGTTTCAGCCCCTCTGATTCAGCCCCTCTGATTCAGCCCCTCAGTTTCCCGCCCTCTGTTTCAGCCCCTCTGTTTCAGCCCCTCTGTTTCAGCCCCTCTGTTTCATCCCCTCTGTTTCTCGCCCTCTGTTTCAGCCCCTCTGTTTCAGCCCCTCTGTTGCAGCCCCTCTGTTTCTCGCCCTCTGTTTCAGCCCCTCTGTTTCTCGCCCTCTGTTCAGCCCCTCTGTTTCAGCCCCTCTGTTTCAGCCCCTCTGTTTCAAGCCCCTCTGTTTCTCGCCCACTGTTTCAGCCCCTCTGTTTCAGCCCCTCTGTTTCTCTCCCTCTGTTTCTGCCCCTCTGTTTCTCGCCCTCTGTTTCAGCCCCGCTGATTCAGCCCCTCTGTTTCAGCCCCTCTGAATCAGCCCCTCTGATTCAGCCCCTCTGTTTCAGCCCCTCTGTTTCAACCCCTCTGTTTCAGCCCCTCTGTTTCTAGCCCTCTGTTTCAGCCCCGCTGATTCAGCCCCTCTGTTTCAGCCCCTCTGAATCAGCCCCGCTGATTCAGCCCCTCTGTTTCAGCCCCTCTGAATCAGCCCCTCTGATTCAGCCCCTCTGTTTCAGCCCCTCTGTTTCAGCCCCTCTGTTTCAGCCCCTCCGGTTCCCCCCCTCTGTTTCAGCCCCTCTGTTTCTCGCCCTCTGTTTCAGCCCCTCTGTTTCTCGCCCTCTGTTTCAGCCCCGCTGATTCAGCCCCTCTGTTTCAGCCCTTCTGAATCAGCCCCTCTGATTCAGCCCCTCTGTTTCAGCCCCTCTGTTTCAGCCCCTCTGTTTCAGCCCCTCTGTTTCTCGAGCTCTGTTTCAGCCCCGCTGATTCAGCACCTCTGTTTCAACCCCTCTGAATCAGCCCATCTGATTCAGCCCCTCTGTTTCAGGCCCTCTGTTTCAGCCCCTCTGTTTCTCGCCCTCTGTTTCAGCCCCTCTGTATCAGCCCCTCTGTTTCAGCCCCTCTGTTTCTCGCCCTCTGTTTCAGCCCCTCTGTTTCTCGCCCTCTGTTTCAGCCCCTCTGTTTCTCGCCATCTGTTTCAGCCCCTCTGTTTCAGCCCCTCTGTTTCTGCCCCTCTGTTTCTCGCCCTCTGTTTCAGACCCTCTGTTTCAGCCCCTCTGTTTCAGCCCCTCTGTTTCAGCCCCTCTGTTTCTCGCCCTTTTTTTTCAGCCCCTTTGTTTCTCGCCCTCTGTTTCAGCCCCTCTGTTTCAGCCCCTCTGTTTCTCCCCCTCTGTTTCTGCCCCTCTGTTTCTCGCCCTCTGTTTCATCCCCTCTGTTTCTCGCCCTCGGTTTCAGCCCCGCTGATTCTGCCCCTCTGTTTCAGCCCCCCTCAATCAGCCCCTCTGATTCAGCCCCTCTGTTTCAGCCCCACTGATTCAGCCCCTCTGCTTCAGACCCTCTGTTTCTCGCCCTCTGTTTCAGCCCCTCTGTTTCTCGCCCTCTGTTTCAGCCCCTCTGTTTCAGCCCCTCTGTTTCAGCCCCTCTGTTTCAGCCCCTCTGTTTCTCGCCCTCTGTTTCAACCCCTCTGTTTCTCGCCCTCTGTTTCAGCCCCTCTGTTTCTCGCCCTCTGTTTCAGCCCCTCTGTTTCTCGCCCTCTCTTTCAGCCCCTCTGTTTCTCGCCCTCTGTTTCAGCCACTCTGATTCAGCCCCTCTGTTTCAGACCCTCTGTTTCTCACCCTCTGTTTCAGCCCCTCTGTTTCAGCCCCTCTGTTTCAGCCCCACTGTTTCAGCCCCTCTGTTTCAGCCCCTCTGTTTCAGCCCCTCTGTTTCTCGCCCTCTGTTTCTCACCCTCTGTTTCTCGCCCGCTGTTTCAGTCCCTCTGTTTTTCGCCCTCTGTTTCAGCCACTCTGTTTCTCGCACTCCGTTGCAGGCTCTCTGTTTCAGCCCGTCTGTTTCAGCCCCTCTGTTTCAGCCCCTCTGTTTCTCGCCCTCTGTTTCAGCCCCTCTGTTTCAGCCCCTCTGATTCAGCCCCTCTGATTCAGCCCCTCAGTTTCCCGCCCTCTGTTTCAGCCCCTCTGTTTCAGCCCCTCTGTTTCAGCCCCTCTGTTTCATCCCCTCTGTTTCTCGCCCTCTGTTTCAGCCCCTCTGTTTCAGCCCCTCTGTTGCAGCCCCTCTGTTTCTCGCCCTCTGTTTCAGCCCCTCTGTTTCTCGCCCTCTGTTTCAGCCCCTCTGTTTCAGCCCCTCTGTTTCAGCCCCTCTGTTTCAGCCCCTCTGTTTCTCGCCCACTGTTTCAGCCCCTCTGTTTCAGCCCCTCTGTTTCTCTCCCTCTGTTTCTGCCCCTCTGTTTCTCGCCCTCTGTTTCAGCCCCGCTGATTCAGCCCCTCTGTTTCAGCCCCTCTGAATCAGCCCCTCTGATTCAGCCCCTCTGTTTCAGCCCCTCTGTTTCAACCCCTCTGTTTCAGCCCCTCTGTTTCTAGCCCTCTGTTTCAGCCCCGCTGATTCAGCCCCTCTGTTTCAGCCCCTCTGAATCAGCCCCGCTGATTCAGCCCCTCTGTTTCAGCCCCTCTGAATCAGCCCCTCTGATTCAGCCCCTCTGTTTCAGCCCCTCTGTTTCAGCCCCTCTGTTTCAGCCCCTCCGGTTCCCCCCCTCTGTTTCAGCCCCTCTGTTTCTCGCCCTCTGTTTCAGCCCCTCTGTTTCTCGCCCTCTGTTTCAGCCCCGCTGATTCAGCCCCTCTGTTTCAGCCCTTCTGAATCAGCCCCTCTGATTCAGCCCCTCTGTTTCAGCCCCTCTGTTTCAGCCCCTCTGTTTCAGCCCCTCTGTTTCTCGAGCTCTGTTTCAGCCCCGCTGATTCAGCACCTCTGTTTCAACCCCTCTGAATCAGCCCATCTGATTCAGCCCCTCTGTTTCAGGCCCTCTGTTTCAGCCCCTCTGTTTCTCGCCCTCTGTTTCAGCCCCTCTGTATCAGCCCCTCTGTTTCAGCCCCTCTGTTTCTCGCCCTCTGTTTCAGCCCCTCTGTTTCTCGCCCTCTGTTTCAGCCCCTCTGTTTCTCGCCATCTGTTTCAGCCCCTCTGTTTCAGCCCCTCTGTTTCTGCCCCTCTGTTTCTCGCCCTCTGTTTCAGACCCTCTGTTTCAGCCCCTCTGTTTCAGCCCCTCTGTTTCAGCCCCTCTGTTTCTCGCCCTTTTTTTCAGCCCCTTTGTTTCTCGCCCTCTGTTTCAGCCCCTCTGTTTCAGCCCCTCTGTTTCTCCCCTCTGTTTCTGCCCCTCTGTTTCTCGCCCTCTGTTTCATCCCCTCTGTTTCTCGCCCTCGGTTTCAGCCCCGCTGATTCTGCCCCTCTGTTTCAGCCCCCCTCAATCAGCCCCTCTGATTCAGCCCCTCTGTTTCAGCCCACTGATTCAGCCCCTCTGCTTCAGACCCTCTGTTTCTCGCCCTCTGTTTCAGCCCCTCTGTTTCTCGCCCTCTGTTTCAGCCCCTCTGTTTCAGCCCCTCTGTTTCAGCCCTCTGTTTCAGCCCCTCTGTTTCTCGCCCTCTGTTTCAACCCCTCTGTTTCTCGCCCTCTGTTCAGCCCCTCTGTTTCTCGCCCTCTGTTTCAGCCACTCTGTTTCAGCACCTCTAATTCAGCCGCTCTGTTTCAGCTCCTCTGTTTCTCGCCCTCTGTTTCAGCCCCTCTGTTTCTCGCCCTCTGTTTCAGCCCCTCTGTTTCAGCCCCTCTGTTTCTCGCCCTCTGTTTCTGCCCCTCTGTTTCTCGCCCTCTGTTTCAGCCCCTTTGTTTCTCGCCCTCTGTTTCAGCCCCTCTGTTTCAGCCCCTCTGTTTCAGCCCCTCTGTTTCAGCCCCTCTGTTTCTCGCCCTCTGTTTCAGCCCCTCTGTTTCTCGCCCGCTGTTTCAGCCCCTCTGTTTCAGCCCCTCTGTTTCAGCCCCTCTGTTTCAGCCCCTCTGTTTTTCACCCTCTGAATCAGCCCCTCTGATTCAGCCCCTCTGTTTCAGCCCCTCTGTTCCTCGCCCTCTGTTTCAGCCCCTCTGTTTCAGCCCCTCTGTTTCTCACCCTCTGTATCAGCCCCTCTGTTTCTCCCCCTCTGTTTTAGCCCCTCTGTTTCTCGCCCTCTGTTTCAGCCCCTCTGTTTCAGCCCCTCTGTTTCAGCCCCTCTGTTTCTCGCCCTCTCTTTCAGCCCCTCTGTTTCTCGCCCTCTGTTTCAGCCACTCTGATTCAGCCCCTCTGTTTCAGACCCTCTGTTTCTCACCCTCTGTTTCAGCCCCTCTGTTTCAGCCCCTCTGTTTCAGCCCCACTGTTTCAGCCCCTCTGTTTCAGCCCCTCTGTTTCAGCCCCTCTGTTTCTCGCCCTCTGTTTCTCACCCTCTGTTTCTCGCCCGCTGTTTCAGTCCCTCTGTTTTTCGCCCTCTGTTTCAGCCACTCTGTTTCTCGCACTCCGTTGCAGGCTCTCTGTTTCAGCCCGTCTGTTTCAGCCCCTCTGTTTCAGCCCCTCTGTTTCTCGCCCTCTGTTTCAGCCCCTCTGTTTCAGCCCCTCTGATTCAGCCCCTCTGATTCAGCCCCTCAGTTTCCCGCCCTCTGTTTCAGCCCCTCTGTTTCAGCCCCTCTGTTTCAGCCCCTCTGTTTCATCCCCTCTGTTTCTCGCCCTCTGTTTCAGCCCCTCTGTTTCAGCCCCTCTGTTGCAGCCCCTCTGTTTCTCGCCCTCTGTTTCAGCCCCTCTGTTTCTCGCCCTCTGTTTCAGCCCCTCTGTTTCAGCCCCTCTGTTTCAGCCCCTCTGTTTCAGCCCCTCTGTTTCTCGCCCACTGTTTCAGCCCCTCTGTTTCAGCCCCTCTGTTTCTCTCCCTCTGTTTCTGCCCCTCTGTTTCTCGCCCTCTGTTTCAGCCCCGCTGATTCAGCCCCTCTGTTTCAGCCCCTCTGAATCAGCCCCTCTGATTCAGCCCCACTGTTTCAGCCCCTCTGTTTCAACCCCTCTGTTTCAGCCCCTCTGTTTCTAGCCCTCTGTTTCAGCCCCGCTGATTCAGCCCCTCTGTTTCAGCCCCTCTGAATCAGCCCCTCTGATTCAGCCCCTCTGTTTCAGCCCCTCTGTTTCAGCCCCTCTGTTTCAGCCCCTCCGGTTCCTCCCCTCTGTTTCAGCCCCTCTGTTTCTCGCCCTCTGTTTCAGCCCCGCTGATTCAGCCCCTCTGTTTCAGCCCCTCTGAATCAGCCCCTCTGATTCAGCCCCTCTGTTTCAGCCCCTCTGTTTCAACCCCTCTGTTTCAGCCCCTCTGTTTCTAGCCCTCTGTTTCAGCCCCGCTGATTCAGCCCCTCTGTTTCAGCCCCTCTGAATCAGCCCCTCTGTTTCAGCCCCTCTGTTTCACGCCCTCTGTTTCAGCCCCTCTGTTTCTCGCCCTCTGTTTCAGCTCCTCTGATTCAGCCCCTCTGTTTCAGCCCCTCTGATTCAGCCCCTCTGATTCAGCCCCTCTAATTCAGCCCCTCTGTTTCTCGCCCTCTGTTTCAGCCCCTCTGTTTCAGCCCCTCTGTTTCATTCCCTCTGTTTCTCATTCTCTGTTTCAGCCCCTCTGATTCAGCCCCTCTGATTCAGCCCGTCTGTTTACCGCCCCTCTGTTTCCCTCCCCTCTGTTTCAGCCCCTCTATTTCACGCCCCCTGTTTCAGCCCCTCTGTTTCTCACCCTCTCTTTCAGCCCCGCTGTTTCTCGCCCTCTGTTTCAGCCCCTCTGTTTCAGCCCCTCTGTTTCAGCCCCTCTGTATCTCGCCCACTGATTCAGCCCCTCTGTTTCAGCCCCTCTGTTTCTCGCCCTCTGTTTCAGCCCCTCTGTTTCTCACCCTCTGTTTCAGCCCCTCTGTTTCTCACCCTCTGTTTCAGCCCCGCTGTTTCAGTCCCTCTGTTTATCGCCCTCTGTTTCAGCCCCTCTGTTTCTCGCCCTCTGTTTCAGCCCCTCTGATTCAGCCCCTCTGTTTCAGCCCCTCTGAATCAGCCCCTCTGATTCAGCCCGTCTGTTTCAGCCCCTCTGTTTCAGCCCCTCTGTTTCAGCCCCTCCGGTTCCCCCCCTCTGTTTCAGCCCCTCTGTTTCACGCCCTCTGTTTCAGCCCCGCTGATTCAGCCCCTCTGTTTCAGCCCCTCTGAATCAGCCCCTCTGATTCAGCCCCTCTGTTTCAGCCCCTCTGTTTCAACCCCTCTGTTTCAGCCCCTCTGTTTCTAGCCCTCTGTTTCAGCCCCGCTGATTCAGCCCCTCTGTTTCAGCCCCTCTGAATCAGCCCCTCTGTTTCAGCCCCTCTGTTTCACGCCCTCTGTTTCAGCCCCTCTGTTTCTCGCCCTCTGTTTCAGCTCCTCTGATTCAGCCCCTCTGTTTCAGCCCCTCTGATTCAGCCCCTCTGATTCTCGCCCCTCTAATTCAGCCCCTCTGTTTCTCGCCCTCTGTTTCAGCCCCTCTGTTTCAGCCCCTCTGTTTCATTCCCTCTGTTTCTCATTCTCTGTTTCAGCCCCTCTGATTCAGCCCCTCTGATTCAGCCCGTCTGTTTACCGCCCCTCTGTTTCCCTCCCCTCTGTTTCAGCCCCTCTATTTCACGCCCCCTGTTTCAGCCCCTCTGTTTCTCACCCTCTCTTTCAGCCCCGCTGTTTCTCGCCCTCTGTTTCAGCCCCTCTGTTTCAGCCCCTCTGTTTCAGCCCCTCTGTATCTCGCCCACTGTTTCAGCCCCTCTGTTTCAGCCCCTCTGTTTCTCGCCCTCTGTTTCAGCCCCTCTGTTTCTCACCCTCTGTTTCAGCCCCTCTGTTTCTCACCCTCTGTTTCAGCCCCGCTGTTTCAGTCCCTCTGTTTATCGCCCTCTGTTTCAGCCCCTCTGTTTCTCGCCCTCTGTTTCAGCCCCTCTGATTCAGCCCCTCTGTTTCTCACATTCTGTTTCTCGCCCTCTGTTTCACGCCCTCCGTTTCAGCCCCTCTGTATCTCGCCCTCTGTTTCAGCCCCTCTGTTTCAGCCCCTCTGTTTCAGCCCCTCTGTTTCAGCCCCTCTGTTTCTCGCCCTCTGTTTCAGCCCCTCTGTTTCTCGCCCTCTGTTTCAGCAGCTCTGTTTCTCACCCTTTGTTTCAGCCCCTCTTTTTCTCGCCCTCTGTTTCAGCCCCTCTGTTTCAGCCCCTCTGTTTCAGCCCCTCTGTTTCAGCCCCTCTGTTTCAGCCCCTCTGATTCTCGCCCTCTGTTTCAGCCCCTCTGTTTCAGCCCCTGTGTTTCAGCCCCTCTGTTTCTCGCCCTCTGTTTCAGCCCCTCTGTTTCTCGCCCGCTGTTTCAGCCCCTCTGTTTCAGCCCCTCTGTTTCAGCCCCTCTGTTTCAGCCCCTCTGTTTTTCACCCTCTGAATCAGCCCCTCTGATTCAGCCCCTCTGTTTCAGCCCCTCTGTTCCTCGCCCTCTGTTTCAGCCCCTCTGTTTCAGCCCCTCTGTTTCTCACCCTCTGTATCAGCCCCTCTGTTTCTCCCCCTCTGTTTTAGCCCCTCTGTTTCTCGCCCTCTGTTTCAGCCCCTCTGTTTCAGCCCCTCTGTTTCAGCCCCTCTGTTTCTCGCCCTCTCTTTCAGCCCCTCTGTTTCTCGCCCTCTGTTTCAGCCACTCTGATTCAGCCCCTCTGTTTCAGACCCTCTGTTTCTCACCCTCTGTTTCAGCCCCTCTGTTTCAGCCCCTCTGTTTCAGCCCCACTGTTTCAGCCCCTCTGTTTCAGCCCCTCTGTTTCAGCCCCTCTGTTTCTCGCCCTCTGTTTCTCACCCTCTGTTTCTCGCCCGCTGTTTCAGTCCCTCTGTTTTTCGCCCTCTGTTTCAGCCACTCTGTTTCTCGCACTCCGTTGCAGGCTCTCTGTTTCAGCCCGTCTGTTTCAGCCCCTCTGTTTCAGCCCCTCTGTTTCTCGCCCTCTGTTTCAGCCCCTCTGTTTCAGCCCCTCTGATTCAGCCCCTCTGATTCAGCCCCTCAGTTTCCCGCCCTCTGTTTCAGCCCCTCTGTTTCAGCCCCTCTGTTTCAGCCCCTCTGTTTCATCCCCTCTGTTTCTCGCCCTCTGTTTCAGCCCCTCTGTTTCAGCCCCTCTGTTGCAGCCCCTCTGTTTCTCGCCCTCTGTTTCAGCCCCTCTGTTTCTCGCCCTCTGTTTCAGCCCCTCTGTTTCAGCCCCTCTGTTTCAGCCCCTCTGTTTCAGCCCCTCTGTTTCTCGCCCACTGTTTCAGCCCCTCTGTTTCAGCCCCTCTGTTTCTCTCCCTCTGTTTCTGCCCCTCTGTTTCTCGCCCTCTGTTTCAGCCCCGCTGATTCAGCCCCTCTGTTTCAGCCCCTCTGAATCAGCCCCTCTGATTCAGCCCCTCTGTTTCAGCCCCTCTGTTTCAACCCCTCTGTTTCAGCCCCTCTGTTTCTAGCCCTCTGTTTCAGCCCCGCTGATTCAGCCCCTCTGTTTCAGCCCCTCTGAATCAGCCCCTCTGATTCAGCCCCTCTGTTTCAGCCCCTCTGTTTCAGCCCCTCTGTTTCAGCCCCTCCGGTTCCTCCCCTCTGTTTCAGCCCCTCTGTTTCTCGCCCTCTGTTTCAGCCCCGCTGATTCAGCCCCTCTGTTTCAGCCCCTCTGAATCAGCCCCTCTGATTCAGCCCCTCTGTTTCAGCCCCTCTGTTTCAACCCCTCTGTTTCAGCCCCTCTGTTTCTAGCCCTCTGTTTCAGCCCCGCTGATTCAGCCCCTCTGTTTCAGCCCCTCTGAATCAGCCCCTCTGTTTCAGCCCCTCTGTTTCACGCCCTCTGTTTCAGCCCGTCTGTTTCTCGCCCTCTGTTTCAGCTCCTCTGATTCAGCCCCTCTGTTTCAGCCCCTCTGATTCAGCCCCTCTGATTCAGCCCCTCTAATTCAGCCCCTCTGTTTCTCGCCCTCTGTTTCAGCCCCTCTGTTTCAGCCCCTCTGTTTCATTCCCTCTGTTTCTCATTCTCTGTTTCAGCCCCTCTGATTCAGCCCCTCTGATTCAGCCCGTCTGTTTACCGCCCCTCTGTTTCCCTCCCCTCTGTTTCAGCCCCTCTATTTCACGCCCCCTGTTTCAGCCCCTCTGTTTCTCACCCTCTCTTTCAGCCCCGCTGTTTCTCGCCCTCTGTTTCAGCCCCTCTGTTTCAGCCCCTCTGTTTCAGCCCCTCTGTATCTCGCCCACTGATTCAGCCCCTCTGTTTCAGCCCCTCTGTTTCTCGCCCTCTGTTTCAGCCCCTCTGTTTCTCACCCTCTGTTTCAGCCCCTCTGTTTCTCACCCTCTGTTTCAGCCCCGCTGTTTCAGTCCCTCTGTTTATCGCCCTCTGTTTCAGCCCCTCTGTTTCTCGCCCTCTGTTTCAGCCCCTCTGATTCAGCCCCTCTGTTTCAGCCCCTCTGAATCAGCCCCTCTGATTCAGCCCGTCTGTTTCAGCCCCTCTGTTTCAGCCCCTCTGTTTCAGCCCCTCCGGTTCCCCCCCTCTGTTTCAGCCCCTCTGTTTCACGCCCTCTGTTTCAGCCCCGCTGATTCAGCCCCTCTGTTTCAGCCCCTCTGAATCAGCCCCTCTGATTCAGCCCCTCTGTTTCAGCCCCTCTGTTTCAACCCCTCTGTTTCAGCCCCTCTGTTTCTAGCCCTCTGTTTCAGCCCCGCTGATTCAGCCCCTCTGTTTCAGCCCCTCTGAATCAGCCCCTCTGTTTCAGCCCCTCTGTTTCACGCCCTCTGTTTCAGCCCCTCTGTTTCTCGCCCTCTGTTTCAGCTCCTCTGATTCAGCCCCTCTGTTTCAGCCCCTCTGATTCAGCCCCTCTGATTCTCGCCCCTCTAATTCAGCCCCTCTGTTTCTCGCCCTCTGTTTCAGCCCCTCTGTTTCAGCCCCTCTGTTTCATTCCCTCTGTTTCTCATTCTCTGTTTCAGCCCCTCTGATTCAGCCCCTCTGATTCAGCCCGTCTGTTTACCGCCCCTCTGTTTCCCTCCCCTATGTTTCAGCCCCTCTATTTCACGCCCCCTGTTTCAGCCCCTCTGTTTCTCACACTCTCTTTCAGCCCCGCTGTTTCTCGCCCTCTGTTTCAGCCCCTCTGTTTCAGCCCCTCTGTTTCAGCCCCTCTGTATCTCGCCCACTGTTTCAGCCCCTCTGTTTCAGCCCCTCTGTTTCTCGCCCTCTGTTTCAGCCCCTCTGTTTCTCACCCTCTGTTTCAGCCCCTCTGTTTCTCACCCTCTGTTTCAGCCCCGCTGTTTCAGTCCCTCTGTTTATCGCCCTCTGTTTCAGCCCCTCTGTTTCTCGCCCTCTGTTTCAGCCCCTCTGATTCAGCCCCTCTGTTTCTCACATTCTGTTTCTCGCCCTCTGTTTCACGCCCTCCGTTTCAGCCCCTCTGTATCTCGCCCTCTGTTTCAGCCCCTCTGTTTCAGCCCCTCTGTTTCAGCCCCTCTGTTTCAGCCCCTCTGTTTCTCGCCCTCTGTTTCAGCCCCTCTGTTTCTCGCCCTCTGTTTCAGCAGCTCTGTTTCTCACCCTTTGTTTCAGCCCCTCTTTTTCTCGCCCTCTGTTTCAGCCCCTCTGTTTCAGCCCCTCTGTTTCAGCCCCTCTGTTTCAGCCCCTCTGTTTCAGCCCCTCTGATTCTCGCCCTCTGTTTCAGCCCCTCTGTTTCAGCCCCTGTGTTTCAGCCCCTCTGTTTCTCGCCCTCTGTTTTAGCCCCTCTGTTCCTCGACCTCTGTTTCAGCCCCTCTGTTTCTCGCCCTCTGTTTCAGCCCTTTTGTTTCAGCACCTCTGTTTCAGCCCCTCTGTTTCAGCCCCTCTGTTTCTCCCCTCTGTTTCAGCCCCTCTGTTTCTCGCCCTCTGTTTCTCGCCCTCTGTTTCAGCCCCTCTGTTTCTCGCACTCTGTTTCTGCCCCTCTGTTTCTCGCCCTCTGTTTCAGCCCCTCTGTTTACCGCCCAATGTTTCAGCCCCGCTGATTCAGCCCCTCTGTTTCAGCCCCTCTGTTTCAGCCACTCTGTTTCTCGCCCTCTGTTTCAGCCACTCTGTTTCTTGCCCTCTGTTTCAGCCCCACTGTTTCTCGCCCTCTGTTTCAGCCCCTCTGTTTCAGCCCCTCTGTTTCAGCCCCTCTGGTTCTCGCCCACTGTTCCAGCCCCTCTGTTTCTTGCCCTCTGTTTCAGCCCCACTGTTTCTCGCCCTCTGTTTCAGCCCCTCTGATTCAGCCCCTCTGTTTCAGCCCCTCTGTTTGAGGCCCTCTGATTCAGCCCCTCTGATTCAGCCCGTCTGTTTCTCGCCCTCTGTTTCAGCCCCTCTGTTTCTCACCCTCTGTTTCAGCCCCTCTGTTTCAGCCCCTCTGGTTCAGCCCCTCTGTTTGTCGCACTCTTATTCAGCCCCACTGATTCAGCCCCTCTGATTCAGCCCCTCTGATTCAGCCCCTCTGTTTCCCGCCCCTCTGTTTCCCGCCCCTCTGTTTCAGCCCCTCTTTTTCTCGCCCCCTGTTTGAGCCCCTCTGTTTCTCGCCCTCTGTTTCAGCCCCTCTGTTTCTCGCCCTCTGTTTCAGCCCCTTGGATTCAGCCCCTCTGATTCAGCCCCTCTGATTCAGCCCCTCTGTTTCTCGCCCTCTGTTTCAGCCCCTCTGTTTCAGCCCCTCTGTTTCAGCACCTCTGTTTCAGTCCCTCTGTTTCTCGCCCTCTGTTTCTCGCCCTCTGTTTCAGCCCCTCTGTTTCTCGACCTCTATTTCAGCCCCTCTGTTTCAGCCCCTCTGTTCCTCGCCCTCTGTTTCAGCCCCTCTGTTTCAGCCCCTCTGTTTCTCACCCCCTGTTTCAGCCCCTCTGTTTCAGCGCCTCTGTTTTAGCCTCTCTGGTTCTCGCCCTGTGTTTCAGCCCCTCTGTTTCAGCCCCTCTGTTTCAGCCCCTCTGTTTCTCGCCCTCTCTTTCAGCCCCTCTGTTTCTCGCCCTCTGTTTCAGCCCCTCTGTTTCAGCCCCTCTGTATCTCGCCCACTGTTTCAGCCCCTCTGTTTCAGCCCCTCTGTTTCTCGCCCTCTGTTTGAGCCCCTCTGTTTCTCGCCCGCTGTTTCAGCCCCTCTGTTTCTCGCCCTCTGTTTCAGCCCCTCTGTTTCAGCCACTCTGTTTCTCACCCTCTGTTTCAGCCCCTCTGTTTCTCACCCTCTGTTTCAGCCCCGCTGTTTCAGCCCCTCTGTTTATCGCCCTCTGTTTCAGCCCCTCTGTTTCTCGCCCTCTGTTTCAGCCCCTCTGATCCAGCCCCTCTGTTTCTCACATTCTGTTTCAGCCCCTCTGTTTCACGCCCTCTGTTTCAGCCCCTCTGTATCTCGCCCTCTGTTTCAGCCCCTCTGTTTCAGCCCCTCTGTTTCAGCCCCTCTGTTTCTCGCCCTCTGTTTCAGCCCCTCTGTTTCTCACCCTTTGTTTCAGCCCCTCTATTTCTCGCCCTCTGTTTCAGCCCCTCTGTTTCAGCCCCTCTGTTTCAGCCCCTCTGTTTCAGTCCCTCTGTTTCTCGCCCTCTGTTTCAGACCCTATATTTCTTGCCCTCTGTTTCAGCCCCTCTGATTCAGCCCCTCTGATTCAGCCCCTCTGTTTCTCACCCTCTGTTTCAGCCCCTCTGTTTCTCGCCCTCTGTTTCAGCCCCTCTGTTTCAGCCCCTGTGTTTCAGCCCCTCTGTTTCTCGCCCTCTGTTTTAGCCGCTCTGTTTCTCGACCTCTGTTTCAGCCCCTCTGTTTCTCGCCCTCTGTTTCAGCCCTTCTGTTTCAGCACCTCTGTTTCAGCCCCTCTGTTTCAGCCCCTCTGTTTCTCCCCTCTGTTTCAGCCCCTCTGTTTCTCGCCCTCTGTTTCTCGCCCTCTGTTTCAGCCCCTCTGTTTCTCGCCCTCTGTTTCTGCCCCTCTGTTTCTCGCACTCTGTTTCAGCTCCTCTGTTTACCGCCCAATGTTTCAGCCCTGCTGATTCAGCCCCTCTGTTTCAGCCCCTCTGTTTCAGCCACTCTGTTTCTCGCCCTCTGTTTCAGCCCCTCTGTTTCTTGCCCTCTGTTTCAGCCCCACTGTTTCTCGCCCTCTGTTTCAGCCCCTCTGTTTCAGCCCCTCTGTTTCAGCCCCTCTGTTTCTCGCCCACTGTTTCAACCCCTCTGTTTCTTGCCCTCTGTTTCAGCCGCACTGTTTCTCGCCCTCTGTTTCAGCCCCTCTGATTCAGCACCTCTGTTTCAGCCCCTCTGTTTGAGGCCCTCTGATTCAGCCCCTCTGATTCAGCCCGTCTGTTTCTCGCCCTCTGTTTCAGCCCCTCTGTTTCTCACCCTCTGTTTCAGCCCCTCTGATTCAGCCCCTCTGGTTCAGCCCCTCTGTTTCTCGCACTCTTATTCAGCCCCTCTGATTCAGCCCCTCTGATTCAGCCCCTCTGATTCAGCCCCTCTGTTTCTCGCCCTCTGTTTCAGCCCCTCTGTTTCAGCCCCTCTGTTTCAGTCCCTCTGTTTCTCGCCCTCTGTTTCTCGACCTCTGTTTCAGCCCCTCTGTTTCTCGCCCTCTGTTTCAGCCCCTCTGTTTCTCGCCCTCTGTTTCAGCCCCACTGTTCCTCGCCCACTGTTTCAGCCCCTCTGTTTCAGCCCCTCTGTTTCAGCCCCTCTGTTTCAGCCCCTCTGTTTCTCGCCCTCTCTTTCAGCCCCTCTGTTTCTCGCCCTCTGTTTCAGCCACTCTGATTCAGCCCCTCTGTTTCAGACCCTCTGTTTCTCACCCTCTGTTTCAGCCCCTCTGTTTCAGCCCCTCTGTTTCAGCCCCTCTGTTTCAGCCCCTCTGTTTCAGCCCCTCTGTTTCAGCCCCTCTGTTTCTCGCCCTCTGTTTCTCACCCTCTGTTTCTCGCCCTCTGTTTTTCGCCCTCTGTTTCAGCCACTCTGTTTCTCGCCCTCCGTTTCAGGCTCTCTGTTTCAGCCCGTCTGTTTCAGCCCCTCTGTTTCAGCCCCTCTGTTTCTCGCCCTCTGTTTCAGCCCCTCTGTTTCAGCCCCTCTGATTCAGCCCCTCTGATTCAGCCCCTCAGTTTCCCGCCCTCTGTTTTAGCCCCTCTGTTTCAGCCCCTCTGTTTCAGCCCCTCTGTTTCATCCCCTCTGTTTCTCGCCCTCTGTTTCAGCCCCTCTGTTTCAGCCCCTCTGTTGCAGCCCCTCTGTTTCTCGCCCTCTGTTTCAGCCCCTCTGTTTCTCGCCCTCTGTTTCAGCCCCTCTGTTTCAGCCCCTCTGTTTTAGCCCCTCTGTTTCAGCCCCTGTGTTTCTCGCCCTCTGTTTCAGCCTCGCTGTTTCAGCCCCTCTGTTTCTCTCCCTCTGTTTCTGCCCCTCTGTTTCTCGCCCTCTGTTTCAGCCCCTCTGTTTCTCGCCCTCTGTTTCAGCCCCTCTGTTTCAGCCCCTCTGTTTCTCCCCATCTGTTTTTGCCCCTCTGTTTCTCGCCCTCTGTTTCAGCCCCTCTGTTTCAGCCCCTCTGTTTCAGCCCCTCTGTTTCTCGCCCTCTCTTTCAGCCCCTCTGTTTCTCGCCCTCTGTTTCAGCCACTCTGATTCAGCCCCTCTGTTTCAGACCCTCTGTTTCTCACCCTCTGTTTCAGCCCCTCTGTTTCAGCCCCTCTGTTTCAGCCCCACTGTTTCAGCCCCTCTGTTTCAGCCCCTCTGTTTCAGCCCCTCTATTTCTCCCCCTCTGTTTCTCACCCTCTGTTTCTCGCCCTCTGTTTCAGTCCCTCTGTTTTTCGCCCTCTGTTTCAGCCACTCTGTTTCTCGCCCTCCGTTTCAGGCTCTCTGTTTCAGCCCGTCTGTTTCAGCCCCTCTGTTTCAGCCCCTCTGTTTCTCGCCCTCTGTTTCAGCCCCTCTGTTTCAGCCCCTCTGATTCAGCCCCTCTGATTCAGCCCCTCAGTTTCCCGCCCTCTGTTTCAGCCCCTCTGTTTCAGCACCTCTGTTTCAGCCCCTCTGTTTAATCCCCTCTGTTTCTCGCCCTCTGTTTCAGCCCCTCTGTTTCAGCCCCTCTGTTGCAGCCCCTCTGTTTCTCGCCCTCTGTTTCAGCCCCTCTGTTTCTCGCCCTCTGTTTCAGCCCCTCTGTTTCAGCCCCTCTGTTTCAGCCCCTCTGTTTCAGCCCCTCTGTTTCTCGCCCTCTGTTTCAGCCCCTCTGTTTCAGCCCCTCTGTTTCTCTCCCTCTGTTTCTGCCCCTCTGTTTCTCGCCCTCTGTTTCAGCCCCGCTGATTCAGCCCCTCTGTTTCAGCCCCTCTGAATCAGCCCCTCTGATTCAGCCCCTCTGTTTCAGCCCCTCTGTTTCAGTCCCTCTGTTTCAGCCCCTCTGTTTCTAGCCCTCTGTTTCAGCCCCGCTGATTCAGCCCCTCTGTTTCAGCCCCTCTGAATCAGCCCCTCTGATTCAGCCCCTCTGTTTCAGCCCCTCTGTTTCAGCCCCTCTGTTTCAGCCCCTCCGGTTCCCCCCCTCTGTTTCAGCCCCTCTGTTTCTCGCCCTCTGTTTCAGCCCCTCTGTTTCTCGCCCTCTGTTTCAGCGCCTCTGTTTCAGCCCCTCTGTTTCTTGCCCTCTGTTTCTGCCCATCTGTTTCTCGCCCTCTGTTTCAGCCCCGCTGATTCAGTCCCTCTGATTCAGCCCCTCTGTTTCTCGCCCTCTGTTTCAGCACCTCTGTTTCTCGCCAGCGGTTTCTGCCCCTCTATTTCTCGCCCTCTGTTTCAGCCCCTCTGTTTCTCGCCCTCTGTTTCTGCCCCGCTGCTTCAGACCCTCTGTTTCATCCACTCAGAATCAGCCCCTCTGTTTCAGCCGCACTGTTTCAGCCCCTCTGTTTCTCGCCCTCTGTTTCAGCCCCTCTGTTTCTCGCCCTCTGTTTCAGCCCCTCTGTTTCAGCCCCTCTGTTTCTCGCCCTCTGTTTCTGCCCATCTGTTTCTCGCCCTCTGTTTCAGCCCCGCTGATTCAGCCCCTCTGTTTCAGCCCCTCTGAATCAGCCCCTCTGATTCAGCCCCTCTGTTTCAGCCCCTCTGTTTCAGCCCCTCTGTTTCTCGCCCTCTGTTTCAGCCCCTCTGTTTCTCGCCCTCTGTTTCATGCCCGCTGATTCAACCCCTCTGTTTCAGCCCCTCTGAATCAGCCCCTCTGATTCAGCCCCTCTGTTTCAGCCCCTCTGTTTCAGCCCCTCTGTTTCAGCCCCTCTGTTTCTCGCCCTCTGTTTCAGCCCCTTTTTTTTCACCCTCTCTTTCAGCCCCTCTGTATCAGCCCCTCTGTTTCAGCCCCTCTGTTTCAGACCCTCTGTTTCTCGCCCTCTGTTTCAGCCCCTCTGTTTCTCCCCCTCTGTTTCAGCCCCTCTGTTTCTCGCGATCTGTTTCAGCCCCTCTGTTTCTCGCCCTCTGTTTCAGCCCCTCTGTTTCTCGCCCTCTGTTTCAGCCCCTCTGTTTCAGCCCCTCTGTTTCAGCCTCTCTGTTTCTCGCCCTCTGTTTCAGCCCCTCTGTTTCTCGCCCTCTGTTTCAGCCCCTCTGTTTCTCGCCCTCTGTTTCACCCCCTCTGATTCAGCCCCTCTGCTTCAGCCCTTCTGATTCAGCTCCTCTGTTTCAGCCCCTCTGTTTCAGCCCCTCTCTTTCAGCCCCTCGGTTTCAGCCCCTCTGTTTCAACCCCTCTGATTCAGCCCTTCTGAATCAGCCCCTCTGTTTCTCGCCCTCTGTTTCAGCCCCTCTGTTTCAGCCCCTCTGATTCAGCCCCTCTGAATCAGCCCCTCTGTTTCTCGCCCTCTGTTTCAGCCCCTCTGTTTCAGCCCCTCTGTTTCTAGCCCTCTGTTTCAGCTCCTCTGTTTCTCGCCCTCTGTTTCAGCCCCTCTGTTTCAGCCCCTCTGTTTCTCGCCCTCTGTTTCTGTCCCTCTGTGTCTCGCCCTCTGTTTCAGCCCCTCTGTTTCTCGCCCTCTGTTTCAGCCCCGCTGATTCAGCCCCGCTGTTTCAGCCCCTCTGTTTCAGCCCCTCTGTTTCAGTCCCTCTGTTTCTCATCCTCCGTTTCAGCCCCTCTGTTTCTCGCCCTCAGTTTCAGCCCCTCTGTTTCTCGCCCTCTGTTTCAGCCCCACTGTTTCAGCCCCTCTGTTTCTCGCCCTCTGTTTCAGCCCCTCTGTTTCTCGCCCTCTGTTTCAGCCCCTCTGTTTCTCGCCCTCTGTTTCAGCCACTCTGTTTCAGCCCCTCTGTTTCTCGCCCTCTGTTTCAGCCCCTCTGTTTCAGCCCCTCTGTTTCAGCCCCTCTGTTTCAGCCCCTCTGTTTCAGACCCTCTGTTTCTCGCCCTCTGTTTCTCACCCTCTGTTTCTCGCCCTCTGTTTCAGCCCGTCTGTTTTTCGCCCTCTGTTTCAGCCCCTCTTTTTCTCGCCCTCTGTTTCAGGCTCTCTGTTTCAGCCGGTCTGTTTCAGCCCCTCTGTTTCAGCCCCCTCTGTTTCTCGCCCTCTGTTTCTCGCCCGCTGTTTCAGCCCCTCTGTTTCTCGCCCTCTGTTTCAGCCCCTCTGTTTCAGCCCCTCTGATTCAGCCCCTCTGATTAAGCCCCTCTCTTTCTCGCCCTCTGTTTCAGCCCCTCTGTTTCTTGCCCTCTGTTTCTGCCCTTCTCATTCTCGCCCTCTGTTTCAGCCCCTCTGTTTCTCGCCCTCTGTTTCCGCCCCTCTGTTTCTCGCCCTCTGTTTCACCCCCTCTGATACAGCCCCTCTGTTTCAGCCCGTCTGATTCAGCCCCTCTGTTTCAGCCCCTCTGTTTCAGCCCCTCTGTTTCCGCCCCTCTGTTTCAACCCCTCTGATTCAGCCCCTCTGAATCAGCCCCTCTGTTTCTCGCCCTCTGTTTCAGCCCCTCTGTTTCAGCCCCTCTGATTCAGCCCCTCTGAATCAGCCTCTCTGTTTCCCGCCATCTGTTTCAGCCCCTCTGTTTCAGCCCCTCTGTTTCTCGCCCTCTGTTTCAGCTCCTCTGATTCTCGCCCTATGTTTCAGCCCCTCTGTTTCAGCCCCTCTGTTTCTCGCCCTCTGTTTCTGCCCCTCTGTTTCTCGCCCTCTGGTTCAGCCCCTCTGTTTCTCGCCCTCTGATTCAGCCCCGCTGATTCAGCCCCTCTGTTTCAGCCCCTCTGAATCAGCCCCTCTGATTCAGCCCCTCTGTTTCAGCCCCTCTGTTTCAGCCCCTCTGTTTCAGTCCCTCTGTTTCTCGCCCTCTGTTTCAGCCCCTCTGTTTCTCGCCCTCTGGTTCAGCCCCTCTGTTTCTCGCCCTCTGTTTCAGCCCCTCTGTTTCTCGCCCTCTGTTTCAGCCACTCTGATTCAGCCCCTCTGTTTCAGCCCCTCTGTTTCTCGCCCTCTGTTTCAGCCCTTCTGTTTTAGCCCCTCTGTTTCAGCCCCTCTGTTTCAGACCCTCTGTTTCTCGCCCTCTGTTTCTCACCCTCTGTTTCTCGCCCTCTGTTTCAGCCCCTCTGTTTTTCGACCTCTGTTTCAGCCCCTCTGTTTCTCGCCCTCTGTTTCAGGCTCCCTGTTTCAGCCGGTCTGTTTCAGCCCCTCTGTTTCAGCCACTCTGTTTCTCGCCCTCTATTTCTTGCCCGCTTTTTCAGCCCCTCTGTTTCTCGCCCTCTGTTTCAGCCCCTCTGTTTCAGCCCCTCTGTTTCTCGCCCTGCTTCTGCCCCTCTGTTTCTCGCCCTCTGTTTCAGCCCCTCTCATTCTCGCCCTCTGTTTCTGACCCTCTCTTTCTCGCCCTCTGTTTCAGCCCCTCTGTTTCTCGCCCTCTGTTTCTGCCCCGCTGATTCAGACCCTCTGTTTCATCCACTCAGAATAAGCTCCTCTGATTCAGCCCCTCTGATTCAGCCCCTCTGTTTCTCGCCCTCTGTTTCAGCCCTTCTGATTCAGCCCCTCTGTTTCAGCCTCTCTGTTTCACCCTCTGTTTCAGCCCCTCTGATTCAGCCCCTCTGATTCAGCCCCTGTGATTCAGCCCCTCTGTTTCAGTCCCTCTGTTTCTCGCCCTCTGTTTCTCGCCCTCTGTCTCAGACACTGTGTTTCACACCCCGTGTTTCAGCCCCTCTGTTTCTCGCCCTCTGTTTCAGCCCCTCTGTTTCAGCCCCTCTGTTTCAGTCCCTCTGTTTCTCGCCCTCTGTTTCAGTCCCTCTGTTTCTCGCACTCTGTTTCTCGCCCTCTGTTTCAGCCCCTCTGTTTCTCGCCCTCTGTTCAGCCCCTCTGTTTCCCGCCCCTCTGTTTCCCGCCCCTCTGTTTCAGACCCTCTGTTTCACGCCCCGTGTTTCAGCCCCTCTGTTTCTCGCCCTCTGTTTAAGCCCCTCTGTTTCTCGCCCTCTGTTTCAGCCCCTTTGTTTCAGCCCCTCTGTTTCTCGCCCTCTGTTTCAGCCCCTCTGTTTCTCGCCCTCTGGTTCAGCCCCTCTGTTTCTCGCCCTCTGTTTCAGCCCCTCTGTTTCAGCCCCTCTGTTTCTCGCCCTCTGTTTCAGCCCCTCTGTTTCTCGCCCTCTGTTTCAGCCCCTCTGTTTCTCCCCCTCTGTTTCAGCCCCTCTGTTTCAGCCCCTCTGTTTCAGCCCCTCTGTTTCTCGCCCTCTGTTTCAGCCCCTCTGTTTCTCGCCCTCTGTTTCAGCCCCTCTGATTCAGCCCTCTGTTTCAGCCCCTCTGTTTCAGCCCCTCTGTTTCAGCCCCTCTGTTTCAACCACTCTGTTTCTCGCCCTCTGTTTCTCACCCTCTGTATCTCACCCTCTGTTTCAGCCCCTCTGTTTTTCGCCCTCTGTTTCAGCCCCTCTGTTTCTCGTCCTCTGTTTCAGGCTCTCTGTTTCAGCCCGTCTGTTTCAGCCCCTCTGTTTCAGCCCCTCTGTTTCTCGCCCTCTGTTTCTCGCTCGCTGTTTCAGCCCCTCTGTTTCTCGCCCTCTGTTTCAGCCCCTCTGTTTCAGACCCTCTGTTTCAGCTCCTATGTTTCAGCCCCTCTGTTTCTCGCCCTCTGTTTTTCGCCCGCTGTTTCAGCCCCTCTGTTTCTCGCCTTCTGTTTCAGCCCCTCTGTTTCTCGCCCTCTGTTTCAGCCCCTCTGTTTCTCGCCCTCTGTTTCAGCCCCTCTGTTTCTCGCCCTCTGTTTCAGCCCCTCTGTTTCAGCCCCTTTGTTTCTCGCCCTCTGTTTCAGCCCCTCTGTTTCTCGCCCTCTGTTTCAGCCCCTCTGATTCAGCCCCTCTGTTTCAGCCCATCTGATTCAGCCCCTCTGTTTCGGCCCCTCTGTTTCAGACCCTCTGTTTCAGCCCCTCTCTTTCAGCCCCTCTGTTTCAGAAACTCTGATTCAGCCCCTCTGAAACAGCCCCTCTGTTCCTCGCCCTCTGTTTCAGCCCCTCTGTTTCAGCCCCTCTGATTCAGCCCCTCTGAATCAGCCCCTCTGTTTCTCGCCCTCTGTTTCAGCCCCTCTGTAGCAGTTCCTCTGTTTCAGCCACTCTGTTTCAGCCCCTCTGTTTCAGCCCCTCTGTTTCTCGCCCTCTGTTTCAGGCTCTCTGTTTCAGCCCGTCTGTTTCAGCCCCTCTGTTTCAGCCCCTCTGTTTCTCGCCCTCTGTTTCAGGCTCTCTGTTTCAGCCCGTCTGTTTCAGCCCCTCTGTTTCAGCCCCTCTGTTTCTCGCCCTCTGTTTCTCGCTCGCTGTTTCAGCCCCTCTGTTTCTCGCCCTCTGTTTCAGCCCCTCTGTTTCAGACCCTCTGTTTCAGCTCCTATGTTTCAGCCCCTCTGTTTCTCGCCCTCTGTTTTTCGCCCGCTGTTTCAGCCCCTCTGTTTCTCGCCTTCTGTTTCAGCCCCTCTGTTTCTCGCCCTCTGTTTCAGCCCCTCTGTTTCTCGCCCTCTGTTTCAGCCCCTCTGTTTCAGCCCCTTTGTTTCTCGCCCTCTGTTTCAGCCCCTCTGTTTCTCGCCCTCTGTTTCAGCCCCTCTGATTCAGCCCCTCTGTTTCAGCCCATCTGATTCAGCCCCTCTGTTTCGGCCCCTCTGTTTCAGACCCTCTGTTTCAGCCCCTCTCTTTCAGCCCCTCTGTTTCAGAAACTCTGATTCAGCCCCTCTGAAACAGCCCCTCTGTTTCTCGCCCTCTGTTTCAGCCCCTCTGTTTCAGCCCCTCTGATTCAGCCCCTCTGAATCAGCCCCTCTGTTTCTCGCCCTCTGTTTCAGCCCCTCTGTAGCAGTTCCTCTGTTTCAGCCACTCTGTTTCAGCCCCTCTGTTTCTCGCCCTCTGTTTCAGCCCCTCTGTTTCTCGCCCTCTGTTTCAGCCCCTCTGTTTCAGCCCCTCTGTTTCAGCCCCTCTGTTTCAGCCCCTCTGTTTTTCACCCTCTGAATCAGCCCCTCTGATTCAGCCCCTCTGTTTCAGTCCCTCTGATCCTCGCCCTCTGTTTCAGCCACTCTGTTTCAGCCCCTCTGTTTCTCACCCTCTGTATCAGCCCCTCTGTTTCTCCCCCTCTGTTTTAGCCCCTCTGTTTCTCGCCCTCTGTTTCAGCCCCTCTGTTTCAGCCCCTCTGTTTCTCGCCCTCTCTTTCAGCCCCTCTGTTTCTCACCCTCTGTTTCAGCCCCTCTGTTTCAGCCCCTCTGTTTCAGCCCCACTGTTTCAGCCCCTCTGTTTCAGCCCCTCTGCTTCAGCCCCTCTGTTTCTCGCCCTCTGTTTCTCACCCTCTGTTTCTCGCCCTCTGTTTCAGTCCCTCTGTTTTTCGCCCTCTGTTTCAGCCACTCTGTTTCTCGCACTCCGTTGCAGGCTCTCTGTTTCAGCCCGTCTGTTTCAGCCCCTCTGTTTCAGCCCCTCTGTTTCTCGCCCTCTGTTTCAGCCCCTCTGTTTCAGCCCCTCTGATTCAGCCCCTCTGATTCAGCCTCTCAGTTTCCCGCCCTCTGTTTCAGCCCCTCTGTTTCACCCCCTCTGTTTCAGCCCCTCTGTTTCATCCCCTCTGTTTCTCGCCCTCTGTTTCAGCCCCTCTGTTTCAGCCCCTCTGTTGCAGCCCCTCTGTTTCTCGCCCTCTGTTTCAGCCCCTCTGTTTCTCGCCCTCTGTTTCAGCCCCTCTGTTTCAGCCCCTCTGTTTCAGCCCCTCTGTTTCAGCCCCTCTGTTTCTCGCCCGATGTTTCAGCCCCTCTGTTTCAGCCCCTCTGTTTCTCTCCCTCTGTTTCTGCCCCTCTGTTTCTCGCCCTCTGTTTCAGCCCCGCTGATTCAGCCCCTCTGTTTCAGCCCCTCTGAATCAGCCCCTCTGATTCAGCCCCTCTGTTTCAGCCCCTCTGTTTCCACCCCTCTGTTTCAGCCCCTCTGTTTCTAGCCCTCTGTTTCAGCCCCGCTGATTCAGCCCCTCTGTTTCAGCCCCTCTGAATCAGCCCCTCTGATTACGCCCCTCTGTTTCAGCCCCTCTGTTTCAGCCCCTCTGTTTCAGACCCTCCGGTTCCTCCCCTCTGTTTCAGCCCCTGTGTTTCTCGCCCTCTGTTTCAGCCCCGCTGATTCAGCCCCTCTGTTTCAGCCCCTCTGAATCAGCCCCTCTGATTCAGCCCCTCTGTTTCAGCCCCTCTGTTTCTAGCTCTCTGTTTCAGCCCCGCTGATTCAGCCCCTCTGTTTCAGCCCCTCTGAATCAGCCCCTCTGTTTCAGCCCCTCTGTTTCACGCCCTCTGTTTCAGCCCCTCTGTTTCTCGCCCTCTGTTTCAGCTCCTCTGATTCAGCCCCTCTGTTTCAGCCCGTCTGATTCAGCCCCTCTGATTCAGCCCCTCTAATTCAGCCCCTCTGTTTCTCGCCCTCTGTTTCAGCCCCTCTGTTTCAGCCCCTCTGTTTCATTCCCTCTGTTTCTCATTCTCTGTTTCAGCCCCTCTGATTCAGCCCCTCTGATTCAGCCCGTCTGTTTACCGCCCCTCTGTTTCCCTCCCCTCTGTTTCAGCCCCTCTATTTCACGCCCCCTGTTTCAGCCCTTCTGTTTCTCACCCTCTCTTTCAGCCCCGCTGTTTCTCGCCCTCTGTTTCAGCCCCTCTGTTTCAGCCCCTCTGTTTCAGCCCCTCTGTATCTCGCCCACTGTTTCAGCCCCTCTGTTTCAGCCCCTCTGTTTCTCGCCCTCTGTTTCAGCCCCTCTGTTTCAGCCCCTCTGTTTCTCACCCTCTGTTTCAGCCACGCTGTTTCAGTCCCTCTGTTTATCGCCCTCTGTTTCAGCCCCTCTGTTTCTCGCCCTCTGTTTCAGCCCCTCTGATTCAGCCCCTCTGTTTCAGCCCCTCTGAATCAGCCCCTCTGATTCAGCCCCTCTGTTTCAGCCCCTCTGTTTCAGCCCCTCCGGTTCCCCCCCTCTGTTTCAGCCCCTCTGTTTCACGCCCTCTGTTACAGCCCCGCTGATTCAGCCCCTCTGTTTCAGCCCCTCTGAATCAGCCCCTCTGATTCAGCCCCTCTGTTTCAGCCCCTCTGTTTCAACCCCTCTGTTTCAGCCCCTCTGTTTCTAGCCCTCTGTCTCAGCCCCGCTGATTCAGCCCCTCTGTTTCAGCCCCTCTGAATCAGCCCCTCTGTTTCAGCCCCTCTGTTTCACGCCCTCTGTTTCAGCCCCTCTGTTTCTCGCCCTCTGTTTCAGCTCCTCTGATTCAGCCCCTCTGTTTCAGCCCCTCTGATTCAGCCCCTCTGATTCAGCCCCTCTAATTCAGCCCCTCTGTTTCTCGCCCTCTGTTTCAGCCCCTCTGTTTCAGCCCCTCTGTTTCATTCCCTCTGTTTCTCATTCTCTGTTTCAGCCCCTCTGATTCAGCCCCTCTGATTCAGCCCGTCTGTTTACCGCCCCTCTGTTTCCCTCCCCTCTGTTTCAGCCCCTCTATTTCACGCCCCCTGTTTCAGCCCCTCTGTTTCTCACCCTCTCTTTCAGCCCCGCTGTTTCTCGCCCTCTGTTTCAGCCCCTCTGTTTCAGCCCCTCTGTTTCAGCCCCTCTGTATCTCGCCCACTGTTTCAGCCCCTCTGTTTCAGCCCCTCTGTTTCTCGCCCTCTGTTTCAGCCCCTCTGTTTCTCACCCTCTGTTTCAGCCCCTCTGTTTCTCACCCTCTGTTTCAGCCCCGCTGTTTCAGTCCCTCTGTTTATCGCCCTCTGTTTCAGCCCCTCTGTTTCTCGCCCTCTGTTTCAGCCCCTCTGATTCAGCCCCTCTGTTTCTCACATTCTGTTTCTCGCCCTCTGTTTCACGCCCTCCGTTTCAGCCCCTCTGTATCTCGCCCTCTGTTTCAGCCCCTCTGTTTCAGCCCCTCTGTTTCAGCCCCTCTGTTTCAGCCCCTCTGTTTCTCGCCCTCTGTTTCAGCCCCTCTGTTTCTCGCCCTCTGTTTCAGCAGCTCTGTTTCTCACACTTTGTTTCAGCCCCTCTTTTTCTCGCCCTCTGTTTCAGCCCCTCTGTTTCAGCCCCTCTGTTTCAGCCCCTCTGTTTCAGTCCCTCTGTTTCTCGCCCTCTGTTTCTCGCCCTCTGTTTCAGACCCTGTATTTCTTGCCCTCTGTTTCAGCCCCTCTGATTCAGCCCCTCTGTTTCTCACCCTCTGTTTCAGCCCCTCTGTTTCTCGCCCTCTGTTTCAGCCCCTCTGTTTCAGCCCCTGTGTTTCAGCCCCTCTGTTTCTCGCCCTCTGTTTTAGCCCCTCTGTTTCTCGACATCTGTTTCAGCCCCTCTGTTTCTCGCCCTCTGTTTCAGCCCTTTTGTTTCAGCACCTCTGTTTCAGCCCCTCTGTTTCAGCCCCTCTGTTTCTCCCCTCTGTTTCAGCCCCTCTGTTTCTCGTCCTCTGTTTCTCGCCCTCTGTTTCAGCCCCTCTGTTTCTCGCACTCTGTTTCTGCCCCTCTGTTTCTCGCCCTCTGTTTCAGCCCCTCTGTTTACCGCCCAATGTTTCAGCCCCGCTGATTCAGCCCCTCTGTTTCAGCCCCTCTGTTTCAGCCACTCTGTTTCTCGCCCTCTGTTTCAGCCACTCTGTTTCTTGCCCTCTGTTTCAGCCCCACTGTTTCTCGCCCTCTGTTTCAGCCCCTCTGTTTCAGCCCCTCTGTTTCAGCTCCTCTGGTTCTCGCCCACTGTTCCAGCCCCTCTGTTTCTTGCCCTCTGTTTCAGCCCCACTGTTTGTCGCCCTCTGTTTCAGCCCCTCTGATTCAGCCCCTCTGTTTCAGCCCCTCTGTTTGAGGCCCTCTGATTCAGCCCCTCTGATTCAGCCCGTCTGTTTCTCGCCCTCTGTTTCAGCCCCTCTGTTTCTCACCCTCTGTTTCAGCCCCTCTGGTTCAGCCCCTCTGTTTGTCGCACTCTTATTCAGCCCCACTGATTCAGCCCCTCTGATTCAGCCCCTCTGATTCAGCCCCTCTGTATCCCGCCCCTCTGTTTCCCGCCCCTCTGTTTCAGCCCCTCTTTTTCTCGCCCCCTGTTTGAGCCCCTCTGTTTCTCGCAATCTGTTTCAGCCCCTCTGTTTCTCGCCCTCTGTTTCAGCCCCTTGGATTCAGCCCCTCTGATTCAGCCCCTCTGATTCAGCCCCTCTGTTTCTCGCCCTCTGTTTAAGCCCCTCTGTTTCAGCCCCTCTGTTTCAGTCCCTCTGTTTCTCGCCCTCTGTTTCTCGCCCTCTGTTTCAGCCCCTCTGTTTCTCGACCTCTGTTTCAGCCCCTCTGTTTCAGCCCCTCTGTTCCTCGCCCTCTGTTTCAGCCCCTCTGTTTCAGCCCCTCTGTTTCTCACCCCCTGTTTCAGCCCCTCTGTTTCAGCGCCTCTGTTTTAGCCCCTCTGTTTCTCGCCCTGTTTTTCAGCCCCTCTGTTTCAGCCCCTCTGTTTCAGCCCCTCTGTTTCTCGCCCTCTCTTTCAGCCCCTCTGTTTCTCGCCCTCTGTTTCAGCCCCTCTGTTTCAGCCCCTCTGTATCTCGCCCACTGTTTCAGCCCCTCTGTTTCAGCCCCTCTGTTTCTCGCCCTCTGTTTGAGCCCCTCTGTTTCTCGCCCGCTGTTTCAGCCCCTCTGTTTCTCGCCCTCTGTTTCAGCCCCTCTGTTTCAGCCACTCTGTTTCTCACCCTCTGTTTCAGCCCCTCTGTTTCTCACCCTATGTTTCAGCCCCGCTGTTTCAGCCCCTCTGTTTATCGCCCTCTGTTTCAGCCCCTCTGTTTCTCGCCCTCTGTTTCAGCCCCTCTGATCCAGCCCCTCTGTTTCTCACATTCTGTTTCAGCCCCTCTGTTTCACGCCCTCTGTTTCAGCCCCTCTGTATCTCGCCCTCTGTTTCAGCCCCTCTGTTTCAGCCCCTCTGTTTCAGCCCCTCTGTTTCTCGCCCTCTGTTTCAGCCCCTCTGTTTCTCACCCTTTGTTTCAGCCCCTCTATTTCTCACCCTCTGTTTCAGCCCCTCTGTTTCAGCCCCTCTGTTTCAGCCCCTCTGTTTCTCGCCCTCTGTTTCAGCCCCTCTGTTTCTCACCCTTTGTTTCAGCCCCTCTATTTCTCGCCCTCTGTTTCAGCCCCTCTGTTTCAGCCCCTCTGTTTCAGCCCCTCTGTTTCAGTCCCTGTGTTTCTCGCCCTCTGTTTCTCGCCCTCTGTTTCAGACCCTGTATTTCTTGCCCTCTGTTTCAGCCCCTCTGATTCAGCCCCTCTGATTCAGCCCCTCTGTTTCTCACCCTCTGTTTCAGCCCCTCTGTTTCTCGCCCTCTGTTTCAGCCCCTCTGTTTCAGCCCCTGTGTTTCAGCCCCTCTGTTTCTCGCCCTCTGTTTTAGCCGCTCTGTTTCTCGACCTCTGTTTCAGCCCCTCTGTTTCTCGCCCTCTGTTTCAGCCCTTCTGTTTCAGCACCTCAGTTTCAGCCCCTCTGTTTCAGCCCCTCTGTTTCTCCCCTCTGTTTCAGCCCCTCTGTTTCTCGCCCTCTGTTTCTCGCCCTCTGTTTCAGCCCCTCTGTTTCTCGCCCTCTGTTTCTGCCCCTCTGTTTCTCGCCCTCTGTTTCAGCTCCTCTGTTTACCGCCCAATGTTTCAGCCCCTCTGTTTCAGCCACATCTGTTTCTCGCCCTCTGTTTCAGCCCCTCTGTTTCTTGCCCTCTGTTTCAGCCCCACTGTTTCTCGCACTCTGTTTCAGCCCCTCTGTTTCAGCCCCTCTGTTTCTCGCCCACTGTTTCAACCCCTCTGTTTCTTGCCCTCTGTTTCAGCCGCACTGTTTCTCGCCCTCTGTTTCAGCCCCTCTGATTCAGCACCTCTGTTTCAGCCCCTCTGTTTGAGGCCCTCTGATTCAGCCCCTCTGATTCAGCCCGTCTGTTTCTCGCCCTCTGTTTCAGCCCCTCTGTTTCTCACCCTCTGTTTCAGCCCCTCTGATTCAGCCCCTCTGGTTCAGCCCCTCTGTTTCTCGCACTCTTATTCAGCCACTCTGATTCAGCCCCTCTGATTCAGCCCCTCTGATTCAGCCCCTCTGTTTCCCGCCCCTCTGTTTCAGCCCCTCTTTTTCTCGCCCCCTGTTTCAGCCCCTCTGTTTCTCGCCCTCTGTTTCAGCCCCTCTGTTTCTCGCCCTCTGTTTCAGCCCCTCTGATTCAGCCCCTCTGATTCAGCCCCTCTGATTCAGCCCCTCTGTTTCTCGCCCTCTGTTTCAGCCCCTCTGTTTCAGCCCCTCTGTTTCAGCCCCTCTGTTTCAGTCCCTCTGTTTCTCGCCCTCTGTTTCTCGACCTCTGTTTCAGCCCCTCTGTTTCTCGCCCTCTGTTTCAGCCCCTCTGTTTCTCGCCCTCTGTTTCAGCCCCACTGTTCCTCGCCCACTGTTTCAGCCCCTCTGTTTCAGCCCCTCTGTTTCAGCCCCTCTGTTTCAGCCCCTCTGTTTCTCGCCCTCTCTTTCAGCCCCTCTGTTTCTCGCCCTCTGTTTCAGCCACTCTGATTCAGCCCCTCTGTTTCAGACCCTCTGTTTCTCACCCTCTGTTTCAGCCCCTCTGTTTCAGC
Source organism: Chiloscyllium punctatum (assembly GCF_047496795.1). Classification (NCBI taxonomy): domain Eukaryota; kingdom Metazoa; phylum Chordata; class Chondrichthyes; order Orectolobiformes; family Hemiscylliidae; genus Chiloscyllium; species Chiloscyllium punctatum. The sequence continues at coordinate 6,569,304 of NW_027309790.1, read as the reverse complement.
CCCTCTGTTTCAGCCCCACTGTTTCAGCCCCTCTGTTTCAGCCCCTCTGTTTCAGCCCCTCTGTTTCTCGCCCTCTGTTTCTCACCCTCTGTTTCTCGCCCTCTGTTTTTCGCCCTCTGTTTCAGCCACTCTGTTTCTCGCCCTCCGTTTCAGGCTCTCTGTTTCAGCCCGTCTGTTTCAGCCCCTCTGTTTCAGCCCCTCTGTTTCTCGCCCTCTGTTTCAGCCCCTCTGTTTCAGCCCCTCTGATTCAGCCCCTCTGATTCAGCCCCTCAGTTTCCCGCCCTCTGTTTCAGCCCCTCTGTTTCAGCCCCTCTGTTTCAGTCCCTCTGTTTCATCCCCTCTGTTTCTCGCCCTCTGTTTCAGCCCCTCTGTTTCAGCCCCTCTGTTGCAGCCCCTCTGTTTCTCGCCCTCTGTTTCAGCCCCTCTGTTTCTCGCCCTCTGTTTCAGCCCCTCTGTTTCAGCCCCTCTGTTTCAGCCCCTCTGTTTCAGCCCCTGTGTTTCTCGCCCTCTGTTTCAGCCCCGCTGTTTCAGCCCCTCTGTTTCTCTCCCTCTGTTTCTGCCCCTCTGTTTCTCGCCCTCTGTTTCAGCCCCTCTGTTTCTCGCCCTCTGTTTCAGCCCCTCTGTTTCAGCCCCTCTGTTTCTCCCCCTCTGTTTTAGCCCCTCTGTTTCTCGCCCTCTGTTTCAGCCCCTCTGTTTCAGCCCCTCTGTTTCAGCCCCTCTGTTTCTCGCCCTCTCTTTCAGCCCCTCTGTTTCTCGCCCTCTGTTTCAGCCACTCTGATTCAGCCCCTCTGTTTCAGACCCTCTGTTTCTCACCCTCTGTTTCAGCCCCTCTGTTTCAGCCCCTCTGTTTCAGCCCCACTGTTTCAGCCCCTCTGTTTCAGCCCCTCTGTTTCAGCCCCTCTGTTTCTCGCCCTCTGTTTCTCACCCTCTGTTTCTCGCCCTCTGTTTCAGTCCCTCTGTTTTTCGCCCTCTGTTTCAGCCACTCTGTTTCTCGCCCTCCGTTTCAGGCTCTCTGTTTCAGCCCGTCTGTTTCAGCCCCTCTGTTTCAGCCCCTCTGTTTCTCGCCCTCTGTTTCAGCCCCTCTGTTTCAGCCCCTCTGATTCAGCCCCTCTGATTCAGCCCCTCAGTTTCCCGCCCTCTGTTTCAGCCCCTCTGTTTCAGCCCCTCTGTTTCAGCCCCTCTGTTTAATCCCCTCTGTTTCTCGCCCTCTGTTTCAGCCCCTCTGTTTCAGCCCCTCTGTTGCAGCCCCTCTGTTTCAGTCCCTCTGTTTCTCGCCCTCTGTTTCTCGCCCTCTGTTTCAGCCCCTCTGTTTCTCACCCTTTGTTTCAGCCCCTCTATTTCTCGCCCTCTGTTTCAGCCCCTCTGTTTCAGCCCCTCTGTTTCAGCCCCTCTGTTTCAGTCCCTCTGTTTCTCGCCCTCTGCTTCTCGCCCTCTGTTTCAGACCCTGTATTTCTTGCCCTCTGTTTCAGCCCCCCTGATTCAGCCCCTCTGATTCAGCCCCTCTGTTTCTCACCCTCTGTTTCAGCCCCTCTGTTTCTCGCCCTCTGTTTCAGCCCCTCTGTTTCAGCCCCTGTGTTTCAGCCCCTCTGTTTCTCGCCCTCTGTTTTAGCCGCTCTGTTTCTCGACCTCTGTTTCAGCCCCTCTGTTTCTCGCCCTCTGTTTCAGCCCTTCTGTTTCAGCACCTCAGTTTCAGCCCCTCTGTTTCAGCCCCTCTGTTTCTCCCCTCTGTTTCAGCCCCTCTGTTTCTCGCCCTCTGTTTCTCGCCCTCTGTTTCAGCCCCTCTGTTTCTCGCCCTCTGTTTCTGCCCCTCTGTTTCTCGCCCTCTGTTTCAGCTCCTCTGTTTACCGCCCAATGTTTCAGCCCCTCTGTTTCAGCCACATCTGTTTCTCGCCCTCTGTTTCAGCCCCTCTGTTTCTTGCCCTCTGTTTCAGCCCCACTGTTTCTCGCACTCTGTTTCAGCCCCTCTGTTTCAGCCCCTCTGTTTCTCGCCCACTGTTTCAACCCCTCTGTTTCTTGCCCTCTGTTTCAGCCGCACTGTTTCTCGCCCTCTGTTTCAGCCCCTCTGATTCAGCACCTCTGTTTCAGCCCCTCTGTTTGAGGCCCTCTGATTCAGCCCCTCTGATTCAGCCCGTCTGTTTCTCGCCCTCTGTTTCAGCCCCTCTGTTTCTCACCCTCTGTTTCAGCCCCTCTGATTCAGCCCCTCTGGTTCAGCCCCTCTGTTTCTCGCACTCTTATTCAGCCACTCTGATTCAGCCCCTCTGATTCAGCCCCTCTGATTCAGCCCCTCTGTTTCCCGCCCCTCTGTTTCAGCCCCTCTTTTTCTCGCCCCCTGTTTCAGCCCCTCTGTTTCTCGCCCTCTGTTTCAGCCCCTCTGTTTCTCGCCCTCTGTTTCAGCCCCTCTGATTCAGCCCCTCTGATTCAGCCCCTCTGATTCAGCCCCTCTGTTTCTCGCCCTCTGTTTCAGCCCCTCTGTTTCAGCCCCTCTGTTTCAGCCCCTCTGTTTCAGTCCCTCTGTTTCTCGCCCTCTGTTTCTCGACCTCTGTTTCAGCCCCTCTGTTTCTCGCCCTCTGTTTCAGCCCCTCTGTTTCTCGCCCTCTGTTTCAGCCCCACTGTTCCTCGCCCACTGTTTCAGCCCCTCTGTTTCAGCCCCTCTGTTTCAGCCCCTCTGTTTCAGCCCCTCTGTTTCTCGCCCTCTCTTTCAGCCCCTCTGTTTCTCGCCCTCTGTTTCAGCCACTCTGATTCAGCCCCTCTGTTTCAGACCCTCTGTTTCTCACCCTCTGTTTCAGCCCCTCTGTTTCAGCCCCTCTGTTTCAGCCCCACTGTTTCAGCCCCTCTGTTTCAGCCCCTCTGTTTCAGCCCCTCTGTTTCTCGCCCTCTGTTTCTCACCCTCTGTTTCTCGCCCTCTGTTTTTCGCCCTCTGTTTCAGCCACTCTGTTTCTCGCCCTCCGTTTCAGGCTCTCTGTTTCAGCCCGTCTGTTTCAGCCCCTCTGTTTCAGCCCCTCTGTTTCTCGCCCTCTGTTTCAGCCCCTCTGTTTCAGCCCCTCTGATTCAGCCCCTCTGATTCAGCCCCTCAGTTTCCCGCCCTCTGTTTCAGCCCCTCTGTTTCAGCCCCTCTGTTTCAGCCCCTCTGTTTCATCCCCTCTGTTTCTCGCCCTCTGTTTCAGCCCCTCTGTTTCAGCCCCTCTGTTGCAGCCCCTCTGTTTCTCGCCCTCTGTTTCAGCCCCTCTGTTTCTCGCCCTCTGTTTCAGCCCCTCTGTTTCAGCCCCTCTGTTTCAGCCCCTCTGTTTCAGCCGCTGTGTTTCTCGCCCTCTGTTTCAGCCCCGCTGTTTCAGCCCCTCTGTTTCTCTCCCTCTGTTTCTGCCCCTCTGTTTCTCGCCCTCTGTTTCAGCCCCTCTGTTTCTCGCCCTCTGTTTCAGCCCCTCTGTTTCAGCCCCTCTGTTTCTCCCCCTCTGTTTTAGCCCCTCTGTTTCTCGCCCTCTGTTTCAGCCCCTCTGTTTCAGCCCCTCTGTTTCAGCCCCTCTGTTTCTCGCCCTCTCTTTCAGCCCCTCTGTTTCTCGCCCTCTGTTTCAGCCACTCTGATTCAGCCCCTCTGTTTCAGACCCTCTGTTTCTCACCCTCTGTTTCAGCCCCTCTGTTTCAGCCCCTCTGTTTCAGCCCCACTGTTTCAGCCCCTCTGTTTCAGCCCCTCTGTTTCAGCCCCTCTGTTTCTCGCCCTCTGTTTCTCACCCTCTGTTTCTCGCCCTCTGTTTCAGTCCCTCTGTTTTTCGCCCTCTGTTTCAGCCACTCTGTTTCTCGCCCTCCGTTTCAGGCTCTCTGTTTCAGCCCGTCTGTTTCAGCCCCTCTGTTTCAGCCCCTCAGTTTCCCGCCCTCTGTTTCAGCCCCTCTGTTTCAGCCCCTCTGTTTCAGCCCCTCTGTTTAATCCCCTCTGTTTCTCGCCCTCTGTTTCAGCCCCTCTGTTTCAGCCCCTCTGTTGCAGCCCCTCTGTTTCTCGCCCTCTGTTTCAGCCCCTCTGTTTCTCGCCCTCTGTTTCAGGGCCTCTGTTTCAGCCCCTCTGTTTCAGCCCCTCTGTTTCAGCCCCTCTGTTTCTCGCCCTCTGTTTCAGCCCCTCTGTTTCAGCCCCTCTGTCTCTCTCCCTCTGTTTCTGCCCCTCTGTTTCTCGCCCTGTGTTTCAGCCCCGCTGATTCAGCCCCTCTGTTTCAGCCCCTCTGAATCAGCCCCTCTGATTCAGCCCCTCTGTTTCAGCCCCTCTGTTTCAGTCCCTCTGTTTCAGCCCCTCTGTTTCTAGCCCTCTGTTTCAGCCCCGCTGATTCAGCCCCTCTGTTTCAGCCCCTCTGAATCAGCCCCTCTGATTCAGCCCCTCTGTTTCAGCCCCTCTGTTTCAGCCCCTCTGTTTCAGCCCCTCCGGTTCCCCCCCTCTGTTTCAGCCCCTCTGTTTCTCGCCCTCTGTTTCAGCCCCTCTGTTTCTCGCCCTCTGTTTCAGCGCCTCTGTTTCAGCCCCTCTGTTTCTTGCCCTCTGTTTCTGCCCATCTGTTTCTCGCCCTCTGTTTCAGCCCCGCTGATTCAGCCCCTCTGTTTCAGCCCTTCTGAATCAGCCCCTCTGATTCAGCCCCTCTGTTTCAGCCCCTCTGTTTCAGCCCCTCTGTTTCAGCCACTCTGTTTCTCGAGCTCTGTTTCAGCCCCGCTGATTCAGCCCCTCTGTTTCAACCCCTCTGAATCAGCCCCTCTGATTCAGCCCCTCTGTTTCAGCCCCTCTGTTTCAGCCCCTCTGTTTCTCGCCCTCTGTTTCAGCCCCACTGTATCAGCCCCTCTGTTTCAGCCCCTCTGTTTCTCGCCCTCTGTTTCAGCCCCTCTGTTTCTCGCCCTCTGTTTCAGCCCCTCTGTTTCTCGCCATCTGTTTCAGCCCCTCTGTTTCAGACCCTCTGTTTCTGCCCCTCTGTTTCTCGCCCTCTGTTTCAGCCCCTCTGTTTCAGCCCCTTTGTTTCAGCCCCTCTGTTTCAGCCCCTCTGTTTCTCGCCCTCTGTTTCAGCCCCTCTGTTTCTCCCCCTCTGTTTCAGCCCCTCTGTTTCTCGCGATCTGTTTCAGCCCCTCTGTTTCTCGCACTCTGTTTCAGCCCCTCTGTTTCTCGCCCTCTGTTTCAGCCCCTCTGTTTCAGCCCCTCTGTTTCTCGCCCTCTGTTTCAGCCCCTCTGTTTCTCGCCCTCTGTTTCAGCCCCTCTGTTTCAGCCCCTCTGTTTCTCCCCCTCTGTTTTAGCCCCTCTGTTTCTCGCCCTCTGTTTCAGCCCCTCTGTTTCAGCCCCTCTGTTTCAGCCCCTCTGTTTCTCGCCCTCTCTTTCAGCCCCTCTGTTTCTCGCCCTCTGTTTCAGCCACTCTGATTCAGCCCCTCTGTTTCAGACCCTCTGTTTCTCACCCTCTGTTTCAGCCCCTCTGTTTCAGCCCCTCTGTTTCAGCCCCACTGTTTCAGCCCCTCTGTTTCAGCCCCTCTGTTTCAGCCCCTCTGTTTCTCGCCCTCTGTTTCTCACCCTCTGTTTCTCGCCCTCTGTTTCAGTCCCTCTGTTTTTCGCCCTCTGTTTCAGCCACTCTGTTTCTCGCCCTCCGTTTCAGGCTCTCTGTTTCAGCCCGTCTGTTTTTTCCCCTCTGTTTCAGCCCCTCTGTTTCTCGCCCTCTGTTTCAGCCCCTCTGTTTCAGCCCCTCTGATTCAGCCCCTCTGATTCAGCCCCTCAGTTTCCCGCCCTCTGTTTCAGCCCCTCTGTTTCAGCCCCTCTGTTTCAGCCCCTCTGTTTAATCCCCTCTGTTTCTCGCCCTCTGTTTCAGCCCCTCTGTTTCAGCCCCTCTGTTGCAGCCCTCTGTTTCTCGCCCTCTGTTTCAGCCCCTCTGTTTCTCGCCCTCTGTTTCAGGGCCTCTGTTTCAGCCCCTCTGTTTCAGCCCCTCTGTTTCAGCCCCTCTGTTTATCGCCCTCTGTTTCAGCCCCTCTGCTTCAGCCCCTCTGTTTCTCTCCCTCTGTTTCTGCCCCTCTGTTTCTCGCCCTGTGTTTCAGCCCCGCTGATTCAGCCCCTCTGTTTCAGCCCCTCTGAATCAGCCCCTCTGATTCAGCCCCTCTGTTTCAGCCCCTCTGTTTCAGTCCCTCTGTTTCAGCCCCTCTGTTTCTAGCCCTCTGTTTCAGCCCCGCTGATTCAGCCCCTCTGTTTCAGCCCCTCTGAATCAGCCCCTCTGATTCAGCCCCACTGTTTCAGCCCCTCTGTTTAAGCCCCTCTGTTTCAGCCCCTCCGGTTCCCCCCCTCTGTTTCAGCCCCTCTGTTTCTCGCCCTCTGTTTCAGCCCCTCTGTTTCTCGCCCTCTGTTTCAGCGCCTCTGTTTCAGCCCCTCTGTTTCTTGCCCTCTGTTTCTGCCCATCTGTTTCTCGCCCTCTGTTTCAGCCCCGCTGATTCAGCCCCTCTGTTTCAGCCCTTCTGAATCAGCCCCTCTGATTCAGCCCCTCTGTTTCAGCCCCTCTGTTTCAGCCCCTCTGTTTCAGCCACTCTGTTTCTCGAGCTCTGTTTCAGCCCCGCTGATTCAGCCCCTCTGTTTCAACCCCTCTGAATCAGCCCCTCTGATTCAGCCCCTCTGTTTCAGCCCCTCTGTTTCAGCCCCTCTGTTTCTCGCCCTCTGTTTCAGCCCCTCTGTATCAGCCCCTCTGTTTCAGCCCCTCTGTTTCTCGCCCTCTGTTTCAGCCCCTCTGTTTCTCGCCCTCTGTTTCAGCCCCTCTGTTTCTCGCCATCTGTTTCAGCCCCTCTGTTTCAGCCCCTCTGTTTCTGCCCCTCTGTTTCTCGCCCTCTGTTTCAGCCCCTCTGTTTCAGCCCCTCTGTTTCAGCCCCTCTGTTTCTCGCCCTCTGTTTCAGCCCCTCTGTTTCTCCCCCTCTGTTTCAGCCCCTCTGTTTCTCGCGATCTGTTTCAGCCCCTCTGTTTCTCGCACTCTGTTTCAGCCCCTCTGTTTCTCGCCCTCTGTTTCAGCCCCTCTGTTTCAGCCCCTCTGTTTCTCGCCCTCTGTTTCAGCCCCTCTGTTTCTCGCCATCTGTTTCACCCCCTCTGATTCAGTCCCTCTGATTCAGCCCCTCTGTTTCTCGCCCTCTGTTTCAGCCCCTCTGTTTCTCGCCCGCGGTTTCTGCCCCTCTCTTTCTCGCCCTCTGTTTAGCCCCTCTGTTTCTCGCCCTCTGTTTCTGCCCCGCTGCTTCAGACCCTCTGTTTCATCCACTCAGAATCAGCCCCTCTGTTTCAGCCGCACTGTTTCAGCCCCTCTGTTTCTCGCCCTCTGTTTCAGCCCCTCTGTTTCTCGCCCTCTGTTTCAGCCCCTCTGTTTCAGCCCCTCTGTTTCAGCCCCTCTGTTTCTCGCCCTCTGTTTCTGCCCATCTGTTTCTCGCCCTCTGTTTCAGCCCCGCTGATTCAGCCCCTCTGTTTCAGCCCCTCTGAATCAGCCCCTCTGATTCAGCCTCTCTGTATCAGCCCCTCTGTTTCAGCCCCTCTGTTTCTCGCCCTCTGTTTCAGCCCCTCTGTTTCTCGCCCTCTGTTTCATGCCCGCTGATTCAACCCCTCTGTTTCAGCCCCTCTGAATCAGCCCCTCTGATTCAGCCCCTCTGTTTCAGCCCCTCTGTTTCAGCCCCTCTGTTTCAGCCCCTCTGTTTCTCGCCCTCTGTTTCAGCCCCTTTTTTTTTCACCCTCTCTTTCAGCCCCTCTGTATCAGCCCCTCTGTTTCAGCCCCTCTGTTTCAGCCCCTCTGTTTCTCGCCCTCTGTTTCAGCCCCTCTGTTTCTCCCCCTCTGTTTCAGCCCCTCTGTTTCTCGCGATCTGTTTCAGCCCCTCTGTTTCTCGCCCTCTGTTTCAGCCCCTCTGTTTCTCGCCCTCTGTTTCAGCCCCTCTGTTTCAGCCCCTCTGTTTCAGCCTCTCTGTTTCTCGCCCTCTGTTTCAGCCCCTCTGTTTCTCGCCCTCTGTTTCAGCCCCTCTGTTTCTCGCCCTCTGTTTCACCCCCTCTGATTCAGCCCCTCTGCTTCAGCCCTTCTGATTCAGCTCCTCTGTTTCAGCCCCTCTGTTTCAGCCCCTCTCTTTCAGCCCCTCGGTTTCAGCCCCTCTGTTTCAACCCCTCTGATTCAGCCCTTCTGAATCAGCCCCTCTGTTTCTCGCCCTCTGTTTCAGCCCCTCTGTTTCAGCCCCTCTGATTCAGCCCCTCTGAATCAGCCCCTCTGTTTCTCGCCCTCTGTTTCAGCCCCTCTGTTTCAGCCCCTCTGTTTCTCGCCCTCTGTTTCAGCTCCTCTGTTTCTCGCCCTCTGGTTCAGCCCCTCTGTTTCAGCCCCTCTGTTTCTCGCCCTCTGTTTCTGTCCCTCTGTGTCTCGCCCTCTGTTTCAGCCCCTCTGTTTCTCGCCCTCTGTTTCAGCCCCGCTGATTCAGCCCCTCTGTTTCAGCCCCTCTGAATCAGCCACTCTGATTCAGCCCCTCTGTTTCAGCCCCTCTGTTTCAGCCCCTCTGTTTCAGTCCCTCTGTTTCTCATCCTCCGTTTCAGCCCCTCTGTTTCTCGCCCTCAGTTTCAGCCCCTCTGTTTCTCGCCCTCTCTTACAGCCCCACTGTTTCAGCCCCTCTGTTTCTCACCCTCTGTTTCAGCCCCTCTGTTTCTCGCCCTCTGTTTCAGCCCCTCTGTTTCTCGCCCTCTGTTTCAGCCACTCTGTTTCAGCCCCTCTGTTTCTCGCCCGCTGTTTCAGCCCCTCTGTTTCAGCCCCTCTGTTTCAGCCCCTCTGTTTCAGACCCTCTGTTTCTCGCCCTCTGTTTCTCACCCTCTGTTTCTCGCCCTCTGTTTCAGCCCGTCTGTTTTTCGCCCTCTGTTTCAGCCCCTCTTTTTCTCGCCCTCTGTTTCAGGCTCTCTGTTTCAGCCGGTCTGTTTCAGCCCCTCTGTTTCAGCCCCTCTGTTTCTCGCCCTCTGTTTCTCGCCCGCTGTTTCAGCCCCTCTGTTTCTCGCCCTCTGTTTCAGCCCTTCTGTTTCAGCCCCTCTGATTCAGCCCCTCTGATTAAGCCCCTCTCTTTCTCGCCCTCTGTTTCAGCCCCTCTGTTTCTCGCCCTCTGTTTCTGCCCTTCTCTTTCTCGCCCTCTGTTTCAGCCCCTCTGTTTCTCGCCCTCTGTTTCCGCCCCTCTGTTTCTCGCCCTCTGTTTCACCCCCTCTGATACAGCCCCTCTGTTTCAGCCCGTCTGATTCAGCCCCTCTGTTTCAGCCCCTCTGTTTCAGCCCCTCTGTTTCCGCCCCTCTGTTTCAACCCCTCTGATTCAGCCCCTCTGAATCAGCCCCTCTGTTTCTCGCCCTCTGTTTCAGCCCCTCTGTTTCAGCCCCTCTGATTCAGCCCCTCTGAATCAGCCCCTCTGTTTCTCGCCATCTGTTTCAGCCCCTCTGTTTCAGCCCCTCTGTTTCTCGCCCTCTGTTTCAGCTCCTCTGATTCTCGCCCTATGTTTCAGCCCCTCTGTTTCAGCCCCTCTGATTCTCGCCCACTGTTTCTGCCCCTCTGTTTCTCGCCCTCTGGTTCAGCCCCTCTGTTTCTCGCCCTCTGATTCAGCCCCGCTGATTCAGCCCCTCTGTTTCAGCCCCTCTGAATCAGCCCCTCTGATTCAGCCCCTCTGTTTCAGCCCCTCTGTTTCAGCCCCTCTGTTTCAGTCCCTCTGTTTCTCGCCCTCTGTTTCAGCCCCTCTGTTTCTCGCCCTCTGTTTCAGCCCCTCTGTTTCTCGCCCTCTGTTTCAGCCCCTCTATTTCAGCCCCTCTGTTTCTCGCCCTCTGGTTCAGCCCCTCTGTTTCTCGCCCTCTGTTTCAGCCCCTCTGTTTCTCGCCCTCTGTTTCAGCCACTCTGATTCAGCCCCTCTGTTTCAGCCCCTCTGTTTCTCGCCCTCTGTTTCAGCCCTTCTGTTTTAGCCCCTCTGTTTCAGCCCCTCTGTTTCAGACCCTCTGTTTCTCGCCCTCTGTTTCTCACCCTCTGTTTCTCGCCCTCTGTTTCAGCCCCTCTGTTTTTCGACCTCTGTTTCAGCCCCTCTGTTTCTCGCCCTCTGTTTCAGGCTCCCTGTTTCAGCCGGTCTGTTTCAGCCCCTCTGTTTCAGCCACTCTGTTTCTCGCCCTCTATTTCTTGCCCGCTGTTTCAGCCCCTCTGTTTCTCGCCCTCTGTTTCAGCCCCTCTGTTTCAGCCCCTCTGTTTCTCGCCCTGCTTCTGCCCCTCTGTTTCTCGCCCTCTGTTTCAGCCCCTCTCTTTCTCGCCCTCTGTTTCTGACCCTCTCTTTCTCGCCCTCTGTTTCAGCCCCTCTGTTTCTCGCCCTCTGTTTCTGCCCCGCTGATTCAGACCCTCTGTTTCATCCACTCAGAATAAGCTCCTCTGATTCAGCCCCTCTGATTCAGCCCCTCTGTTTCTCGCCCTCTGTTTCAGCCCCTCTGATTCAGCCCCTCTGTTTCAGCCTCTCTGTTTCACCCTCTGTTTCAGCCCCTCTGATTCAGCCCCTCTGATTCAGCCCCTGTGATTCAGCCCCTCTGTTTCAGTCCCTCTGTTTCTCGCCCTCTGTTTCTCGCCCTCTGTCTCAGACACTGTGTTTCACGCACCGTGTTTCAGCCCCTCTGTTTCTCGCCCTCTGTTTCAGCCCCTCTGTTTCAGCCCCTCTGTTTCAGTCCCTCTGTTTCTCGCCCTCTGTTTCAGTCCCTCTGTTTCTCGCACTCTGTTTCTCGCCCTCTGTTTCAGCCCCTCTGTTTCTCGCCCTCTGTTCAGCCCCTCTGTTTCCCGCCCCTCTGTTTCTCGCCCCTCTGTTTCAGACCCTCTGTTTCACGCCCCGTGTTTCAGCCCCTCTGTTTCTCGCCCTCTGTTTCAGCCCCTCTGTTTCTCGCCCTCTGTTTCAGCCCCTTTGTTTCAGCCCCTCTGTTTCTCTCCCTCTGTTTCAGCCCCTCTGTTTCTCGCCCTCTGGTTCAGCCCCTCTGTTTCTCGCCCTCTGTTTCAGCCCCTCTGTTTCAGCCCCTCTGTTTCTCGCCCTCTGTTTCAGCCCCTCTGTTTCTCGCCCTCTGTTTCAGCCCCTCTGTTTCTCCCCCTCTGTTTCAGCCCCTCTGTTTCAGCCCCTCTGTTTCAGCCCCTCTGTTTCTCGCCCTCTGTTTCAGCCCCTCTGTTTCTCGCCCTCTGTTTCAGCCCCTCTGTTTCTCGCCCTCTGTTTCAGCCCCTCTGATTCAGCCCTCTGTTTCAGCCCCTCTGTTTCAGCCCCTCTGTTTCAGCCCCTCTGTTTCAACCACTCTGTTTCTCGCCCTCTGTTTCTCACCCTCTGTATCTCACCCTCTGTTTCAGCCCCTCTGTTTTTCGCCCTCTGTTTCAGCCCCTCTGTTTCTCGTCCTCTGTTTCAGGCTCTCTGTTTCCGCCCGTCTGTTTCAGCCCCTCTGTTTCAGCCCCTCTGTTTCTCGCCCTCTGTTTCTCGCTCGCTGTTTCAGCCCCTCTGTTTCTCGCCCTCTGTTTCAGCCCCTCTGTTTCAGACCCTCTTTTTCAGACCCTCTGTTTCAGCCCCTCTGTTTCAGCCCCTCTTTTTCTCGCCCTCTGTTTTTCGCCCGCTGTTTCAGCCCCTCTGTTTCTCGCCTTCTGTTTCAGCCCCTCTGTTTCTCGCCCTCTGTTTCAGCCCCTCTGTTTCTCGCCCTCTGTTTCAGCCCCTCTGTTTCTCGCCCTCTGTTTCAGCCCCTCTGTTTCAGCCCCTTTGTTTCTCGCCCTCTGTTTCAGCCCCTCTGTTTCTCGCCCTCTGTTTCAGCCCCTCTGATTCAGCCCCTCTGTTTCAGCCCATCTGATTCAGCCCCTCTGTTTCGGCCCCTCTGTTTCAGACCCTCTGTTTCAGCCCCTCTCTTTCAGCCCCTCTGTTTCAGAAACTCTGATTCAGCCCCTCTGAATCAGCCCCTCTGTTTCTCGCCCTCTGTTTCAGCCCCTCTGTTTCAGCCCCTCTGATTCAGCCCCTCTGAATCAGCCCCTCTGTTTCTCGCCCTCTGTTTCAGCCCCTCTGTACCAGTTCCTCTGTTTCAGCCACTCTGTTTCAGCCCCTCTGTTTCTCGCCCTCTGTTTCAGCTCCTCTGTTTCTCGCCCTCTGTTTCAGCCCCTCTGTTTCAGCCCCTCTGTTTCTCGCCCTGCTTCTGCCCCTCTGTTTCTCGCCCTCTGTTTCAGCCCCTCTGTTTCTCGCCCTCTGTTTCAGCCCCACCGATTCAGCCCCTCTGTTTCAGCCCCTCTGAATCAGCCCCTCTGATTCAGCCCCTCTGTTTCAGCAACTCTGTTTCAGCCCCTCTGTTTCAGTCCCTCTGTTTCTCGCCCTCTGTTTCAGCCCCTCTGTTTCTCCCCCTCTGTTTCAGCCCCTCTGTTTCTCGCCCTCTGTTTCAGCCCCTCTGTTTCAGCCCCTCTGTTTCTCGCCCTCTGTTTCAGCCCCTCTGTCTCTCGCCCTGTGTTTCAGCCAGTCTGATTCAGCCCCTCTGTTTCAGCCCCTCTGATTCTCGCCCTCTGTTTCTCACCCTCTGTTTCTCGCCCCCTGTTTCAGCCCCTCTGTTTTTCGCCCTCTGTTTCAGCCCCTCTGTTTCTCGGCCTCTGTTTCAGGCTCTCTGTTTCAGCCCGGCTGTTTCAGCCCCTCTGTTTCAGCCCCTCTGTTTCTCGCCCTCTGTTTCTCGCCCGCTGTTTCAGCCCCTCTGTTTCTCGCCCTCTGTTTCAGCCCCTCTGTTTCAGCCCCTCTGATTCAGCCCCTCTGATTCAGCCCCTCTGTTTCTCGCCCTCTGTTTCAGCCCCTCTGTTTCAGCCCCTCTGTTTCTCGCCCTCTGTTTCTGCCCCTCTCTTTCTTGCCCTCTGTTTCAGCCCCTCTGTTTCTAGCCCTCTGTTTCTGCCCCGCTGATTCAGACCCTCTGTTTCATCCACTCAGAATCAGCCCCGCTGATTCAGCCACCCTGATTCAGCCCCTCTGTTTCTCGCCCTCTGTTTCAGCCCCTCTGTTTCAGCCCCTCTGTTTCAGCCCCTCTGTTTCACCCTCTGTTTCAGCCCCTCTGATTCAGCCCCTCTGATTCAGCCCCTCTGTTTCAGTCCCTCTGTTTCTCGCCCTCTGTTTCTCGCCCTCTGTCTCAGACCCTCTGTTTCACGCCCCGTGTTTCAGCCCCTCTGTTTCTCGCACTCTGTTTCAGCCCCTCTGTTTCTCGCCCTCTGTTTCAGCCCCTCTGTTTCAGCCCCTCTGTTTCAGTCCCTCTGTTTCTCGCCCTCTGTTTCTCGCCCTCTCTTTCAGCCCCTCTGTTTCTCGCCCTCTGTTTCAGCCACTCTGTTTCCAGCCCCTCTGTTTCCCGCCCCTCTGTTTCAGACCCTCTGTTTCACGCCCCGTGTTCCAGCCCCTCTGTTTCTAGCCCTCAGTTTCAGCCCCTCTGTTTCTCGCCCTCTGTTTCAGCCCCTTTGTTTCAGCCCTTCTGTTTCATTCCCTCTGTTTCTCGCCCTCTGTTTCTCGCCCTCTGTTTCAGCCCCTCTGTTTCTCGCTCTCAGTTTCAGCCCCTCTGTTTCTCGCCCCGTTTTTCAGCCCCTCTGTTTCTAGCCCTCTGTTTCAGCCCCTCTGTTTCTCGCCCTCTGTTTCAGCCCCTTTGTTTCAGCCCCTCTGTTTCAGTCCCTCTGTTTCACGCCCTCTGTTTCTCGCCCTCTGTTTCAGCCCCTCTGTTTCTCGCCCTCTGTTTCAGGCTCTCTGTTTCAGCCCGTCTGTTTCAGCCCCTCTGTTTCAGCCCCTCTGTTTCTCGCCCTCTGTTTCTCGCCCGCTGTTTCAGCCCCTCTGTTTCTCGCCCTCTGTTTCAGCCCCACTGTTTCAGCCCCTCTGATTCAGCCCCTCTGTTTCAGCCCCTCTGTTTCAGCCCCTCTCTTTCAGCCCCTCGGTTTCAGCCCCTCTGTTTCAACCCCTCTGATTCAGCCCTTCTGAATCAGCCCCTCTGTTTCTCGCCCTCTGTTTCAGCCCCTCTGTTTCAGCCCCTCTGATTCAGCCCCTCTGAATCAGCCCCTCTGTTTCTCGCCCTCTGTTTCAGCCCCTCTGTTTCAGCCCCTCTGTTTCTCGCCCTCTGTTTCAGCTCCTCTGTTTCTCGCCCTCTGGTTCAGCCCCTCTGTTTCAGCCCCTCTGTTTCTCGCCCTCTGTTTCTGTCCCTCTGTGTCTCGCCCTCTGTTTCAGCCCCTCTGTTTCTCGCCCTCTGTTTCAGCCCCGCTGATTCAGCCCCTCTGTTTCAGCCCCTCTGAATCAGCCACTCTGATTCAGCCCCTCTGTTTCAGCCCCTCTGTTTCAGCCCCTCTGTTTCAGTCCCTCTGTTTCTCATCCTCCGTTTCAGCCCCTCTGTTTCTCGCCCTCAGTTTCAGCCCCTCTGTTTCTCGCCCTCTCTTACAGCCCCACTGTTTCAGCCCCTCTGTTTCTCACCCTCTGTTTCAGCCCCTCTGTTTCTCGCCCTCTGTTTCAGCCCCTCTGTTTCTCGCCCTCTGTTTCAGCCACTCTGTTTCAGCCCCTCTGTTTCTCGCCCGCTGTTTCAGCCCCTCTGTTTCAGCCCCTCTGTTTCAGCCCCTCTGTTTCAGACCCTCTGTTTCTCGCCCTCTGTTTCTCACCCTCTGTTTCTCGCCCTCTGTTTCAGCCCGTCTGTTTTTCGCCCTCTGTTTCAGCCCCTCTTTTTCTCGCCCTCTGTTTCAGGCTCTCTGTTTCAGCCGGTCTGTTTCAGCCCCTCTGTTTCAGCCCCTCTGTTTCTCGCCCTCTGTTTCTCGCCCGCTGTTTCAGCCCCTCTGTTTCTCGCCCTCTGTTTCAGCCCTTCTGTTTCAGCCCCTCTGATTCAGCCCCTCTGATTAAGCCCCTCTCTTTCTCGCCCTCTGTTTCAGCCCCTCTGTTTCTCGCCCTCTGTTTCTGCCCTTCTCTTTCTCGCCCTCTGTTTCAGCCCCTCTGTTTCTCGCCCTCTGTTTCCGCCCCTCTGTTTCTCGCCCTCTGTTTCACCCCCTCTGATACAGCCCCTCTGTTTCAGCCCGTCTGATTCAGCCCCTCTGTTTCAGCCCCTCTGTTTCAGCCCCTCTGTTTCCGCCCCTCTGTTTCAACCCCTCTGATTCAGCCCCTCTGAATCAGCCCCTCTGTTTCTCGCCCTCTGTTTCAGCCCCTCTGTTTCAGCCCCTCTGATTCAGCCCC
Organism: Chiloscyllium punctatum; assembly: GCF_047496795.1. Lineage (NCBI taxonomy): Eukaryota > Metazoa > Chordata > Chondrichthyes > Orectolobiformes > Hemiscylliidae > Chiloscyllium > Chiloscyllium punctatum. The sequence continues at coordinate 6,554,160 of NW_027309790.1, read as the reverse complement.
TCTGAATCAGCCCCTCTGTTTCTCGCCATCTGTTTCAGCCCCTCTGTTTCAGCCCCTCTGTTTCTCGCCCTCTGTTTCAGCTCCTCTGATTCTCGCCCTATGTTTCAGCCCCTCTGTTTCAGCCCCTCTGATTCTCGCCCACTGTTTCTGCCCCTCTGTTTCTCGCCCTCTGGTTCAGCCCCTCTGTTTCTCGCCCTCTGATTCAGCCCCGCTGATTCAGCCCCTCTGTTTCAGCCCCTCTGAATCAGCCCCTCTGATTCAGCCCCTCTGTTTCAGCCCCTCTGTTTCAGCCCCTCTGTTTCAGTCCCTCTGTTTCTCGCCCTCTGTTTCAGCCCCTCTGTTTCTCGCCCTCTGTTTCAGCCCCTCTGTTTCTCGCCCTCTGTTTCAGCCCCTCTATTTCAGCCCCTCTGTTTCTCGCCCTCTGGTTCAGCCCCTCTGTTTCTCGCCCTCTGTTTCAGCCCCTCTGTTTCTCGCCCTCTGTTTCAGCCACTCTGATTCAGCCCCTCTGTTTCAGCCCCTCTGTTTCTCGCCCTCTGTTTCAGCCCTTCTGTTTTAGCCCCTCTGTTTCAGCCCCTCTGTTTCAGACCCTCTGTTTCTCGCCCTCTGTTTCTCACCCTCTGTTTCTCGCCCTCTGTTTCAGCCCCTCTGTTTTTCGACCTCTGTTTCAGCCCCTCTGTTTCTCGCCCTCTGTTTCAGGCTCCCTGTTTCAGCCGGTCTGTTTCAGCCCCTCTGTTTCAGCCACTCTGTTTCTCGCCCTCTATTTCTTGCCCGCTGTTTCAGCCCCTCTGTTTCTCGCCCTCTGTTTCAGCCCCTCTGTTTCAGCCCCTCTGTTTCTCGCCCTGCTTCTGCCCCTCTGTTTCTCGCCCTCTGTTTCAGCCCCTCTCTTTCTCGCCCTCTGTTTCTGACCCTCTCTTTCTCGCCCTCTGTTTCAGCCCCTCTGTTTCTCGCCCTCTGTTTCTGCCCCGCTGATTCAGACCCTCTGTTTCATCCACTCAGAATAAGCTCCTCTGATTCAGCCCCTCTGATTCAGCCCCTCTGTTTCTCGCCCTCTGTTTCAGCCCCTCTGATTCAGCCCCTCTGTTTCAGCCTCTCTGTTTCACCCTCTGTTTCAGCCCCTCTGATTCAGCCCCTCTGATTCAGCCCCTGTGATTCAGCCCCTCTGTTTCAGTCCCTCTGTTTCTCGCCCTCTGTTTCTCGCCCTCTGTCTCAGACACTGTGTTTCACGCACCGTGTTTCAGCCCCTCTGTTTCTCGCCCTCTGTTTCAGCCCCTCTGTTTCAGCCCCTCTGTTTCAGTCCCTCTGTTTCTCGCCCTCTGTTTCAGTCCCTCTGTTTCTCGCACTCTGTTTCTCGCCCTCTGTTTCAGCCCCTCTGTTTCACGCCCTCTGTTCAGCCCCTCTGTTTCCCGCCCCTCTGTTTCTCGCCCCTCTGTTTCAGACCCTCTGTTTCACGCCCCGTGTTTCAGCCCCTCTGTTTCTCGCCCTCTGTTTCAGCCCCTCTGTTTCTCGCCCTCTGTTTCAGCCCCTTTGTTTCAGCCCCTCTGTTTCTCTCCCTCTGTTTCAGCCCCTCTGTTTCTCGCCCTCTGGTTCAGCCCCTCTGTTTCTCGCCCTCTGTTTCAGCCCCTCTGTTTCAGCCCCTCTGTTTCTCGCCCTCTGTTTCAGCCCCTCTGTTTCTCGCCCTCTGTTTCAGCCCCTCTGTTTCTCCCCCTCTGTTTCAGCCCCTCTGTTTCAGCCCCTCTGTTTCAGCCCCTCTGTTTCTCGCCCTCTGTTTCAGCCCCTCTGTTTCTCGCCCTCTGTTTCAGCCCCTCTGTTTCTCGCCCTCTGTTTCAGCCCCTCTGATTCAGCCCTCTGTTTCAGCCCCTCTGTTTCAGCCCCTCTGTTTCAGCCCCTCTGTTTCAACCACTCTGTTTCTCGCCCTCTGTTTCTCACCCTCTGTATCTCACCCTCTGTTTCAGCCCCTCTGTTTTTCGCCCTCTGTTTCAGCCCCTCTGTTTCTCGTCCTCTGTTTCAGGCTCTCTGTTTCCGCCCGTCTGTTTCAGCCCCTCTGTTTCAGCCCCTCTGTTTCTCGCCCTCTGTTTCTCGCTCGCTGTTTCAGCCCCTCTGTTTCTCGCCCTCTGTTTCAGCCCCTCTGTTTCAGACCCTCTTTTTCAGACCCTCTGTTTCAGCCCCTCTGTTTCAGCCCCTCTTTTTCTCGCCCTCTGTTTTTCGCCCGCTGTTTCAGCCCCTCTGTTTCTCGCCTTCTGTTTCAGCCCCTCTGTTTCTCGCCCTCTGTTTCAGCCCCTCTGTTTCTCGCCCTCTGTTTCAGCCCCTCTGTTTCTCGCCCTCTGTTTCAGCCCCTCTGTTTCAGCCCCTTTGTTTCTCGCCCTCTGTTTCAGCCCCTCTGTTTCTCGCCCTCTGTTTCAGCCCCTCTGATTCAGCCCCTCTGTTTCAGCCCATCTGATTCAGCCCCTCTGTTTCGGCCCCTCTGTTTCAGACCCTCTGTTTCAGCCCCTCTCTTTCAGCCCCTCTGTTTCAGAAACTCTGATTCAGCCCCTCTGAATCAGCCCCTCTGTTTCTCGCCCTCTGTTTCAGCCCCTCTGTTTCAGCCCCTCTGATTCAGCCCCTCTGAATCAGCCCCTCTGTTTCTCGCCCTCTGTTTCAGCCCCTCTGTACCAGTTCCTCTGTTTCAGCCACTCTGTTTCAGCCCCTCTGTTTCTCGCCCTCTGTTTCAGCTCCTCTGTTTCTCGCCCTCTGTTTCAGCCCCTCTGTTTCAGCCCCTCTGTTTCTCGCCCTGCTTCTGCCCCTCTGTTTCTCGCCCTCTGTTTCAGCCCCTCTGTTTCTCGCCCTCTGTTTCAGCCCCACCGATTCAGCCCCTCTGTTTCAGCCCCTCTGAATCAGCCCCTCTGATTCAGCCCCTCTGTTTCAGCAACTCTGTTTCAGCCCCTCTGTTTCAGTCCCTCTGTTTCTCGCCCTCTGTTTCAGCCCCTCTGTTTCTCCCCCTCTGTTTCAGCCCCTCTGTTTCTCGCCCTCTGTTTCAGCCCCTCTGTTTCAGCCCCTCTGTTTCTCGCCCTCTGTTTCAGCCCCTCTGTCTCTCGCCCTGTGTTTCAGCCAGTCTGATTCAGCCCCTCTGTTTCAGCCCCTCTGATTCTCGCCCTCTGTTTCTCACCCTCTGTTTCTCGCCCCCTGTTTCAGCCCCTCTGTTTTTCGCCCTCTGTTTCAGCCCCTCTGTTTCTCGGCCTCTGTTTCAGGCTCTCTGTTTCAGCCCGGCTGTTTCAGCCCCTCTGTTTCAGCCCCTCTGTTTCTCGCCCTCTGTTTCTCGCCCGCTGTTTCAGCCCCTCTGTTTCTCGCCCTCTGTTTCAGCCCCTCTGTTTCAGCCCCTCTGATTCAGCCCCTCTGATTCAGCCCCTCTGTTTCTCGCCCTCTGTTTCAGCCCCTCTGTTTCAGCCCCTCTGTTTCTCGCCCTCTGTTTCTGCCCCTCTCTTTCTTGCCCTCTGTTTCAGCCCCTCTGTTTCTAGCCCTCTGTTTCTGCCCCGCTGATTCAGACCCTCTGTTTCATCCACTCAGAATCAGCCCCGCTGATTCAGCCACCCTGATTCAGCCCCTCTGTTTCTCGCCCTCTGTTTCAGCCCCTCTGTTTCAGCCCCTCTGTTTCAGCCCCTCTGTTTCACCCTCTGTTTCAGCCCCTCTGATTCAGCCCCTCTGATTCAGCCCCTCTGTTTCAGTCCCTCTGTTTCTCGCCCTCTGTTTCTCGCCCTCTGTCTCAGACCCTCTGTTTCACGCCCCGTGTTTCAGCCCCTCTGTTTCTCGCACTCTGTTTCAGCCCCTCTGTTTCTCGCCCTCTGTTTCAGCCCCTCTGTTTCAGCCCCTCTGTTTCAGTCCCTCTGTTTCTCGCCCTCTGTTTCTCGCCCTCTCTTTCAGCCCCTCTGTTTCTCGCCCTCTGTTTCAGCCACTCTGTTTCCAGCCCCTCTGTTTCCCGCCCCTCTGTTTCAGACCCTCTGTTTCACGCCCCGTGTTCCAGCCCCTCTGTTTCTAGCCCTCAGTTTCAGCCCCTCTGTTTCTCGCCCTCTGTTTCAGCCCCTTTGTTTCAGCCCTTCTGTTTCAGTCCCTCTGTTTCTCGCCCTCTGTTTCTCGCCCTCTGTTTCAGCCCCTCTGTTTCTCGCTCTCAGTTTCAGCCCCTCTGTTTCTCGCCCCGTTTTTCAGCCCCTCTGTTTCTAGCCCTCTGTTTCAGCCCCTCTGTTTCTCGCCCTCTGTTTCAGCCCCTTTGTTTCAGCCCCTCTGTTTCAGTCCCTCTGTTTCACGCCCTCTGTTTCTCGCCCTCTGTTTCAGCCCCTCTGTTTCTCGCCCTCTGTTTCAGGCTCTCTGTTTCAGCCCGTCTGTTTCAGCCCCTCTGTTTCAGCCCCTCTGTTTCTCGCCCTCTGTTTCTCGCCCGCTGTTTCAGCCCCTCTGTTTCTCGCCCTCTGTTTCAGCCCCACTGTTTCAGCCCCTCTGATTCAGCCCCTCTGAATCAGCCCCTCTGTTTCTCGCCCTCTGTTTCAGACCGTCTGTTTCAGCCCCTCTGTTTCAGCCCCTCTGTTTCCGGCCCTCTGTTTTTCGCCCGCTGTTTCAGCCCCTCTGTTTCTCGCCTTCTGTTTCAGCCCCTCTGTTTCTCGCCCTCTGTTTCAGCCCCTCTGTTTCTCGCCCTCTGTTTCAGCCCCTCTGTTTCAGCCCCTCTGTTTCAGCCCCTCTGTTTCAGCCCCTTTGTTTCTCACCCTCTGTTTCAGCCCCTCTGTTTCTCGCCCTCTGTTTCAGCCCCTCTGATTCAGCCCCTCTGTTTCAGCCCATCTGATTCAGCCCCTCTGTTTCGGCCCCTCTGTTTCAGACCCTCTGTTTCAGCCCCTCTCTTTCAGCCCCTCTGTTTCAGAAACTCTGATTCAGCCCCTCTGAATCAGCCCCTCTGTTTCTCGCCCTCTGTTTCAGCCCTCTGTTTCAGCCCCTCTGATTCAGCCCCTCTGAATCAGCACCTCTGTTTCTCGCCCTCTGTTTCAGCCCCTCTGTACCAGTTCCTCTGTTTCAGCCCCTCTGTTTCAGCCCCTCTGTTTCTCGCCCTCTGTTTCAGCTCCTCTGTTTCTCGCCCTCTGTTTCAGCCCCTCTCTTTCAGCCCCTCTGTTTCTCGCCCTGCTTCTGCCCCTCTGTTTCTCGCCCTCTGTTTCTCGCCCTCTGTTTCTCGCCCTCTGTTTCAGCCCCGCTGATTCAGCCCCTCTGTTTCAGCCCCTCTGAATCAGCCCCTCTGATTCAGCCCCTCTGTTTCAGCAACTCTGTTTCAGCCCCTCTGTTTCAGTCCCTCTGTTTCTCGCCCTCTGTTTCAGCCCCTCTGTTTCTCCCCCACTGTTTCAGCCCCTCTGTTTCTCGCCCTCTGTTTCAGCCCCTCTGTTTCAGCCCCTCTGTTTCTCGCCCTCTGTTTCAGCCCCTCTGTCTCTCGCCCTCTGTTTCAGCTGGTCTGATTCAGCCCCTCTGTTTCAGCCCCTCTGTTTCTGGCCCTCTGTTTCAGCCCCTCTGTTTCAGCCCCTCTGTTTCAGCCCCTCTGTTTCAGACCCACTGATTCTCGCCCTCTGTTTCTCACCCTCTGTTTCTCGCCCCCTGTTTCAGCCCCTCTGTTTTTCGCCCTCTGTTTCAGCCCCTCTGTTTCTCGCCCTCTGTTTCAGGCTCTCTGTTTCAGCCCGTCTGTTTCAGCCCCTCTGTTTCAGCCCCTCTGTTTCTCGCCCTCTGTTTCTCGCCCGCTGTTTCAGCCCCTCTGTTTCTCGCCCTCTGTTTCAGCCCCTCTGTTTCAGCCCCACTGATTCAGCCCCTCTGATTCAGCCCCTCTGTTTCTCGCCCTCTGTTTCAGCCCCTCTGTTTCAGCCCCTCTGTTTCTCGCCCTCTGTTTCAGCCCCTCTGTTTCAGCCCCTCTGTTTCGCGCCCTCTGTTTCTGCCCCTCTCTTTCTTGCCCTCTGTTTCAGCCCCTCTGTTTCTAGCCCTCTGTTTCTGCCCCGCTGATTCAGACCCTCTGTTTCATCCACTCAGAATCAGCCCCTCTGATTCAGCCCCCCTGATTCAGCCCCTCTGTTTCTCGCCCTCTGTTTCAGCCCCTCTGTTTCAGCCCCTCTGTTTCAGCCCCTCTGTTTCACCCTCTGTTTCAGCCCCTCTGATTCAGCCCCTCTGATTCAGCCCCTCTGTTTCAGTCCCTCTGTTTCTCGCCCTCTGTTTTTCGCCCTCTGTCTCAGACCCTCTGTTTCACGCCCCGTGTTTCAGCCCCTCTGTTTCTCGCACTCTGTTTCAGCCCCTCTGTTTCAGCCCCTCTGTTTCAGCCCCTCTGTTTCAGTCCCTCTGTTTCTCGCCCTCTGTTTCTCGCCCTCTGTTTCAGCCCCTCTGTTTCTCGCCTTCTGTTTCAGCCCCTCTGTTTCTCGCCCTCTGTTTCAGCCCCTCTGTTTCTCGCCCTCTGTTTCAGCCCCTCTGTTTCAGCCCCTCTGTTTCTAGCCCTCTGTTTCAGCCCCTCTATTTCTCGCCCTCTGTTTCAGCCCCTCTGTTTCTCGCCCTCTGTTTCAGCCCCTCTGATTCAGCCCCTCTGTTTCAGCCCATCTGATTCAGCCCCTCTGTTTCGGCCCCTCTGTTTCAGACCCTCTGTTTCAGCCCCTCTCTTTCAGCCCCTCTGTTTCAGAAACTCTGATTCAGCCCCTCTGAATCAGCCCCTCTGTTTCTCGCCCTCTGTTTCAGCCCTCTGTTTCAGCCCCTCTGATTCAGCCCCTCTGAATCAGCACCTCTGTTTCTCGCCCTCTGTTTCAGCCCCTCTGTACCAGTTCCTCTGTTTCAGCCCCTCTGTTTCAGCCCCTCTGTTTCTCGCCCTCTGTTTCAGCTCCTCTGTTTCTCGCCCTCTGTTTCAGCCCCTCTCTTTCAGCCCCTCTGTTTCTCGCCCTGCTTCTGCCCCTCTGTTTCTCGCCCTCTGTTTCTCGCCCTCTGTTTCTCGCCCTCTGTTTCAGCCCCGCTGATTCAGCCCCTCTGTTTCAGCCCCTCTGAATCAGCCCCTCTGATTCAGCCCCTCTGTTTCAGCAACTCTGTTTCAGCCCCTCTGTTTCAGTCCCTCTGTTTCTCGCCCTCTGTTTCAGCCCCTCTGTTTCTCCCCCACTGTTTCAGCCCCTCTGTTTCTCGCCCTCTGTTTCAGCCCCTCTGTTTCAGCCCCTCTGTTTCTCGCCCTCTGTTTCAGCCCCTCTGTCTCTCGCCCTCTGTTTCAGCCAGTCTGATTCAGCCCCTCTGTTTCAGCCCCTCTGTTTCTGGCCCTCTGTTTCAGCCCCTCTGTTTCAGCCCCTCTGTTTCAGCCCCTCTGTTTCAGACCCACTGATTCTCGCCCTCTGTTTCTCACCCTCTGTTTCTCGCCCCCTGTTTCAGCCCCTCTGTTTTTCGCCCTCTGTTTCAGCCCCTCTGTTTCTCGCCCTCTGTTTCAGGCTCTCTGTTTCAGCCCGTCTGTTTCAGCCCCTCTGTTTCAGCCCCTCTGTTTCTCGCCCTCTGTTTCTCGCCCGCTGTTTCAGCCCCTCTGTTTCTCGCCCTCTGTTTCAGCCCCTCTGTTTCAGCCCCACTGATTCAGCCCCTCTGATTCAGCCCCTCTGTTTCTCGCCCTCTGTTTCAGCCCCTCTGTTTCAGCCCCTCTGTTTCTCGCCCTCTGTTTCAGCCCCTCTGTTTCAGCCCCTCTGTTTCGCGCCCTCTGTTTCTGCCCCTCTCTTTCTTGCCCTCTGTTTCAGCCCCTCTGTTTCTAGCCCTCTGTTTCTGCCCCGCTGATTCAGACCCTCTGTTTCATCCACTCAGAATCAGCCCCTCTGATTCAGCCCCCCTGATTCAGCCCCTCTGTTTCTCGCCCTCTGTTTCAGCCCCTCTGTTTCAGCCCCTCTGTTTCAGCCCCTCTGTTTCACCCTCTGTTTCAGCCCCTCTGATTCAGCCCCTCTGATTCAGCCCCTCTGTTTCAGTCCCTCTGTTTCTCGCCCTCTGTTTTTCGCCCTCTGTCTCAGACCCTCTGTTTCACGCCCCGTGTTTCAGCCCCTCTGTTTCTCGCACTCTGTTTCAGCCCCTCTGTTTCAGCCCCTCTGTTTCAGCCCCTCTGTTTCAGTCCCTCTGTTTCTCGCCCTCTGTTTCTCGCCCTCTGTTTCAGCCACTCTGTTTCTCGCCCTCTGTTTCTCGCCCTCTGTTTCAGCCCCTCTGTTTCTCGCCTTCTGTTTCAGCCCCTCTGTTTCTCGCCCTCTGATTCAGCCCCTCTGTTTCTCGCCCTCTGTTTCAGCCCCTCTGATTCAGCCCCTCTGTTTCAGCCCCTTTGTTTCAGCCCCTCTGTTTCAGTCCCTCTGTTTCTCGCCCTCTGTTTCTCGCCCTCTGTTTCAGCCCCTCTGTTTCTCGCTCTCAGTTTCAGCCCCTCTGTTTCTCGCCCTCTGTTTCAGCCCCTCTGTTTCAGCCCCTCTGTTTCTCGCCCTCTGATTCAGCCCCTCTGTTTCTCGCCCTCTGTTTCAGCCCCTCTGATTCAGCCCCTCTGTTTCAGCCCCTCTGATTCAGACCCTCTGTTTCATCCACTCAGAATCAGCCCCTCTGATTCAGCCCCTCTGATTCAGCCCCTCTGTTTCTCGCCCTCTGTTTCAGCCCCTCTGATTCAGCCCCTCTGTTTCAGCCCCTCTGTTTCAGCCTCTGTTTCAGCCCCTCTGATTCAGCCCCTCTGATTCTGCCCCTATGATTCAGCCCCTCTGTTTCAGTCCCTCTGTTTCTCGCCCTCTGTTTCTCGCCCTCTGTCTCAGACCCTGTGTTTCACGCCCCGTGTTTCAGCCCCTCTGTTTCTCGCCCTCTGTTTCAGCCCCTCTGTTTCAGCCCGTCTGTTTCAGTCCCTCTGTTTCTCGCCCTCTGTTTCAGTCCCTCTGTTTCAGCCCCTCTGTTTCTCGCCCTCTGTTTCAGCCCCTCTGTTTCTCGCCCATTGTTTCAGCCCCTCTGTTTCCCGCCCCTCTGTTTCCCGCCCCTCTGTTTCAGACCCTCTGTTTCACGCCCTGTGTTTCAGCGCCTCTGTTTCTCGCCCTCTGTTTCAGCCCCTCTGTCTCTCGCCCTCTGTTTCAGCCAGTCTGATTCAGCCCCTCTGTTTCAGCCCCTCTGTTTCTCGCCCTCTGTTTCAGCCCCTCTGTTTCAGCCCCTCTGTTTCAGCCCCTCTGTTTCAGACCCACTGATTCTCGCCCTCTGTTTCTCACCCTCTGTTTCTCGCACCCTGTTTCAGCCCCTCTGTTTTTCGCCCTCTGTTTCAGCCCCTCTGTTTCTCGCCCTCTGTTTCAGCCCGTCTGTTTCAGCCCCTCTGTTTCAGCCCCTCTGTTTCTGGCCCTCTGTTTCTCGCCCGCTGTTTCAACCCCTCTGTTTCTCGCCCTCTGTTTCAGCCCCTCTGTTTCAGCCCCTCTGATTCTCGCCCTCTGTTTCTCACCCTCTGTTTCTCGCCCACTGTTTCAGCCCCTCTGTTTTTCGCCCTCTGTTTCAGCCCCTCTGTTTCTCGCCCTCTGTTTCAGGCTCTCTGTTTCAGCCCGGCTGTTTCAGCCCCTCTGTTTCAGCCCCTCTGTTTCTCGCCCTCTGTTTCTCGCCCGCTGTTTCAGCCCCTCTGTTTCTCGCCCTCTGTTTCAGCCCCTCTGTTTCAGCCCCTCTGATTCAGCCCCTCTGATTCAGCCCCTCTGTTTCTCGCCCTCTGTTTCAGCCCCTCTGTTTCAGCCCCTCTGTTTCTCTCCCTCTGTTTCAGCCCCTCTGTTTCAGCCCCTCTGTTTCTCGCCCTCTGTTTCTGCCCCTCTCTTTCTTGCCCTCTGTTTCAGCCCCTCTGTTTCTAGCCCTCTGTTTCTGCCCCGCTGATTCAGACCCTCTGTTTCATCCACTCAGAATCAGCCCCGCTGATTCAGCCCCCCTGATTCAGCCCCTCTGTTTCTCGCCCTCTGTTTCAGCCCCTCTGTTTCAGCCCCTCTGTTTCAGCCCCTCTGTTTCACCCTCTGTTTCAGCCCCTCTGATTCAGCCCCTCTGATTCAGCCCCTCTGTTTCAGTCCCTCTGTTTCTCGCCCTCTGTTTCTCGCCCTCTGTCTCAGACCCTCTGTTTCACGCCCCGTGTTTCAGCCCCTCTGTTTCTCGCACTCTGTTTCAGCCCCTCTGTTTCAGCCCCTCTGTTTCAGTCCCTCTGTTTCTCGCTCTCTGTTTCTCGCCCTCTCTTTCAGCCCCTCTGTTTCTCGCCCTCTGTTTCAGCCACTCTGTTTCCAGCCCCTCTGTTTCCCGCCCCTCTGTTTCAGACCCTCTGTTTCACGCCCCGTGTTCCAGCCCCTCTGTTTCTAGCCCTCTGTTTCAGCCCCTCTGTTTCTCGCCCTCTGTTTCAGCCCCTTTGTTTCAGCCCTTCTGTTTCAGTCCCTCTGTTTCTCGCCCTCTGTTTCTCGCCCTCTGTTTCAGCCCCTCTGTTTCTCGCTCTCAGTTTCAGCCCCTCTGTTTCTCGCCCCGTTTTTCAGCCCCTCTGTTTCTAGCCCTCTGTTTCAGCCCCTCTGTTTCTCGCCCTCTGTTTCAGCCCCTTTGTTTCAGCCCCTCTGTTTCAGTCCCTCTGTTTCACGCCCTCTGTTTCTCGCCCTCTGTTTCAGCCCCTCTGTTTCTCACCCTCTGTTTCAGGCTCTCTGTTTCAGCCCGTCTGTTTCAGCCCCTCTGTTTCAGCCCCTCTGTTTCTCGCCCTCTGTTTCTCGCCCGCTGTTTCAGCCCCTCTGTTTCTCGCCCTCTGTTTCAGCCCCACTGTTTCAGCCCCTCTGATTCAGCCCCTCTGAATCAGCCCCTCTGTTTCTCGCCCTCTGTTTCAGACCGTCTGTTTCAGCCCCTCTGTTTCAGCCCCTCTGTTTCCGGCCCTCTGTTTTTCGCCCGCTGTTTCAGCCCCTCTGTTTCTCGCCTTCTGTTTCAGCCCCTCTGTTTCTCGCCCTCTGTTTCAGCCCCTCTGTTTCTCGCCCTCTGTTTCAGCCCCTCTGTTTCAGCCCCTCTGTTTCAGCCCCTCTGTTTCAGCCCCTTTGTTTCTCACCCTCTGTTTCAGCCCCTCTGTTTCTCGCCCTCTGTTTCAGCCCCTCTGATTCAGCCCCTCTGTTTCAGCCCATCTGATTCAGCCCCTCTGTTTCGGCCCCTCTGTTTCAGACCCTCTGTTTCAGCCCCTCTCTTTCAGCCCCTCTGTTTCAGAAACTCTGATTCAGCCCCTCTGAATCAGCCCCTCTGTTTCTCGCCCTCTGTTTCAGCCCTCTGTTTCAGCCCCTCTGATTCAGCCCCTCTGAATCAGCACCTCTGTTTCTCGCCCTCTGTTTCAGCCCCTCTGTACCAGTTCCTCTGTTTCAGCCCCTCTGTTTCAGCCCCTCTGTTTCTCGCCCTCTGTTTCAGCTCCTCTGTTTCTCGCCCTCTGTTTCAGCCCCTCTGTTTCAGCCCCTCTGTTTCTCGCCCTGCTTCTGCCCCTCTGTTTCTCGCCCTCTGTTTCTCGCCCTCTGTTTCTCGCCCTCTGTTTCAGCCCCGCTGATTCAGCCCCTCTGTTTCAGCCCCTCTGAATCAGCCCCTCTGATTCAGCCCCTCTGTTTCAGCAACTCTGTTTCAGCCCCTCTGTTTCAGTCCCTCTGTTTCTCGCCCTCTGTTTCAGCCCCTCTGTTTCTCCCCCACTGTTTCAGCCCCTCTGTTTCTCGCCCTCTGTTTCAGCCCCTCTGTTTCTCGCCCTCTGTTTCAGCCCCTCTGTCTCTCGCCCTCTGTTTCAGCCAGTCTGATTCAGCCCCTCTGTTTCAGCCCCTCTGTTTCTGGCCCTCTGTTTCAGCCCCTCTGTTTCAGCCCCTCTGTTTCAGCCCCTCTGTTTCAGACCCACTGATTCTCGCCCTCTGTTTCTCACCCTCTGTTTCTCGCCCCCTGTTTCAGCCCCTCTGTTTTTCGCCCTCTGTTTCAGCCCCTCTGTTTCTCGCCCTCTGTTTCAGGCTCTCTGTTTCAGCCCGTCTGTTTCAGCCCCTCTGTTTCAGCCCCTCTGTTTCTCGCCCTCTGTTTCTCGCCCGCTGTTTCAGCCCCTCTGTTTCTCGCCCTCTGTTTCAGCCCCTCTGTTTCAGCCCCACTGATTCAGCCCCTCTGATTCAGCCCCTCTGTTTCTCGCCCTCTGTTTCAGCCCCTCTGTTTCAGCCCCTCTGTTTCTCGCCCTCTGTTTCAGCCCCTCTGTTTCAGCCCCTCTGTTTCGCGCCCTCTGTTTCTGCCCCTCTCTTTCTTGCCCTCTGTTTCAGCCCCTCTGTTTCTAGCCCTCTGTTTCTGCCCCGCTGATTCAGACCCTCTGTTTCATCCACTCAGAATCAGCCCCTCTGATTCAGCCCCCCTGATTCAGCCCCTCTGTTTCTCGCCCTCTGTTTCAGCCCCTCTGTTTCAGCCCCTCTGTTTCAGCCCCTCTGTTTCACCCTCTGTTTCAGCCCCTCTGATTCAGCCCCTCTGATTCAGCCCCTCTGTTTCAGTCCCTCTGTTTCTCGCCCTCTGTTTTTCGCCCTCTGTCTCAGACCCTCTGTTTCACGCCCCGTGTTTCAGCCCCTCTGTTTCTCGCACTCTGTTTCAGCCCCTCTGTTTCAGCCCCTCTGTTTCAGCCCCTCTGTTTCAGTCCCTCTGTTTCTCGCCCTCTGTTTCTCGCCCTCTGTTTCAGCCACTCTGTTTCTCGCCCTCTGTTTCAGCCACTCTGTTTCCAGCCCCTCTGCTTCCCGCCCCTCTGTTTCAGACCCTCTGTTTCACGCCCCGTGTTTCAGCCCCTCTGTTTCTAGCCCTCTGTTTCAGCCCCTCTATTTCTCGCCCTCTGTTTCAGCCCCTTTGTTTCAGCCCCTCTGTTTCAGTCCCTCTGTTTCTCGCCCTCTGTTTCTCGCCCTCTGTTTCAGCCCCTCTGTTTCTCGCTCTCAGTTTCAGCCCTTCTGTTTCTCGCCCTCTGTTTCAGCCCCTCTGTTTCAGCCCCTCTGTTTCTCGCCCTCTGATTCAGCCCCTCTGTTTCTCGCCCTCTGTTTCAGCCCCTCTGATTCAGCCCCTCTGTTTCAGCCCCTCTGATTCAGACCCTCTGTTTCATCCACTCAGAATTTGCCCCTCTGATTCAGCCCCTCTGATTCAGCCCCTCTGTTTCTCGCCCTCTGTTTCAGCCCCTCTGATTCAGCCCCTCTGTTTCAGCCCCTCTGTTTCAGCCTCTGTTTCAGCCCCTCTGATTCAGCCCCTCTGATTCTGCCCCTATGATTCAGCCCCTCTGTTTCAGTCCCTCTGTTTCTCGCCCTCTGTTTCTCGCCCTCTGTCTCAGACCCTGTGTTTCACGCCCCGTGTTTCAGCCCCTCTGTTTCTCGCCCTCTGTTTCAGCCCCTCTGTTTCAGCCCGTCTGTTTCAGTCCCTCTGTTCCAGCCCCTCTGATTCTCGCCCTCTGTTTCTCACCCTCTGTTTCTCGCCCACTGTTTCAGCCCCTCTGTTTTTCGCCCTCTGTTTCAGCCCCTCTGTTTCTCGCCCTCTGTTTCAGGCTCTCTGTTTCAGCCCGGCTGTTTCAGCCCCTCTGTTTCAGCCCCTCTGTTTCTCGCCCTCTGTTTCTCGCCCGCTGTTTCAGCCCCTCTGTTTCTCGCCCTCTGTTTCAGCCCCTCTGTTTCAGCCCCTCTGATTCAGCCCCTCTGATTCAGCCCCTCTGTTTCTCGCCCTCTGTTTCAGCCCCTCTGTTTCAGCCCCTCTGTTTCTCTCCCTCTGTTTCAGCCCCTCTGTTTCAGCCCCTCTGTTTCTCGCCCTCTGTTTCTGCCCCTCTCTTTCTTGCCCTCTGTTTCAGCCCCTCTGTTTCTAGCCCTCTGTTTCTGCCCCGCTGATTCAGACCCTCTGTTTCATCCACTCAGAATCAGCCCCGCTGATTCAGCCCCCCTGATTCAGCCCCTCTGTTTCTCGCCCTCTGTTTCAGCCCCTCTGTTTCAGCCCCTCTGTTTCAGCCCCTCTGTTTCACCCTCTGTTTCAGCCCCTCTGATTCAGCCCCTCTGATTCAGCCCCTCTGTTTCAGTCCCTCTGTTTCTCGCCCTCTGTTTCTCGCCCTCTGTCTCAGACCCTCTGTTTCACGCCCCGTGTTTCAGCCCCTCTGTTTCTCGCACTCTGTTTCAGCCCCTCTGTTTCTCGCCCTCTGTTTCAGCCCCTCTGTTTCAGCCCCTCTGTTTCAGTCCCTCTGTTTCTCGCTCTCTGTTTCTCGCCCTCTCTTTCAGCCCCTCTGTTTCTCGCCCTCTGTTTCAGCCACTCTGTTTCCAGCCCCTCTGTTTCCCGCCCCTCTGTTTCAGACCCTCTGTTTCACGCCCCGTGTTCCAGCCCCTCTGTTTCTAGCCCTCTGTTTCAGCCCTTCTGTTTCAGTCCCTCTGTTTCTCGCCCTCTGTTTCTCGCCCTCTGTTTCAGCCCCTCTGTTTCTCGCTCTCAGTTTCAGCCCCTCTGTTTCTCGCCCCGTTTTTCAGCCCCTCTGTTTCTAGCCCTCTGTTTCAGCCCCTCTGTTTCTCGCCCTCTGTTTCAGCCCCTTTGTTTCAGCCCCTCTGTTTCAGTCCCTCTGTTTCACGCCCTCTGTTTCTCGCCCTCTGTTTCAGCCCCTCTGTTTCTCACCCTCTGTTTCAGGCTCTCTGTTTCAGCCCGTCTGTTTCAGCCCCTCTGTTTCAGCCCCTCTGTTTCTCGCCCTCTGTTTCTCGCCCGCTGTTTCAGCCCCTCTGTTTCTCGCCCTCTGTTTCAGCCCCACTGTTTCAGCCCCTCTGATTCAGCCCCTCTGAATCAGCCCCTCTGTTTCTCGCCCTCTGTTTCAGACCGTCTGTTTCAGCCCCTCTGTTTCAGCCCCTCTGTTTCCGGCCCTCTGTTTTTCGCCCGCTGTTTCAGCCCCTCTGTTTCTCGCCTTCTGTTTCAGCCCCTCTGTTTCTCGCCCTCTGTTTCAGCCCCTCTGTTTCTCGCCCTCTGTTTCAGCCCCTCTGTTTCAGCCCCTCTGTTTCAGCCCCTCTGTTTCAGCCCCTTTGTTTCTCACCCTCTGTTTCAGCCCCTCTGTTTCTCGCCCTCTGTTTCAGCCCCTCTGATTCAGCCCCTCTGTTTCAGCCCATCTGATTCAGCCCCTCTGTTTCGGCCCCTCTGTTTCAGACCCTCTGTTTCAGCCCCTCTCTTTCAGCCCCTCTGTTTCAGAAACTCTGATTCAGCCCCTCTGAATCAGCCCCTCTGTTTCTCGCCCTCTGTTTCAGCCCTCTGTTTCAGCCCCTCTGATTCAGCCCCACTGAATCAGCACCTCTGTTTCTCGCCCTCTGTTTCAGCCCCTCTGTACCAGTTCCTCTGTTTCAGCCCCTCTGTTTCAGCCCCTCTGTTTCTCGCCCTCTGTTTCAGCTCCTCTGTTTCTCGCCCTCTGTTTCAGCCCCTCTGTTTCAGCCCCTCTGTTTCTCGCCCTGCTTCTGCCCCTCTGTTTCTCGCCCTCTGTTTCTCGCCCTCTGTTTCTCGCCCTCTGTTTCAGCCCCGCTGATTCAGCCCCTCTGTTTCAGCCCCTCTGAATCAGCCCCTCTGATTCAGCCCCTCTGTTTCAGCAACTCTGTTTCAGCCCCTCTGTTTCAGTCCCTCTGTTTCTCGCCCTCTGTTTCAGCCCCTCTGTTTCTCCCCCACTGTTTCAGCCCCTCTGTTTCTCGCCCTCTGTTTCAGCCCCTCTGTTTCTCGCCCTCTGTTTCAGCCCCTCTGTCTCTCGCCCTCTGTTTCAGCCAGTCTGATTCAGCCCCTCTGTTTCAGCCCCTCTGTTTCTGGCCCTCTGTTTCAGCCCCTCTGTTTCAGCCCCTCTGTTTCAGCCCCTCTGTTTCAGACCCACTGATTCTCGCCCTCTGTTTCTCACCCTCTGTTTCTCGCCCCCTGTTTCAGCCCCTCTGTTTTTCGCCCTCTGTTTCAGCCCCTCTGTTTCTCGCCCTCTGTTTCAGGCTCTCTGTTTCAGCCCGTCTGTTTCAGCCCCTCTGTTTCAGCCCCTCTGTTTCTCGCCCTCTGTTTCTCGCCCGCTGTTTCAGCCCCTCTGTTTCTCGCCCTCTGTTTCAGCCCCTCTGTTTCAGCCCCACTGATTCAGCCCCTCTGATTCAGCCCCTCTGTTTCTCGCCCTCTGTTTCAGCCCCTCTGTTTCAGCCCCTCTGTTTCTCGCCCTCTGTTTCAGCCCCTCTGTTTCAGCCCCTCTGTTTCGCGCCCTCTGTTTCTGCCCCTCTCTTTCTTGCCCTCTGTTTCAGCCCCTCTGTTTCTAGCCCTCTGTTTCTGCCCCGCTGATTCAGACCCTCTGTTTCATCCACTCAGAATCAGCCCCTCTGATTCAGCCCCCCTGATTCAGCCCCTCTGTTTCTCGCCCTCTGTTTCAGCCCCTCTGTTTCAGCCCCTCTGTTTCAGCCCCTCTGTTTCACCCTCTGTTTCAGCCCCTCTGATTCAGCCCCTCTGATTCAGCCCCTCTGTTTCAGTCCCTCTGTTTCTCGCCCTCTGTTTTTCGCCCTCTGTCTCAGACCCTCTGTTTCACGCCCCGTGTTTCAGCCCCTCTGTTTCAGTCCCTCTGTTTCTCGCCCTCTGTTTCTCGCCCTCTGTTTCAGCCACTCTGTTTCTCGCCCTCTGTTTCAGCCACTCTGTTTCCAGCCCCTCTGCTTCCCGCCCCTCTGTTTCAGACCCTCTGTTTCACGCCCCGTGTTTCAGCCCCTCTGTTTCTAGCCCTCTGTTTCAGCCCCTCTATTTCTCGCCCTCTGTTTCAGCCCCTTTGTTTCAGCCCCTCTGTTTCAGTCCCTCTGTTTCTCGCCCTCTGTTTCTCGCCCTCTGTTTCAGCCCCTCTGTTTCTCGCTCTCAGTTTCAGCCCCTCTGTTTCTCGCCCTCTGTTTCAGCCCCTCTGTTTCAGCCCCTCTGTTTCTCGCCCTCTGATTCAGCCCCTCTGTTTCTCGCCCTCTGTTTCAGCCCCTCTGATTCAGCCCCTCTGTTTCAGCCCCTCTGATTCAGACCCTCTGTTTCATCCACTCAGAATCAGCCCCTCTGATTCAGCCCCTCTGATTCAGCCCCTCTGTTTCTCGCCCTCTGTTTCAGCCCCTCTGATTCAGCCCCTCTGTTTCAGCCCCTCTGTTTCAGCCTCTGTTTCAGCCCCTCTGATTCAGCCCCTCTGATTCTGCCCCTATGATTCAGCCCCTCTGTTTCAGTCCCTCTGTTTCTCGCCCTCTGTTTCTCGCCCTCTGTCTCAGACCCTGTGTTTCACGCCCCGTGTTTCAGCCCCTCTGTTTCTCGCCCTCTGTTTCAGCCCCTCTGTTTCAGCCCGTCTGTTTCAGTCCCTCTGTTTCTCGCCCTCTGTTTCAGTCCCTCTGTTTCAGCCCCTCTGTTTCTCGCCCTCTGTTTCAGCCCCTCTGTTTCTCGCCCATTGTTTCAGCCCCTCTGTTTCCCGCCCCTCTGTTTCCCGCCCCTCTGTTTCAGACCCTCTGTTTCACGCCCTGTGTTTCAGCGCCTCTGTTTCTCGCCCTCTGTTTCAGCCCCTCTGTCTCTCGCCCTCTGTTTCAGCCAGTCTGATTCAGCCCCTCTGTTTCAGCCCCTCTGTTTCTCGCCCTCTGTTTCAGCCCCTCTGTTTCAGCCCCTCTGTTTCAGCCCCTCTGTTTCAGACCCACTGATTCTCGCCCTCTGTTTCTCACCCTCTGTTTCTCGCCCCCTGTTTCAGCCCCTCTGTTTTTCGCCCTCTGTTTCAGCCCCTCTGTTTCTCGCCCTCTGTTTCAGGCTCTCTGTTTCAGCCCGTCTGTTTCAGCCCCTCTGTTTCAGCCCCTCTGTTTCTGGCCCTCTGTTTCTCGCCCGCTGTTTCAACCCCTCTGTTTCTCGCCCTCTGTTTCAGCCCCTCTGTTTCAGCCCCTCTGATTCTCGCTCTCTGTTTCTCACCCTCTGTTTCTCGCCCACTGTTTCAGCCCCTCTGTTTTTCGCCCTCTGTTTCAGCCCCTCTGTTTCTCGCCCTCTGTTTCAGGCTCTCTGTTTCAGCCCGGCTGTTTCAGCCCCTCTGTTTCAGCCCCTCTGTTTCTCGCCCTCTGTTTCTCGCCCGCTGTTTCAGCCCCTCTGTTTCTCGCCCTCTGTTTCAGCCCCTCTGTTTCAGCCCCTCTGATTCAGCCCCTCTGATTCAGCCCCTCTGTTTCTCGCCCTCTGTTTCAGCCCCTCTGTTTCAGCCCCTCTGTTTCTCTCCCTCTGTTTCAGCCCCTCTGTTTCAGCCCCTCTGTTTCTCGCCCTCTGTTTCTGCCCCTCTCTTTCTTGCCCTCTGTTTCAGCCCCTCTGTTTCTAGCCCTCTGTTTCTGCCCCGCTGATTCAGACCCTCTGTTTCATCCACTCAGAATCAGCCCCGCTGATTCAGCCCCCCTGATTCAGCCCCTCTGTTTCTCGCCCTCTGTTTCAGCCCCTCTGTTTCAGCCCCTCTGTTTCAGCCCCTCTGTTTCACCCTCTGTTTCAGCCCCTCTGATTCAGCCCCTCTGATTCAGCCCCTCTGTTTCAGTCCCTCTGTTTCTCGCCCTCTGTTTCTCGCCCTCTGTCTCAGACCCTCTGTTTCACGCCCCGTGTTTCAGCCCCTCTGTTTCTCGCACTCTGTTTCAGGCTCTCTGTTTCAGCCCGGCTGTTTCAGCCCCTCTGTTTCAGCCCCTCTGTTTCTCGCCCTCTGTTTCTCGCCCGCTGTTTCAGCCCCTCTGTTTCTCGCCCTCTGTTTCAGCCCCTCTGTTTCAGCCCCTCTGATTCAGCCCCTCTGATTCAGCCCCTCTGTTTCTCGCCCTCTGTTTCAGCCCCTCTGTTTCAGCCCCTCTGTTTCTCTCCCTCTGTTTCAGCCCCTCTGTTTCAGCCCCTCTGTTTCTCGCCCTCTGTTTCTGCCCCTCTCTTTCTTGCCCTCTGTTTCAGCCCCTCTGTTTCTAGCCCTCTGTTTCTGCCCCGCTGATTCAGACCCTCTGTTTCATCCACTCAGAATCAGCCCCGCTGATTCAGCCCCCCTGATTCAGCCCCTCTGTTTCTCGCCCTCTGTTTCAGCCCCTCTGTTTCAGCCCCTCTGTTTCAGCCCCTCTGTTTCACCCTCTGTTTCAGCCCCTCTGATTCAGCCCCTCTGATTCAGCCCCTCTGTTTCAGTCCCTCTGTTTCTCGCCCTCTGTTTCTCGCCCTCTGTCTCAGACCCTCTGTTTCACGCCCCGTGTTTCAGCCCCTCTGTTTCTCGCACTCTGTTTCAGCCCCTCTGTTTCTCGCCCTCTGTTTCAGCCCCTCTGTTTCAGCCCCTCTGTTTCAGTCCCTCTGTTTCTCGCTCTCTGTTTCTCGCCCTCTCTTTCAGCCCCTCTGTTTCTCGCCCTCTGTTTCAGCCACTCTGTTTCCAGCCCCTCTGTTTCCCGCCCCTCTGTTTCAGACCCTCTGTTTCACGCCCCGTGTTCCAGCCCCTCTGTTTCTAGCCCTCTGTTTCAGCCCTTCTGTTTCAGTCCCTCTGTTTCTCGCCCTCTGTTTCTCGCCCTCTGTTTCAGCCCCTCTGTTTCTCGCTCTCAGTTTCAGCCCCTCTGTTTCTCGCCCCGTTTTTCAGCCCCTCTGTTTCTAGCCCTCTGTTTCAGCCCCTCTGTTTCTCGCCCTCTGTTTCAGCCCCTTTGTTTCAGCCCCTCTGTTTCAGTCCCTCTGTTTCACGCCCTCTGTTTCTCGCCCTCTGTTTCAGCCCCTCTGTTTCTCACCCTCTGTTTCAGGCTCTCTGTTTCAGCCCGTCTGTTTCAGCCCCTCTGTTTCAGCCCCTCTGTTTCTCGACCTCTGTTTCTCGCCCGCTGTTTCAGCCCCTCTGTTTCTCGCCCTCTGTTTCAGCCCCACTGTTTCAGCCCCTCTGATTCAGCCCCTCTGAATCAGCCCCTCTGTTTCTCGCCCTCTGTTTCAGACCGTCTGTTTCAGCCCCTCTGTTTCAGCCCCTCTGTTTCCGGCCCTCTGTTTTTCGCCCGCTGTTTCAGCCCCTCTGTTTCTCGCCTTCTGTTTCAGCCCCTCTGTTTCTCGCCCTCTGTTTCAGCCCCTCTGTTTCTCGCCCTCTGTTTCAGCCCCTCTGTTTCAGCCCCTCTGTTTCAGCCCCTCTGTTTCAGCCCCTTTGTTTCTCACCCTCTGTTTCAGCCCCTCTGTTTCTCGCCCTCTGTTTCAGCCCCTCTGATTCAGCCCCTCTGTTTCAGCCCATCTGATTCAGCCCCTCTGTTTCGGCCCCTCTGTTTCAGACCCTCTGTTTCAGCCCCTCTCTTTCAGCCCCTCTGTTTCAGAAACTCTGATTCAGCCCCTCTGAATCAGCCCCTCTGTTTCTCGCCCTCTGTTTCAGCCCTCTGTTTCAGCCCCTCTGATTCAGCCCCTCTGAATCAGCACCTCTGTTTCTCGCCCTCTGTTTCAGCCCCTCTGTACCAGTTCCTCTGTTTCAGCCCCTCTGTTTCAGCCCCTCTGTTTCTCGCCCTCTGTTTCAGCTCCTCTGTTTCTCGCCCTCTGTTTCAGCCCCTCTGTTTCAGCCCCTCTGTTTCTCGCCCTGCTTCTGCCCCTCTGTTTCTCGCCCTCTGTTTCTCGCCCTCTGTTTCTCGCCCTCTGTTTCAGCCCCGCTGATTCAGCCCCTCTGTTTCAGCCCCTCTGAATCAGCCCCTCTGATTCAGCCCCTCTGTTTCAGCAACTCTGTTTCAGCCCCTCTGTTTCAGTCCCTCTGTTTCTCGCCCTCTGTTTCAGCCCCTCTGTTTCTCCCCCACTGTTTCAGCCCCTCTGTTTCTCGCCCTCTGTTTCAGCCCCTCTGTTTCAGCCCCTCTGTTTCTCGCCCTCTGTTTCAGCCCCTCTGTCTCTCGCCCTCTGTTTCAGCCAGTCTGATTCAGCCCCTCTGTTTCAGCCCCTCTGTTTCTGGCCCTCTGTTTCAGCCCCTCTGTTTCAGCCCCTCTGTTTCAGCCCCTCTGTTTCAGACCCACTGATTCTCGCCCTCTGTTTCTCACCCTCTGTTTCTCGCCCCCTGTTTCAGCCCCTCTGTTTTTCGCCCTCTGTTTCAGCCCCTCTGTTTCTCGCCCTCTGTTTCAGGCTCTCTGTTTCAGCCCGTCTGTTTCAGCCCCTCTGTTTCAGCCCCTCTGTTTCTCGCCCTCTGTTTCTCGCCCGCTGTTTCAGCCCCTCTGTTTCTCGCCCTCTGTTTCAGCCCCTCTGTTTCAGCCCCACTGATTCAGCCCCTCTGATTCAGCCCCTCTGTTTCTCGCCCTCTGTTTCAGCCCCTCTGTTTCAGCCCCTCTGTTTCTCGCCCTCTGTTTCAGCCCCTCTGTTTCAGCCCCTCTGTTTCGCGCCCTCTGTTTCTGCCCCTCTCTTTCTTGCCCTCTGTTTCAGCCCCTCTGTTTCTAGCCCTCTGTTTCTGCCCCGCAGATTCAGACCCTCTGTTTCATCCACTCAGAATCAGCCCCTCTGATTCAGCCCCCCTGATTCAGCCCCTCTGTTTCTCGCCCTCTGTTTCAGCCCCTCTGTTTCAGCCCCTCTGTTTCAGCCCCTCTGTTTCACCCTCTGTTTCAGCCCCTCTGATTCAGCCCCTCTGATTCAGCCCCTCTGTTTCAGTCCCTCTGTTTCTCGCCCTCTGTTTTTCGCCCTCTGTCTCAGACCCTCTGTTTCACGCCCCGTGTTTCAGCCCCTCTGTTTCTCGCACTCTGTTTCAGCCCCTCTGTTTCAGCCCCTCTGTTTCAGCCCCTCTGTTTCAGTCCCTCTGTTTCTCGCCCTCTGTTTCTCGCCCTCTGTTTCAGCCACTCTGTTTCTCGCCCTCTGTTTCAGCCACTCTGTTTCCAGCCCCTCTGCTTCCCGCCCCTCTGTTTCAGACCCTCTGTTTCACGCCCCGTGTTTCAGCCCCTCTGTTTCTAGCCCTCTGTTTCAGCCCCTCTATTTCTCGCCCTCTGTTTCAGCCCCTTTGTTTCAGCCCCTCTGTTTCAGTCCCTCTGTTTCTCGCCCTCTGTTTCTCGCCCTCTGTTTCAGCCCCTCTGTTTCTCGCTCTCAGTTTCAGCCCCTCTGTTTCTCGCCCTCTGTTTCAGCCCCTCTGTTTCAGCCCCTCTGTTTCTCGCCCTCTGATTCAGCCCCTCTGTTTCTCGCCCTCTGTTTCAGCCCCTCTGATTCAGCCCCTCTGTTTCAGCCCCTCTGATTCAGACCCTCTGTTTCATCCACTCAGAATCAGCCCCTCTGATTCAGCCCCTCTGATTCAGCCCCTCTGTTTCTCGCCCTCTGTTTCAGCCCCTCTGATTCAGCCCCTCTGTTTCAGCCCCTCTGTTTCAGCCTCTGTTTCAGCCCCTCTGATTCAGCCCCTCTGATTCTGCCCCTATGATTCAACCCCTCTGTTTCAGTCCCTCTGTTTCTCGCCCTCTGTTTCTCGCCCTCTGTCTCAGACCCTGTGTTTCACACCCCGTGTTTCAGCCCCTCTGTTTCTCGGCCTCTGTTTCAGCCCCTCTGTTTCAGCCCCTCTGTTTCTCGCCCTCTGTTTCAGCCCCTCTGTTTCTCGCCCATTGTTTCAGCCCCTCTGTTTCCCGCCCCTCTGTTTCCCGCCCCTCTGTTTCAGACCCTCTGTTTCACGCCCTGTGTTTCAGCGCCTCTGTTTCTCGCCCTCTGTTTCAGCCCCTCTGTCTCTCGCCCTCTGTTTCAGCCAGTCTGATTCAGCCCCTCTGTTTCAGCCCCTCTGTTTCTCGCCCTCTGTTTCAGCCCCTCTGTTTCAGCACCTCTGTTTCAGCCCCTCTGTTTCAGACCCACTGATTCTCGCCCTCTGTTTCTCACCCTCTGTTTCTCGCCCCCTGTTTCAGCCCCTCTGTTTTTCGCCCTCTGTTTCAGCCCCTCTGTTTCTCGCCCTCTGTTTCAGGCTCTCTGTTTCAGCCCGTCTGTTCCAGCCCCTCTGTTTCAGCCCCTCTGTTTCTCGCCCTCTGTTTCTCGCCCGCTGTTTCAACCCCTCTGTTTCTCGCCCTCTGTTTCAGCCCCTCTGTTTCAGCCCCTCTGATTCAGCCCCTCTGATTCAGCCCCTCTGTTTCTCGCCCTCTGTTTCAGCCCCTCTGTTTCTCGCCCTCTGTTTCAGCCCCTCTGTTTCAGCCCCTCTGTTTCTCGCCCTCTGTTTCTGCCCCTCTCTTTCTTGCCCTCTGTTTCAGCCCCTCTGTTTCTAGCCCTCTGTTTCTGCCCCGCTGATTCAGACCCTCTGTTTCATCCACTCAGAATCAGCCCCGCTGATTCAGCCACCCTGATTCAGCCCCTCTTTTTCTCGCCCTCTGTTTCAGCCCCTCTGTTTCAGCCCCTCTGTTTCAGCCCCTCTGTTTCACCCTCTGTTTCAGCCCCTCTGATTCAGCCCCTCTGATTCAGCCCCTCTGTTTCAGTCCCTCTGTTTCTCGCCCTCTGTTTCTCGCCCTCTGTCTCAGACCCTCTGTTTCACGCCCCGTGTTTCAGCCCCTCTGTTTCTCGCACTCTGTTTCAGCCCCTCTGTTTCAGCCCCTCTGTTTCAGCCCCTCTGTTTCAGTCCCTCTGTTTCTCGCCCTCTGTTTCTCGCCCTCTGTTTCAGCCACTCTGTTTCTCGCCCTCTGTTTCAGCCACTCTGTTTCCAGCCCCTCTGCTTCCCGCCCCTCTGTTTCAGACCCTCTGTTTCACGCCCCGTGTTTCAGCCCCTCTGTTTCTAGCCCTCTGTTTCAGCCCCTCTATTTCTCGCCCTCTGTTTCAGCCCCTTTGTTTCAGCCCCTCTGTTTCAGTCCCTCTGTTTCTCGCCCTCTGTTTCTCGCCCTCTGTTTCAGCCCCTCTGTTTCTCGCTCTCAGTTTCAGCCCCTCTGTTTCTCGCCCTCTGTTTCAGCCCCTCTGTTTCAGCCCCTCTGTTTCTCGCCCTCTGATTCAGCCCCTCTGTTTCTCGCCCTCTGTTTCAGCCCCTCTGATTCAGCCCCTCTGTTTCAGCCCCTCTGATTCAGACCCTCTGTTTCATCCACTCAGAATCAGCCCCTCTGATTCAGCCCCTCTGTTTCAGCCCCTCTGTTTCAGCCTCTGTTTCAGCCCCTCTGATTCAGCCCCTCTGATTCTGCCCCTATGATTCAGCCCCTCTGTTTCAGACCCTCTGTTTCTCGCCCTCTGTTTCTCGCCCTCTGTCTCAGACCCTGTGTTTCACGCCCCGTGTTTCAGCCCCTCTGTTTCTCGCCCTCTGTTTCAGCCCCTCTGTTTCAGCCCGTCTGTTTCAGTCCCTCTGTTTCTCGCCCTCTGTTTCAGTCCCTCTGTTTCAGCCCCTCTGTTTCTCGCCCTCTGTTTCAGCCCCTCTGTTTCAGCCCCTCTGTTTCTCGCCCTCTGTTTCTCGCCCGCTGTTTCAACCCCTCTGTTTCTCGCCCTCTGTTTCAGCCCCTCTGTTTCAGCCCCTCTGATTCAGCCCCTCTGATTCAGCCCCTCTGTTTCTCGCCCTCTGTTTCAGCCCCTCTGTTTCAGCCCCTCTGTTTCTCGCCCTCTGTTTCAGCCCCTCTGTTTCAGCCCCTCTGTTTCTCGCCCTCTGTTTCTGCCCCTGTCTTTCTTGCCCTCTGTTTCAGCCCCTCTGTTTCTAGCCCTCTGTTTCTGCCCCGCTGATTCAGACCCTCTCTTTCATCCACTCAGAATCAGCCCCTCTGATTCAGCCCCCCTGATTCAGCCCCTCTTTTTCTCGCCCTCTGTTTCAGCCCCTCTGTTTCAGCCCCTCTGTTTCAGCCCCTCTGTTTCACCCTCTGTTTCAGCCCCTCTGATTCAGCCCCTCTGATTCAGCCCCTCTGTTTCAGTCCCTCTGTTTCTCGCCCTCTGTTTTTCGCCCTCTGTCTCAGACCCTCTGTTTCACGCCCCGTGTTTCAGCCCCTCTGTTTCTCGCACTCTGTTTCAGCCCCTCTGTTTCAGCCCCTCTGTTTCAGCCCCTCTGTTTCAGTCCCTCTGTTTCTCGCCCTCTGTTTCTCGCCCTCTGTTTCAGCCACTCTGTTTCTCGCCCTCTGTTTCAGCCACTCTGTTTCCAGCCCCTCTGCTTCCCGCCCCTCTGTTTCAGACCCTCTGTTTCACGCCCCGTGTTTCAGCCCCTCTGTTTCTAGCCCTCTGTTTCTGCCCCGCTGATTCAGACCCTCTCTTTCATCCACTCAGAATCAGCCCCTCTGCTTCCCGCCCCTCTGTTTCAGACCCTCTGTTTCACGCCCCGTGTTTCAGCCCCTCTGTTTCTAGCCCTCTGTTTCAGCCCCTCTATTTCTCGCCCTCTGTTTCAGCCCCTTTGTTTCAGCCCCTCTGTTTCAGTCCCTCTGTTTCTCGCCCTCTGTTTCTCGCCCTCTGTTTCAGCCCCTCTGTTTCTCACTCTCAGTTTCAGCCCCTCTGTTTCTCGCCCTCTGTTTCAGCCCCTCTGTTTCAGCCCCTCTGTTTCTCGCCCTCTGATTCAGCCCCTCTGTTTCTCGCCCTCTGTTTCAGCCCCTCTGATTCAGCCCCTCTGTTTCAGCCCCTCTGATTCAGCCCCTCTGTTTCATCCACTCAGAATCAGCCCCTCTGATTCAGCCCCACTGATTCAGCCCCTCTGTTTCTCGCCCTCTGTTTCAGCCCCTCTGATTCAGGCCCTCTGTTTCAGCCCCTCTGTTTCACCCTCTGTTTCAGCCCCTCTGATTCAGCCCCTCTGATTCTGCCCGTATGATTCAGCCCCTCTGTTTCAGTCCCTCTGTTTCTCGCACTCTGTTTCTCGCCCTCTGTCTCAGACCCTGTGTTTCACGCCCCGTGTTTCAGCCCCTCTGTTTCTCGCCCTCTGTTTCAGCCCCTCTGTTTCAGACCGTCTGTTTCAGTCCCTCTGTTTCTCGCCCTCTGTTTCAGTCCCTCTGTTTCAGCCCCTCTGTTTCTCACCCTCTGTTTCAGCCCCTCTGTTTCTCGCCCTCTGTTTCAGCCCCTCTGTTTCCCGCCCCTCTGTTTCCCGCCCCTCTGTTTCAGACCCTCTGTTTCACGCCCTGTGTTTCAGCGCCTCTGTTTCTCGCCCTCTGTTTCAGCCCCTCTGTTTCTCGCCCTCTGTTTCAGCCCCTTTGTTTCAGCCCCTCTGTTTCTCGCCCTCCGTTTCTCGCCCTCTGTTTCAGCCCCTTTGTTTCAGCCCCTCTGTTTCAGTCCCTCTGTTTCTCGCCCTCTGTTTCTCGCCCTCTGTTTCAGCCCCTCTGTTTCTCGCCCTCTGTTTCAGCCCCTGTTTCTCGCCCTCTGTTTCAGCCCCTCTGTTTCTCGCCCTCTGTTTCAGCCCCTCTGTTTCAGCCCCTCTGTTTCAGCCCCTCTGTTTCTCGACCTCTGTTTCAGCCCCTCTGTTTCTCGCCCTCTGTTTCAGCCCCTCTGTTTCTCGCCCTCTGTTTCAGCCCCGCTGATTCTGCCCTCTGTTTCAGCCCCTCTGTTTCAGCCCCTCTGTTTCAGCCCCTCTGTTTCAACCACTCTGTTTCTCGCCCTCTGTTTCTCACCCTCTGTTTCTCGCCCTCTGTTTCAGCCCCTCTGTTTTTCGCCCTCTGTTTCAGCCCCTCTGTTTCTCGCCCTCTGTTTCAGGCTCTCTGTTTCAGCCCGTCTGTTTCAGCCCCTCTGTTTCAGCCGCTCTGTTTCTCGCCCTCTGTTTCTCGCCCGCTGTTTCAGCCCCTCTCTTTCTCGCACTCTGTTTCAGCCCCTCTGTTTCAGCCCCTCTGATTCAGCCCCTCTGAATCAGCCCCTCTGTTTCTCGCCCTCTGTTTCAGCCCCTCTGTTTCTCGCCCTCTGTTTCAGACCCTCTGTTTCAGCCCCTCTCTTTCAGCACCTCTGTTTCAGAAACTCTGATTCAGCCCCTCTGAATCAGCCCCTCTGTTTCTCGCCCTCTGTTTCAGCCCCTCTGTTTCAGCCCCTCTGATTCAGCCCCTCTGAATCAGCCCCTCTGTTTCTCGCCCTCTGTTTCAGCCCCTCTGTACCAGTTCCTCTGTTTCAGCCCCTCTGTTTCAGCCCCTCTGTTTCTCGCCCTCTGTTTCAGCTCCTCTGTTTCTCGCCCTCTGTTTCAGCCCCTCTGTTTCAGCCCCTCTGTTTCTCGCCCTGCTTCTGCCCCTCTGTTTCTCGCCCTCTGTTTCTCGCCCTCTGTTTCTCGCCCTCTGTTTCAGCCCCGCTGATTCAGCCCCTCTGTTTCAGCCCCTCTGAATCAGCCCCTCTGATTCAGCCCCTCTGTTTCAGCAACTCTGTTTCAGCCCCTCTGTTTCAGTCCCTCTGTTTCTCGCCCTCTGTTTCAGCCCCTCTGTTTCTCCCCCACTGTTTCAGCCCCTCTGTTTCTCGCCCTCTGTTTCAGCCCCTCTGTTTCAGCCCCTCTGTTTCTCGCCCTCTGTTTCAGCCCCTCTGTCTCTCGCCCTCTGTTTCAGCCAGTCTGATTCAGCCCCTCTGTTTCAGCCCCTCTGTTTCTCGCCCTCTGTTTCAGCCCCTCTGTTTCAGCCCCTCTGTTTCAGCCCCTCTGTTTCAGACCCACTGATTCTCGCCCTCTGTTTCTCACCCTCTGTTTCTCGCCCCCTGTTTCAGCCCCTCTGTTTTTCGCCCTCTGTTTCAGCCCCTCTGTTTCTCGCCCTCTGTTTCAGGCTCTCTGTTTCAGCCCGTCTGTTTCAGCCCCTCTGTTTCAGCCCCTCTGTTTCTCGCCCTCTGTTTCTCGCCCGCTGTTTCAGCCCCTCTGTTTCTCGCCCTCTGTTTCAGCCCCTCTGTTTCAGCCCCACTGATTCAGCCCCTCTGATTCAGCCCCTCTGTTTCTCGCCCTCTGTTTCAGCCCCTCTGTTTCAGCCCCTCTGTTTCTCGCCCTCTGTTTCAGCCCCTCTGTTTCAGCCCCTCTGTTTCGCGCCCTCTGTTTCTGCCCCTCTCTTTCTTGCCCTCTGTTTCAGCCCCTCTGTTTCTAGCCCTCTGTTTCTGCCCCGCTGATTCAGACCCTCTGTTTCATCCACTCAGAATCAGCCCCTCTGATTCAGCCCCCCTGATTCAGCCCCTCTGTTTCTCGCCCTCTGTTTCAGCCCCTCTGTTTCAGCCCCTCTGTTTCTCGCCCTCTGTTTCAGGCTCTCTGTTTCAGCCCGTCTGTTTCAGCCCCTCTGTTTCAGCCGCTCTGTTTCTCGCCCTCTGTTTCTCGCCCGCTGTTTCAGCCCCTCTCTTTCTCGCACTCTGTTTCAGCCCCTCTGTTTCAGCCCCTCTGATTCAGCCCCTCTGAATCAGCCCCTCTGTTTCTCGCCCTCTGTTTCAGCCCCTCTGTTTCTCGCCCTCTGTTTCAGACCCTCTGTTTCAGCCCCTCTCTTTCAGCACCTCTGTTTCAGAAACTCTGATTCAGCCCCTCTGAATCAGCCCCTCTGTTTCTCGCCCTCTGTTTCAGCCCCTCTGTTTCAGCCCCTCTGATTCAGCCCCTCTGAATCAGCCCCTCTGTTTCTCGCCCTCTGTTTCAGCCCCTCTGTACCAGTTCCTCTGTTTCAGCCCCTCTGTTTCAGCCCCTCTGTTTCTCGCCCTCTGTTTCAGCTCCTCTGTTTCTCGCCCTCTGTTTCAGCCCCTCTGTTTCAGCCCCTCTGTTTCTCGCCCTGCTTCTGCCCCTCTGTTTCTCGCCCTCTGTTTCTCGCCCTCTGTTTCTCGCCCTCTGTTTCAGCCCCGCTGATTCAGCCCCTCTGTTTCAGCCCCTCTGAATCAGCCCCTCTGATTCAGCCCCTCTGTTTCAGCAACTCTGTTTCAGCCCCTCTGTTTCAGTCCCTCTGTTTCTCGCCCTCTGTTTCAGCCCCTCTGTTTCTCCCCCACTGTTTCAGCCCCTCTGTTTCTCGCCCTCTGTTTCAGCCCCTCTGTTTCAGCCCCTCTGTTTCTCGCCCTCTGTTTCAGCCCCTCTGTCTCTCGCCCTCTGTTTCAGCCAGTCTGATTCAGCCCCTCTGTTTCAGCCCCTCTGTTTCTCGCCCTCTGTTTCAGCCCCTCTGTTTCAGCCCCTCTGTTTCAGCCCCTCTGTTTCAGACCCACTGATTCTCGCCCTCTGTTTCTCACCCTCTGTTTCTCGCCCCCTGTTTCAGCCCCTCTGTTTTTCGCCCTCTGTTTCAGCCCCTCTGTTTCTCGCCCTCTGTTTCAGGCTCTCTGTTTCAGCCCGTCTGTTTCAGCCCCTCTGTTTCAGCCCCTCTGTTTCTCGCCCTCTGTTTCTCGCCCGCTGTTTCAGCCCCTCTGTTTCTCGCCCTCTGTTTCAGCCCCTCTGTTTCAGCCCCACTGATTCAGCCCCTCTGATTCAGCCCCTCTGTTTCTCGCCCTCTGTTTCAGCCCCTCTGTTTCAGCCCCTCTGTTTCTCGCCCTCTGTTTCAGCCCCTCTGTTTCAGCCCCTCTGTTTCGCGCCCTCTGTTTCTGCCCCTCTCTTTCTTGCCCTCTGTTTCAGCCCCTCTGTTTCTAGCCCTCTGTTTCTGCCCCGCTGATTCAGACCCTCTGTTTCATCCACTCAGAATCAGCCCCTCTGATTCAGCCCCCCTGATTCAGCCCCTCTGTTTCTCGCCCTCTGTTTCAGCCCCTCTGTTTCAGCCCCTCTGTTTCAGCCCCTCTGTTTCACCCTCTGTTTCAGCCCCTCTGATTCAGCCCCTCTGATTCAGCCCCTCTGTTTCAGTCCCTCTGTTTCTCGCCCTCTGTTTTTCGCCCTCTGTCTCAGACCCTCTGTTTCACGCCCCGTGTTTCAGCCCCTCTGTTTCTCGCACTCTGTTTCAGCCCCTCTGTTTCAGCCCCTCTGTTTCAGCCCCTCTGTTTCAGTCCCTCTGTTTCTCGCCCTCTGTTTCTCGCCCTCTGTTTCAGCCACTCTGTTTCTCGCCCTCTGTTTCAGCCACTCTGTTTCCAGCCCCTCTGCTTCCCGCCCCTCTGTTTCAGACCCTCTGTTTCACGCCCCATGTTTCAGCCCCTCTGTTTCTAGCCCTCTGTTTCAGCCCCTCTATTTCTCGCCCTCTGTTTCAGCCCCTTTGTTTCAGCCCCTCTGTTTCAGTCCCTCTGTTTCTCGCCCTCTGTTTCTCGCCCTCTGTTTCAGCCCCTCTGTTTCTCGCTCTCAGTTTCAGCCCCTCTGTTTCTCGCCCTCTGTTTCAGCCCCTCTGTTTCAGCCCCTCTGTTTCTCGCCCTCTGATTCAGCCCCTCTGTTTCTCGCCCTCTGTTTCAGCCCCTCTGATTCAGCCCCTCTGTTTCAGCCCCTCTGATTCAGACCCTCTGTTTCATCCACTCAGAATCAGCCCCTCTGATTCAGCCCCTCTGATTCAGCCCCTCTGTTTCTCGCCCTCTGTTTCAGCCCCTCTGATTCAGCCCCTCTGTTTCAGCCCCTCTGTTTCAGCCTCTGTTTCAGCCCCTCTGATTCAGCCCCTCTGATTCTGCCCCTATGATTCAGCCCCTCTGTTTCAGTCCCTCTGTTTCTCGCCCTCTGTTTCTCGCCCTCTGTCTCAGACCCTGTGTTTCACGCCCCGTGTTTCAGCCCCTCTGTTTCTCGCCCTCTGTTTCAGCCCCTCTGTTTCAGCCCGTCTGTTTCAGTCCCTTTGTTTCTCGCCCTCTGTTTCAGTCCCTCTGTTTCAGCCCCTCTGTTTCTCGCCCTCTGTTTCAGCCCCTCTGTTTCTCGCCCATTGTTTCAGCCCCTCTGTTTCCCGCCCCTCTGTTTCCCGCCCCTCTGTTTCAGCCAGTCTGATTCAGCCCCTCTGTTTCAGCCCCTCTGTTTCTCGCCCTCTGTTTCAGCCCCTCTGTTTCAGCCCCTCTGTTTCAGCCCCTCTGTTTCAGACCCACTGATTCTCGCCCTCTGTTTCTCACCCTCTGTTTCTCGCCCCCTGTTTCAGCCCCTCTGTTTTTCGCCCTCTGTTTCAGCCCCTCTGTTTCTCGCCCTCTGTTTCAGGCTCTCTGTTTCAGCCCGTCTGTTTCAGCCCCTCTGTTTCAGCCCCTCTGTTTCTCGCCCTCTGTTTCTCGCCCGCTGTTTCAACCCCTCTGTTTCTCGCCCTCTGTTTCAGCCCCTCTGTTTCAGCCCCTCTGATTCAGCCCCTCTGATTCAGCCCCTCTGTTTCTCGCCCTCTGTTTCAGCCCCTCTGTTTCTCGCCCTCTGTTTCAGCCCCTCTGTTTCAGCCCCTCTGTTTCTCGCCCTCTGTTTCTGCCCCTCTCTTTCTTGCCCTCTGTTTCAGCCCCTCTGTTTCTAGCCCTCTGTTTCTGCCCCGCTGATTCAGACCCTCTGTTTCATCCACTCAGAATCAGCCCCTCTGATTCAGCCCCCCTGATTCAGCCCCTCTTTTTCTCGCCCTCTGTTTCAGCCCCTCTGTTTCAGCCCCTCTGTTTCAGCCCCTCTGTTTCACCCTCTGTTTCAGCCCCTCTGATTCAGCCCCTCTGATTCAGCCCCTCTGTTTCAGTCCCTCTGTTTCTCGCCCTCTGTTTTTCGCCCTCTGTCTCAGACCCTCTGTTTCACGCCCCGTGTTTCAGCCCCTCTGTTTCTCGCACTCTGTTTCAGCCCCTCTGTTTCAGCCCCTCTGTTTCAGCCCCTCTGTTTCAGTCCCTCTGTTTCTCGCCCTCTGTTTCTCGCCCTCTGTTTCAGCCACTCTGTTTCTCGCCCTCTGTTTCAGCCACTCTGTTTCCAGCCCCTCTGCTTCCCGCCCCTCTGTTTCAGACCCTCTGTTTCACGCCCCGTGTTTAAGCCCCTCTGTTTCTAGCCCTCTGTTTCAGCCCCTCTATTTCTCGCCCTCTGTTTCAGCCCCTTTGTTTCAGCCCCTCTGTTTCAGTCCCTCTGTTTCTCGCCCTCTGTTTCTCGCCCTCTGTTTCAGCCCCTCTGTTTCTCGCCCTCTGTTTCAGCCCCTCTGTTTCAGCCCCTCTGTTTCTCGCCCTCTGATTCAGCCCCTCTGTTTCTCGCCCTCTGTTTCAGCCCCTCTGATTCAGCCCCTCTGTTTCAGCCCCTCTGATTCAGCCCCTCTGTTTCATCCACTCAGAATCAGCCCCTCTGATTCAGCCCCACTGATTCAGCCCCTCTGTTTCTCGCCCTCTGTTTCAGCCCCTCTGATTCAGGCCCTCTGTTTCAGCCCCTCTGTTTCACCCTCTGTTTCAGCCCCTCTGATTCAGCCCCTCTGATTCTGCCCGTATGATTCAGCCCCTCTGTTTCAGTCCCTCTGTTTCTCGCACTCTGTTTCTCGCCCTCTGTCTCTGACCCTGTGTTTCACGCCCCGTGTTTCAGCCCCTCTGTTTCTCGCCCTCTGTTTCAGCCCCTCTGTTTCAGACCGTCTGTTTCAGTCCCTCTGTTTCTCGCCCTCTGTTTCAGTCCCTCTGTTTCAGCCCCTCTGTTTCTCGCCCTCTGTTTCAGCCCCTCTGTTTCTCGCCCTCTGTTTCAGCCCCTCTGTTTCCCGCCCCTCTGTTTCCCGCCCCTCTGTTTCAGACCCTCTGTTTCACGCCCTGTGTTTCAGCGCCTCTGTTTCTCGCCCTCTGTTTCAGCCCCTCTGTTTCTCGCCCTCTGTTTCAGCCCCTTTGTTTCAGCCCCTCTGTTTCTCGCCCTCTGTTTCTCGCCCTCTGTTTCAGCCCCTTTGTTTCAGCCCCTCTGTTTCAGTCCCTCTGTTTCTCGCCCTATGTTTCTCGCCCTCTGTTTCAGCCCCTCTGTTTCTTGCCCTCTGTTTCAGCCCCTCTGTTTCTCGCCCTCTGTTTCAGCCCCTCTGTTTCTCGCCCTCTGTTTCAGCCCCTCTGTTTCAGCCCCTCTGTTTCAGCCCCTCTGTTTCTCGACCTCTGTTTCAGCCCCTCTGTTTCTCGCCCTCTGTTTCAGCCCCTCTGTTTCTCGCCCTCTGTTTCAGCCCCGCTGATTCTGCCCTCTGTTTCAGCCCCTCTGTTTCAGCCCCTCTGTTTCAGCCCCTCTGTTTCAACCACTCTGTTTCTCGCCCTCTGTTTCTCACCCTCTGTTTCTCGCCCTCTGTTTCAGCCCCTCTGTTTTTCGCCCTCTGTTTCAGCCCCTCTGTTTCTCGCCCTCTGTTTCAGGCTCTCTGTTTCAGCCCGTCTGTTTCAGCCCCTCTGTTTCAGCCGCTCTGTTTCTCGCCCTCTGTTTCTCGCCCGCTGTTTCTGCCCCTCTCTTTCTCGCACTCTGTTTCAGCCCCTCTGTTTCAGCCCCTCTGATTCAGCCCCTCTGAATCAGCCCCTCTGTTTCTCGCCCTCTGTTTCAGCCCCTCTGTTTCTCGCCCTCTGTTTCAGACCCTCTGTTTCAGCCCCTCTCTTTCAGCACCTCTGTTTCAGAAACTCTGATTCAGCCCCTCTGAATCAGCCCCTCTGTTTCTCGCCCTCTGTTTCAGCCCCTCTGTTTCAGCCCCTCTGATTCAGCCCCTCTGAATCAGCCCCTCTGTTTCTCGCCCTCTGTTTCAGCCCCTCTGTACCAGTTCCTCTGTTTCAGCCACTCTGTTTCAGCCCCTCTGTTCCAGCCCCTCTGTTTCAGCCCCTCTGTTTCTCGCCCTCTGTTTCTCACCCTCTGTTTCTCGCCCTCTGTTTCAGTCCCTCTGTTTCTCGCCCTCTGTTTCAGCCACTCTGTTTCTCGCCCTCCGTTTCAGGCTCTCTGTTTCAGCCCGTCTGTTTCAGCCCCTCTGTTTCAGCCCCTCTGTTTCTCGCCCTCTGTTTCAGCCCCTCTGTTTCAGCCCCTCTGATTCAGCCCCTCTGATTCAGCCCCTCAGTTTCCCGCCCTCTGTTTCAGCCCCTCTGTTTCAGCCCCTCTGTTTCAGCCACTCTGTTTCATCCCCTCTGTTTCTCGCCCTCTGTTTCAGCCCCTCTGTTTCAGCCCCTCTGTTGCAGCCCCTCTGTTTCTCGCCCTCTGTTTCAGCCCCTCTGTTTCTCGCCCTCTGTTTCAGCCCCTCTGTTTCAGCCCCTCTGTTTCAGCCCCTCTGTTTCAGCCCCTCTGTTTCTCGCCCGATGTTTCAGCCCCTCTGTTTCAGCCCCTCTGTTTCTCTCCCTCTGTTTCTGCCCCTCTGTTTCTCGCCCTCTGTTTCAGCCCCGCTGATTCAGCCCCTCTGTTTCAACCCCTCTGAATCAGCCCCTCTGATTCAGCCCCTCTGTTTCAGCCCCTCTGTTTCAGTCCCTCTGTTTCAGCCCCTCTGTTTCTAGCCCTCTGTTTCAGCCCCGTTGATTCAGCTCCTCTGTTTCAGCCCCTCTGAATCAGCCCCTCTGATTCAGCCCCTCTGTTTCAGCCCCTCTGTTTCAGCCCCTCTGTTTCAGCCCCTCCGGTTCCCCCCCTCTGTTTCAGCCCCTCTGTTTCTCGCCCTCTGTTTCAGCCCCTCTGTTTCTCGCCCTCTGTTTCAGTCCCTCTGTTTCAGCCCCTCTGTTTCTTGCCCTCTGTTTCTGCCCATCTGTTTCTCGCCCTCTGTTTCAGCCCCGCTGATTCAGCCCCTCTGTTTCAGCCCTTCTGAATCAGCCCCTCTGATTTAGCCCCTCTGTTTCAGCCCCTCTGTTTCAGCCCCTCTGTTTCAGCCCCTCTGTTTCTCGAGCTCTGTTTCAGCCCCGCTGATTCAGCCCCTCTGTTTCAACCCCTCTGAATCAGCCCCTCTGATTCAGCCCCTCTGTTTCAGCCCCTCTGTTTCAGCCCCTCTGTTTCTCGCCCTCTGTTTCAGCCCCTCTGTATCAGCCCCTCTGTTTCAGCCCCTCTGTTTCTCGCCCTCTGTTTCAGCCCCTCTGTTTCTCGCCCTCTGTTTCAGCCCCTCTGTTTCTCGCCATCTGTTTCAGCCCCTCTGATTCAGCCCCTCTGATTCAGCCCCTCTGTTTCAGTCCCTCTGTTTCTCGCCCTCTGTTTTTCGCCCTCTGTCTCAGACCCTCTGTTTCACGCCCCGTGTTTCAGCCCCTCTGTTTCTCGCACTCTGTTTCAGCCCCTCTGTTTCAGCCCCTCTGTTTCAGCCCCTCTGTTTCAGTCCCTCTGTTTCTCGCCCTCTGTTTCTCACCCTCTGTTTCTCGCCCTCTGTTTCAGTCCCTCTGTTTCTCGCCCTCTGTTTCAGCCACTCTGTTTCTCGCCCTCCGTTTCAGGCTCTCTGTTTCAGCCCGTCTGTTTCAGCCCCTCTGTTTCAGCCCCTCTGTTTCTCGCCCTCTGTTTCAGCCCCTCTGTTTCAGCCCCTCTGATTCAGCCCCTCTGATTCAGCCCCTCAGTTTCCCGCCCTCTGTTTCAGCCCCTCTGTTTCAGCCCCTCTGTTTCAGCCACTCTGTTTCATCCCCTCTGTTTCTCGCCCTCTGTTTCAGCCCCTCTGTTTCAGCCCCTCTGTTGCAGCCCCTCTGTTTCTCGCCCTCTGTTTCAGCCCCTCTGTTTCTCGCCCTCTGTTTCAGCCCCTCTGTTTCAGCCCCTCTGTTTCAGCCCCTCTGTTTCAGCCCCTCTGTTTCTCGCCCGATGTTTCAGCCCCTCTGTTTCAGCCCCTCTGTTTCTCTCCCTCTGTTTCTGCCCCTCTGTTTCTCGCCCTCTGTTTCAGCCCCGCTGATTCAGCCCCTCTGTTTCAACCCCTCTGAATCAGCCCCTCTGATTCAGCCCCTCTGTTTCAGCCCCTCTGTTTCAGTCCCTCTGTTTCAGCCCCTCTGTTTCTAGCCCTCTGTTTCAGCCCCGTTGATTCAGCTCCTCTGTTTCAGCCCCTCTGAATCAGCCCCTCTGATTCAGCCCCTCTGTTTCAGCCCCTCTGTTTCAGCCCCTCTGTTTCAGCCCCTCCGGTTCCCCCCCTCTGTTTCAGCCCCTCTGTTTCTCGCCCTCTGTTTCAGCCCCTCTGTTTCTCGCCCTCTGTTTCAGTCCCTCTGTTTCAGCCCCTCTGTTTCTTGCCCTCTGTTTCTGCCCATCTGTTTCTCGCCCTCTGTTTCAGCCCCGCTGATTCAGCCCCTCTGTTTCAGCCCTTCTGAATCAGCCCCTCTGATTTAGCCCCTCTGTTTCAGCCCCTCTGTTTCAGCCCCTCTGTTTCAGCCCCTCTGTTTCTCGAGCTCTGTTTCAGCCCCGCTGATTCAGCCCCTCTGTTTCAACCCCTCTGAATCAGCCCCTCTGATTCAGCCCCTCTGTTTCAGCCCCTCTGTTTCAGCCCCTCTGTTTCTCGCCCTCTGTTTCAGCCCCTCTGTATCAGCCCCTCTGTTTCAGCCCCTCTGTTTCTCGCCCTCTGTTTCAGCCCCTCTGTTTCTCGCCCTCTGTTTCAGCCCCTCTGTTTCTCGCCATCTGTTTCAGCCCCTCTGATTCAGCCCCTCTGATTCAGCCCCTCTGTTTCAGTCCCTCTGTTTCTCGCCCTCTGTTTTTCGCCCTCTGTCTCAGACCCTCTGTTTCACGCCCCGTGTTTCAGCCCCTCTGTTTCTCGCACTCTGTTTCAGCCCCTCTGTTTCAGCCCCTCTGTTTCAGCCCCTCTGTTTCAGTCCCTCTGTTTCTCGCCCTCTGTTTCTCGCCCTCTGTTTCAGCCACTCTGTTTCTCGCCCTCTGTTTCAGCCACTCTGTTTCCAGCCCCTCTGCTTCCCGCCCCTCTGTTTCAGACCCTCTGTTTCACGCCCCGTGTTTCAGCCCCTCTGTTTCTAGCCCTCTGTTTCAGCCCCTCTATTTCTCGCCCTCTGTTTCAGCCCCTTTGTTTCAGCCCCTCTGTTTCAGTCCCTCTGTTTCTCGCCCTCTGTTTCTCGCCCTCTGTTTCAGCCCCTCTGTTTCTCGCTCTCAGTTTCAGCCCCTCTGTTTCTCGCCCTCTGTTTCAGCCCCTCTGTTTCAGCCCCTCTGTTTCTCGCCCTCTGATTCAGCCCCTCTGTTTCTCGCCCTCTGTTTCAGCCCCTCTGATTCAGCCCCTCTGTTTCAGCCCCTCTGATTCAGACCCTCTGTTTCATCCACTCAGAATCAGCCCCTCTGATTCAGCCCCTCTGATTCAGCCCCTCTGTTTCTCGCCCTCTGTTTCAGCCCCTCTGATTCAGCCCCTCTGTTTCAGCCCCTCTGTTTCAGCCTCTGTTTCAGCCCCTCTGATTCAGCCCCTCTGATTCTGCCCCTATGATTCAGCCCCTCTGTTTCAGTCCCTCTGTTTCTCGCCCTCTGTTTCTCGCCCTCTGTCTCAGACCCTGTGTTTCACACCCCGTGTTTCAGCCCCTCTGTTTCTCGCCCTCTGTTTCAGCCCCTCTGTTTCAGCCCGTCTGTTTCAGTCCCTCTGTTTCTCGCCCTCTGTTTCAGTCCCTCTGTTTCAGCCCCTCTGTTTCTCGCCCTCTGTTTCAGCCCCTCTGTTTCTCGCCCATTGTTTCAGCCCCTCTGTTTCCCGCCCCTCTGTTTCCCGCCCATCTGTTTCAGACCCTCTGTTTCACGCCCTGTGTTTCAGCGCCTCTGTTTCTCGCCCTCTGTTTCAGCCCCTCTGTCTCTCACCCTCTGTTTCAGCCAGTCTGATTCAGCCCCTCTGTTTCAGCCCCTCTGTTTCTCGCCCTCTGTTTCAGCCCCTCTGTTTCAGCCCCTCTGTTTCAGCCCCTCTGTTTCAGACCCACTGATTCTCGCCCTCTGTTTCTCACCCTCTGTTTCTCGCCCCCTGTTTCAGCCCCTCTGTTTTTCGCCCTCTGTTTCAGCCCCTCTGTTTCTCGCCCTCTGTTTCAGGCTCTCTGTTTCAGCCCGTCTGTTTCAGCCCCTCTGTTTCAGCCCCTCTGTTTCTCGCCCTCTGTTTCTCGCCCGCTGTTTCAACCCCTCTGTTTCTCGCC
Organism: Chiloscyllium punctatum; assembly: GCF_047496795.1. NCBI lineage: Eukaryota > Metazoa > Chordata > Chondrichthyes > Orectolobiformes > Hemiscylliidae > Chiloscyllium > Chiloscyllium punctatum. The sequence continues at coordinate 6,516,705 of NW_027309790.1, read as the reverse complement.
CTCTGTTTCAGCCCCTCTGTTTCAGCCCCTCTGATTCAGCCCCTCTGATTCAGCCCCTCTGTTTCTCGCCCACTGTTTCAGCCCCTCTGTTTCAGCCCCTCTGTTTCTCGCCCTCTGTTTCAGCCCCTCTGTTTCAGCCCCTCTGTTTCTCGCCCTCTGTTTCTGCCCCTCTCTTTCTTGCCCTCTGTTTCAGCCCCTCTGTTTCTAGCCCTCTGTTTCTGCCCCGCTGATTCAGACCCTCTGTTTCATCCACTCAGAATCAGCCCCTCTGATTCAGCCCCCCTGATTCAGCCCCTCTTTTTCTCGCCCTCTGTTTCAGCCCCTCTGTTTCAGCCCCTCTGTTTCAGCCCCTCTGTTTCACCCTCTGTTTCAGCCCCTCTGATTCAGCCCCTCTGATTCAGCCCCTCTGTTTCAGTCCCTCTGTTTCTCGCCCTCTGTTTTTCGCCCTCTGTCTCAGACCCTCTGTTTCACGCCCCGTGTTTCAGCCCCTCTGTTTCTCGCACTCTGTTTCAGCCCCTCTGTTTCAGCCCCTCTGTTTCAGCCCCTCTGTTTCAGTCCCTCTGTTTCTCGCCCTCTGTTTCTCGCCCTCTGTTTCAGCCACTCTGTTTCTCGCCCTCTGTTTCAGCCACTCTGTTTCCAGCCCCTCTGCTTCCCGCCCCTCTGTTTCAGACCCTCTGTTTCACGCCCCGTGTTTCAGCCCCTCTGTTTCTAGCCCTCTGTTTCAGCCCCTCTATTTCTCGCCCTCTGTTTCAGCCCCTTTGTTTCAGCCCCTCTGTTTCAGTCCCTCTGTTTCTCGCCCTCTGTTTCTCGCCCTCTGTTTCAGCCCCTCTGTTTCTCGCTCTCAGTTTCAGCCCCTCTGTTTCTCGCCCTCTGTTTCAGCCCCTCTGTTTCAGCCCCTCTGTTTCTCGCCCTCTGATTCAGCCCCTCTGTTTCTCGCCCTCTGTTTCAGCCCCTCTGATTCAGCCCCTCTGTTTCAGCCCCTCTGATTCAGACCCTCTGTTTCATCCACTCAGAATCAGCCCCTCTGATTCAGCCCCTCTGATTCAGCCCCTCTGTTTCTCGCCCTCTGTTTCAGCCCCTCTGATTCAGCCCCTCTGTTTCAGCCCCTCTGTTTCAGCCTCTGTTTCAGCCCCTCTGATTCAGCCCCTCTGATTCTGCCCCTATGATTCAGCCCCTCTGTTTCAGTCCCTCTGTTTCTCGCCCTCTGTTTCTCGCCCTCTGTCTCAGACCCTGTGTTTCACGCCCCGTGTTTCAGCCCCTCTGTTTCTCGCCCTCTGTTTCAGCCCCTCTGTTTCAGCCCGTCTGTTTCAGTCCCTCTGTTTCTCGCCCTCTGTTTCAGTCCCTCTGTTTCAGCCCCTCCGTTTCTCGCCCTCTGTTTCAGCCCCTCTGTTTCAGCCCCTCTGTTTCTCGCCCTCTGTTTCTCACCCGCTGTTTCAACCCCTCTGTTTCTCGCCCTCTGTTTCAGCCCCTCTGTTTCAGCCCCTCTGATTCAGCCCCTCTGATTCAGCCCCTCTGTTTCTCGCCCTCTGTTTCAGCCCCTCTGTTTCAGCCCCTCTGTTTCTCGCCCTCTGTTTCAGCCCCTCTGTTTCAGCCCCTCTGTTTCTCGCCCTCTGTTTCTGCCCCTGTCTTTCTTGCCCTCTGTTTCAGCCCCTCTGTTTCTAGCCCTCTGTTTCTGCCCCGCTGATTCAGACCCTCTCTTTCATCCACTCAGAATCAGCCCCTCTGATTCAGCCCCCCTGATTCAGCCCCTCTTTTTCTCGCCCTCTGTTTCAGCCCCTCTGTTTCAGCCCCTCTGTTTCAGCCCCTCTGTTTCACCCTCTGTTTCAGCCCCTCTGATTCAGCCCCTCTGATTCAGCCCCTCTGTTTCAGTCCCTCTGTTTCTCGCCCTCTGTTTTTCGCCCTCTGTCTCAGACCCTCTGTTTCACGCCCCGTGTTTCAGCCCCTCTGTTTCTCACACTCTGTTTCAGCCCCTCTGTTTCAGCCCCTCTGTTTCAGCCCCTCTGTTTCAGTCCTTCTGTTTCTCGCCCTCTGTTTCTCGCCCTCTGTTTCAGCCACTCTGTTTCTCGCCCTCTGTTTCAGCCACTCTGTTTCCAGCCCCTCTGCTTCCCGCCCCTCTGTTTCAGACCCTCTGTTTCACGCACCGTGTTTCAGCCCCTCTGTTTCTAGCCCTCTGTTTCAGCCCCTCTATTTCTCGCCCTCTGTTTCAGCCCCTTTGTTTCAGCCCCTCTGTTTCAGTCCCTCTGTTTCTCGCCCTCTGTTTCTCGCCCTCTGTTTCAGCCCCTCTGTTTCTCACTCTCAGTTTCAGCCCCTCTGTTTCTCGCCCTCTGTTTCAGCCCCTCTGTTTCAGCCCCTCTGTTTCTCGCCCTCTGATTCAGCCCCTCTGTTTCTCGCCCTCTGTTTCAGCCCCTCTGATTCAGCCCCTCTGTTTCAGCCCCTCTGATTCAGCGCCTCTGTTTCATCCACTCAGAATCAGCCCCTCTGATTCAGCCCCACTGATTCAGCCCCTCTGTTTCTCGCCCTCTGTTTCAGCCCCTCTGATTCAGGCCCTCTGTTTCAGCCCCTCTGTTTCACCCTCTGTTTCAGCCCCTCTGATTCAGCCCCTCTGATTCTGCCCGTATGATTCAGCCCCTCTGTTTCAGCCCCTCTGTTTCTCGCCCTCTGTTTCAGCCCCTCTGTTTCAGCCCCTCTGTTTCAGCCCCTCTGTTTCAGCCCCTCTGTTTCTCGCCCGATGTTTTAGCCCCTCTGATTCAGCCCCTATGTTTCAGCCCCTCTGTTTCTGCCCCTCTGTTTCTCGCCCTCTGTTTCAGCCCCGCTGAATCAGCCCCTCTGTTTCAGCCCCTCTGAATCAGCCCCTCTGATTCAGCCCCTCTGTTTCAGCCCCTCTGTTTCAGTCCCTCTGTTTCAGCCCCTCTGTTTCTAGCCCTCTGTTTCAGCCCCGTTGATTCAGCTCCTCTGTTTCAGCCCCTCTGAATCAGCCCCTCTGTTTCAGCCCCTCTGTTTCAGCCCCTCTGATTCAGATCCTCTGAATCAGCCCCTCTGTTTCTCGCCCTCTGTTTCAGCCCCTCTGTTTCTCGCCCTCTGTTTCAGACCCTCTGTTTCAGCCCCTCTCTTTCAGCACCTCTGTTTCAGAAACTCTGATTCAGCCCCTCTGAATCAGCCCCTCTGTTTCTCGCCCTCTGTTTCAGCCCCTCTGTTTCAGCCCCTCTGATTCAGCCCCTCTGAATCAGCCCCTCTGTTTCTCGCCCTCTGTTTCAGCCCCTCTGTACCAGTTCCTCTGTTTCAGCCACTCTGTTTCAGCCCCTCTGTTTCAGCCCCTCTGTTTCTCGCCCTCTGTTTCTCACCCTCTGTTTCTCGCCCTCTGTTTCAGTCCCTCTGTTTTTCGCCCTCTGTTTCAGCCACTCTGTTTCTCGCCCTCCGTTTCAGGCTCTCTGTTTCAGCCCGTCTGTTTCAGCCCCTCTGTTTCAGCCCCTCTGTTTCTCGCCCTCTGTTTCAGCCCCTCTGTTTCAGCCCCTCTGATTCAGCCCCTCTGATTCAGCCCCTCAGTTTCCCGCCCTCTGTTTCAGCCCCTCTGTTTCAGCCCCTCTGTTTCAGCCACTCTGTTTCATCCGCTCTGTTTCTCGCCCTCTGTTTCAGCCCCTCTGTTTCAGCCCCTCTGTTGCAGCCCCTCTGTTTCTCGCCCTCTGTTTCAGCCCCTCTGTTTCTCGCCCTCTGTTTCAGCCCCTCTGTTTCAGCCCCTCTGTTTCAGCCCCTCTGTTTCAGCCCCTCTGTTTCTCGCCCGATGTTTTAGCCCCTCTGTTTCAGCCCCTCTGTTTCTCTCCCTCTGTTTCTGCCCCTCTGTTTCTCGCCCTCTGTTTCAGCCCCTCTGAATCAGCCCCTCTGATTCAGCCCCTCTGTTTCAGCCCCTCTGTTTCAGTCCCTCTGTTTCAGCCCCTCTGTTTCTAGCCCTCTGTTTCAGCCCCGTTGATTCAGCTCCTCTGTTTCAGCCCCTCTGAATCAGCCCCTCTGATTCAGCCCCTCTGTTTCAGCCCCTCTGTTTCAGCCCCTCTGTTTCAGCCCCTCCGGTTCCCCCCCTCTGTTTCAGCCCCTCTGTTTCTCGCCCTCTGTTTCAGCCCCTCTGTTTCTCGCCCTCTGTTTCAGTCCCTCTGTTTCAGCCCCTCTGTTTCTTGCCCTCTGTTTCTGCCCATCTGTTTCTCGCCCTCTGTTTCAGCCCCGCTGATTCAGCCCCTCTGTTTCAGCCCTTCTGAATCAGCCCCTCTGATTTAGCCCCACTGTTTCAGCCCCTCTGTTTCAGCCCCTCTGTTTCAGCCCCTCTGTTTCTCGAGCTCTGTTTCAGCCCCGCTGATTCAGCCCCTCTGTTTCAACCCCTCTGAATCAGCCCCTCTGATTCAGCCCCTCTGTTTCAGCCCCTCTGTTTCAGCCCCTCTGTTTCTCGCCCTCTGTTTCAGCCCCTCTGTATCAGCCCCTCTGTTTCAGCCCCTCTGTTTCTCGCCCTCTGTTTCAGCCCCTCTGTTTCTCGCCCTCTGTTTCAGCCCCTCTGTTTCTCGCCATCTGTTTCAGCCCCTCTGTTTCAGCCCCTCTGTTTCTGCCCCTCTGTTTCTCGCCCTCTGTTTCAGCCCCTCTGTTTCAGCCCCTCTGTTTCAGCCCCTCCGTTTCAGCCCCTCTGTTTCTCGCCCTCTGTTTCAGCCCCTCTGTTTCTCGCCCTCTGTTTCAGCCCCACTGTTTCAGCCCCTCTGTTTCTCGCCCTCTGTTTCAGCCCCTCTGTTTCTCGACCTCTGTTTCAGCCCCTCTGTTTCTCGCCCTCTGTTTCAGCCACTCTGTTTCAGCCCCTCTGTTTCTCGCCCTCTGTTTCAGCCCCTCTGTTTCAGCCCCTCTGTTTCAGCCCCTCTGTTTCAGCCGGTCTGTTTCAGCCCCTCTGTTTCAGCCCCTCTGTTTCTCGCCCTCTGTTTCTCGCCCTCTGTTTCTCGCCCGCTGTTTCAGCCCCTCTGTTTCTCGCCCTCTGTTTCGGCCGCTCTGTTTCAGCCCCTCTGATTCAGCCCCTCTGATTAAGTCCCTCTCTTTCTCGCCCTCTGTTTCAGCCCCTCTGTTTCTCGCCCTCTGTTTCTGCCCCTCTCTTTCTCGCCCTCTGTTTCAGCCCCTCTGTTTCTCGCCCTCTGTTTCCGCCCCTCTGTTTCTCGCCCTCTGTTTCACCCCCTCTGATACAGCCCCTCTGTTTCAGCCCGTCTGATTCAGCCCCTCTGTTTCAGCCCCTCTGTTTCAGCCCCTCTGTTTCCGCCCCTCTGTTTCAACCCCTCTGATTCAGCCCCTCTGAATCAGCCCCTCTGTTTCTCGCCCTCTGTTTCAGCCCCTCTGTTTCAGCCCCTCTGATTCAGCCCCTCTGAATCAGCCCCTCTGTTTCTCGCCCTCTGTTTCAGCCCCTCTGTTTCAGCCCCTCTGTTTCTCGCCCTCTGTTTCAGCTCCTCTGTTTCTCGCCCTCTGTTTCAGCCCCTCTGTTTCAGCCCCTCTGTTTCTCGCCCTCTGTTTCTGCCCCTCTGTTTCTCGCCCTCTGTTTCAGCCCCTCTGTTTCTCGCCCTCTGATTCAGCCCCGCTGATTCAGCCCCTCTGTTTCAGCCCCTCTGAATCAGCCCCTCTGATTCAGCCCCTCTGTTTCAGCCCCTCTGTTTCAGCCCCTCTGTTTCAGTCCCTCTGTTTCTCGCCCTCTGTTTCAGCCCCTCTGTTTCTCGCCCTCTGTTCAGCTCCTCTGTTTCTCGCCCTCTGTTTCAGCCCCTCTATTTCAGCCCCTCTGTTTCTCGCCCTCTGGTTTAGCCCCTCTGTTTCTCGCCCTCTGTTTCAGCCCCTCTGTTTCTCACCCTCTGTTTCAGCCACTCTGATTCAGCCCCTCTGTTTCAGCCCCTCTGTTTCTCGCCGTCTGTTTCAGCCCTTCTGTTTCAGCCCCTCTGTTTCAGCCCCTCTGTTTCAGACCCTCTGTTTCTCGCCCTCTGTTTCTCAACCTCTGTTTCTCGCCCTCTGTTTCAGCCCCTCTGTTTTTCAACCTCTGTTTCAGCTACTCTGTTTCTCGCCCTCTATTTCTCGCCCTCTGTTTCAGCCCCTCTGTTTCAGCCCCTCTGATTCAGCCCCTCTGATTCAGCCCCTCTGTTTCTCGCCCTCTGTTTCAGTCCCTCTCTTTCTCGCCCTCTGTTTCTGACCCTCTCTTTCTCACCCTCTGTTTCAGCCCCTCTGTTTCTCGCCCTCTGTTTCTGTCCCGCTGATTTAGACCCTCTGTTTCATCCACTCAGAATCAGCTCCTCTGATTCAGCCCCTCTGATTCAGCCCCTCTGTTTCTCGCCCTCTGTTTCAGCCCCTCTGATTCAGCCCCTCTGTTTCAGCCTCTCTGTTTCACCCTCTGTTTCAGCCCCTCTGATTAAGCCCCTCTGATTCAGCCCCTGTGATTCAGCCCCTCTGTTTCAGTCCCTCTGTTTCTCGCCCTCTGTTTCTCGCCCTCTGTCTCAGACACTGTGTTTCACGCCCCGTGTTTCAGCCCCTCTGTTTCTCGCACTCTGTTTCAGCCCCTCTGTTTCAGCCCCTCTGTTTCAGTCCCTCTGTTTCTCGCCCTCTGTTTCAGTCCCTCTGTTTCTCGCCCTCTGTTTCAGCCCCTCTGTTTCTCGCCCTCTGTTCAGCCCCTCTGTTTCCCGCCACTCTGTTTCCCGCCCCTCTGTTTCAGACCCACTGTTTCACGCCCCGTGTTTCAGCCCCTCTGTTTCTCGCCCTCTGTTTCAGCCCCTCTGTTTCTCGCCCTCTGTTTCAGCCCCTTTGTTTCAGCCCCTCTGTTTCTCGCCCTCTGTTTCAGCCCCTCTGTTTCTCGCCCTCTGGTTCAGCCCCTCTGTTTCTCGCCCTCTGTTTCAGCCCCTCTGTTTCAGTCCCTCTGTTTCTCGCCCTCTGTTTCAGCCCCTCTGTTTCTCGCCCTCTGTTTCAGCCCCTCTGTTTCTCCCCCTCTGTTTCAGCCCCTCTGTTTCAGCCAATCTGTTTCAGCCCCTCTGTTTCTCGCCCTCTGTTTCAGCCCCTCTGTTTCTCGCCCTCTGTTTCAGCCCCTCTGTTTCTCGCCCTCTGTTTCAGCCCCTCTGATTCAGCCCTCTGTTTCAGCCCCTCTGTTTCAGCCCCTCTGTTTCAGCCCCTCTGTTTCAACCACTCTGTTTCTCGCCCTCTGTTTCTCACCCTCTGTATCTCACCCTCTGTTTCAGCCCCTCTGTTTTTCGCCCTCTGTTTCAGCCCCTCTGTTTCTCGCCCTCTGTTTCAGGCTCTCTGTTTCAGCCCGTCTGTTTCAGCCCCTCTGTTTCAGCCCCTCTGTTTCTCGCCCTCTGTTTCTCGCTCGCTGTTTCAGCCACTCTGTTTCTCGCCCTCTGTTTCAGCCCCTCTGTTTCAGACCCTCTGTTTCAGCCCCTCTGTTTCTCGCCCTCTGTTTCAGCCCCTCTGATTCAGCCCCTCTGTTTCAGCCCATCTGATTCAGCCCCTCTGTTTCAGCCCCTCTGTTTCAGACCCTCTGTTTCAGCCCCTCTCTTTCAGCCCCTCTGTTTCAGAAACTCTGATTCAGCCCCTCTGAATCAGCCCCTCTGTTTCTCGCCCTCTGTTTCAGCCCCTCTGTTTCAGCCCCTCTGATTCAGCTCCTCTGAATCAGCCCCTCTGTTTCTCGCCCTCTGTTTCAGCCCCTCTGTTTCAGCCCCTCTGTTTCATTCCCTCTGTTTCTCATTCTCTGTTTCAGCCCCTCTGATTCAGCCCCTCTGATTCAGCCCGTCTGTTTCAGCAACTCTGTTCCAGCCCCTCTGTTTCAGTCCCTCTGTTTCAGCCACTCTGTTTCAGCCCCTCTGTTTCTCGCCCTCTGTTTCAGCTCCTCTGTTTCTCGCCCTCTGTTTCAGCCCCTCTGTTTCAGCCCGTCTGTTTCTCGCCCTGCTTCTGCCCCTCTGTTTCTCGCCCTCTGTTTCAGCCCCTCTGTTTCTCGCCCTCTGTTTCAGCCCCGCTGATTCAGCCCCTCTGTTTCAGCCCCTATGAATCAGCCCCTCTGATTCAGCCCCTCTGTTTCAGCAACTCTGTTTCAGCAACTCTGTTTCAGCCCCTCTGTTTCAGTCCCTCTGTTTCTCGCCCTCTGTTTCAGCCCCTCTGTTTCTCCGCCTCTGTTTCAGTCCCTCTGTTTCTCGCCCTCTGTTTCAGCCCCTCTGTTTCTCCCCCTCTGTTTCAGCCCCTCTGTTTCTCGCCCTCTGTTTCAGCCCCTCTGTCTCTCGCCCTCTGTTTCAGCCAGTCTGATTCAGCCCCTCTGTTTCAGCCCCTCTGATTCTCGCCCTCTGTTTCTCACCCTCTGTTTCTCGCCCCCTGTTTCAGCCCCTCTGTTTTTCGCCCTCTGTTTCAGCCCCTCTGTTTCTCGCCCTCTGTTTCAGGCTCTCTGTTTCAGCCCGTCTGTTTCAGCCCCTCTGTTTCAGCCCCTCTGTTTCTCGCCCTCTGTTTCTCGCCCGCTGTTTCAGCCCCTCTGTTTCTCGCCCTCTGTTTCAGCCCCTCTGTTTCAGCCCCTCTGATTCAGCCCCTCTGATTCAGCCCCTCTGTTTCTCGCCCTCTGTTTCAGCCCCTCTGTTTCAGCCCCTCTGTTTCTCTCCCTCTGTTTCAGCCCCTCTGTTTCAGCCCCTCTGTTTCTCGCCCTCTGTTTCTGCCCCTCTCTTTCTTGCCCTCTGTTTCAGCCCCTCTGTTTCTAGCCCTCTGTTTCTGCCCCGCTGATTCAGACCCTCTGTTTCATCCACTCAGAATCAGCCCCGCTGATTCAGCCCCCCTGATTCAGCCCCTCTGTTTCTCGGCCTCTGTTTCAGCCCCTCTGTTTCAGCCCCTCTGTTTCAGCCCCTCTGTATCACCCTCTGTTTCAGCCCCTCTGATTCAGCCCCTCTGATTCAGCCCCTCTGTTTCAGTCCCTCTGTTTCTCGCCCTCTGTTTCTCGCCCTCTGTCTCAGACCCTCTGTTTCACGCCCCGTGTTTCAGCCCCTCTGTTTCTCGCACTCTGTTTCAGCCCCTCTGTTTCTCGCCCTCTGTTTCAGCCCCTCTGTTTCAGCCCCTCTGTTTCAGTCCCTCTGTTTCTCGCCCTCTGTTTCTCGCCCTCTGTTTCAGCCCCTCTGTTTCTCGCCATCTGTTTCAGCCACTCTGTTTCCAGCCCCTCTGTTTCCCGCCCCTCTGTTTCAGACCCTCTGTTTCACGCCCCGTGTTTCAGCCCCTCTGTTTCTAGCCCTCTGTTTCAGCCCCTCTGTTTCTCGCCCTCTGTTTCAGCCCCTTTGTTTCAGCACTTCTGTTTCAGTCCCTCTGTTTCTCGCCCTCTGTTTCTCGCCCTCTGTTTCAGCCCCTCTGTTTCTCGCTCTCAGTTTCAGCCCCTCTGTTTCTCGCCCCGTTTTTCAGCCCCTCTGTTTCTAGCCCTCTGTTTCAGCCCCTCTGTTTCTCGCCCTCTGTTTCAGCCCCTTTGTTTCAGCCCCTCTGTTTCAGTACCTCTGTTTCACGCCCTCTGTTTCTCGCCCTCTGTTTCAGCCCCTCTGTTTCTCGCCCTCTGTTTCAGCCCCTCTGTTTCAGCCCCTCTGATTCAGCCCCTCTCTTTCAGCCCCTCTGTTTCTCGCCCTCTGTTTCAGACCCTCTGTTTCAGCCCCTCTGTTTCAGCCCCTCTGTTTCTCGCCCTCTGTTTTTCGCCCGCTGTTTCAGCCCCTCTGTTTCTCGCCTTCTGTTTCAGCCCCTCTGTTTCTCGCCCTCTGTTTCAGCCCCTCTGTTTCTCGCCCTCTGTTTCAGCCCCTCTGTTTCTCGCCCTCTGTTTCAGCCCCTCTGTTTCAGCCCCTCTGTTTCAGCCCCTCTGTTTCAGCCCCTTTGTTTCTCACCCTCTGTTTCAGCCCCTCTGTTTCTCGCCCTCTGTTTCAGCCCCTCTGATTCAGCCCCTCTGTTTCAGCCCATCTGATTCAGCCCCTCTGTTTCGGCCCCTCTGTTTCAGACCCTCTGTTTCAGCCCCTCTCTTTCAGCCCCTCTGTTTCAGAAACTCTGATTCAGCCCCTCTGAATCAGCCCCTCTGTTTCTCGCCCTCTGTTTCAGCCCTCTGTTTTAGCCCCTCTGATTCAGCCTCTCTGAATCAGCGCCTCTGTTCCTCGCCCTCTGTTTCAGCCCCTCTGTACCAGTTCCTCTGTTTCAGCCCCTCTGTTTCAGCCCCTCTGTTTCTCGCCCTCTGTTTCAGCTCCTCTGTTTCTCGCCCTCTGTTTCAGCCCCTCTGTTTCAGCCCCTCTGTTTCTCGCCCTGCTTCTGCCCCTCTGTTTCTCGCCCTCTGTTTCAACCCCTCTGTTTCTCGCCCTCTGTTTCAGCCCCGCTGATTCAGCCCCTCTGTTTCAGCCCCTCTGAATCAGCCCCTCTGATTCAGCCCCTCTGTTTCAGCAACTCTGTTCCAGCCCCTCTGTTTCAGTCCCCCTGTTTCTCGCCCTCTGTTTCAGCCCCTCTGTTTCTCCCCCACTGTTTCAGCCCCTCTGTTTCTCGCCCTCTGTTTCAGCCCCTCTGTTTCAGCCCCTCTGTTTCTCGCCCTCTGTTTCAGCCCCTCTGTCTCTCGCCCTCTGTTTCAGCCAGTCTGATTCAGCCCCTCTCTTTCAGCCCCTCTGTTTCTCGCCCTCTGTTTCAGCCCCCCTGTTTCAGCCCCTCTGTTTCAGCCCCTCTGTTTCAGACCCACTGATTCTCGCCCTCTGTTTCTCACCCTCTGTTTCTCGGCCCCTGTTTCAGCCCCTCTGTTTTTCGCCCTCTGTTTCAGCCCCTCTGTTTCTCGCCCTCTGTTTCAGGCTCTCTGTTTCAGCCCGTCTGTTTCAGCCCCTCTGTTTCAGCCCCTCTGTTTCTCGCCCTCTGTTTCTCGCCCGCTGTTTCAGCCCCTCTGTTTCTCGCCCTCTGTTTCAGCCCCTCTGTTTCAGCCCCTCTGATTCAGCCCCTCTGATTCAGCCCCTCTGTTTCTCGCCCACTGTTTCAGCCCCTCTGTTTCAGCCCCTCTGTTTCTCGCCCTCTGTTTCAGCCCCTCTGTTTCAGCCCCTCTGTTTCTCGCCCTCTGTTTCTGCCCCTCTCTTTCTTGCCCTCTGTTTCAGCCCCTCTGTTTCTAGCCCTCTGTTTCTGCCCCGCTGATTCAGACCCTCTGTTTCATCCACTCAGAATCAGCCCCTCTGATTCAGCCCCCCTGATTCAGCCCCTCTGTTTCTCGCCCTCTGTTTCAGCCCCTCTGTTTCAGCCCCTATGTTTCAGCCCCTCTGTTTCACCCTCAGTTTCAGCCCCTCTGATTCAGCCCCTCTGATTCAGCCCCTCTGTTTCAGTCCCTCTGTTTCTCGCCCTCTGTTTTTCGCCCTCTGTCTCAGACCCTCTGTTTCACGCCCCGTGTTTCAGCCCCTCTGTTTCTCGCACTCTGTTTCAGCCCCTCTGTTTCAGCCCCTCTGTTTCAGCCCCACTGGTTCAGTCCCTCTGTTTCTCGCCCTCTGTTTCTCGCCCTCTGTTTCAGCCACTCTGTTTCTCGCCCTCAGTTTCAGCCACTCTGTTTCCAGCCCCTCTGCTTCCCGCCCCTCTGTTTCAGACCCTCTGTTTCACGCCCCGTGTTTCAGCCCCTCTGTTTCTAGCCCTCTGTTTCAGCCCCTCTATTTCTCGCCCTCTGTTCCAGCCCCTTTGTTTCAGCCCCTCTGTTTCAGTCCCTCTGTTTCTCGCCCTCTGTTTCTCGCCCTCTGTTTCAGCCCCTCTGTTTCTCGCTCTCAGTTTCAGCCCCTCTGTTTCTCACCCTCTGTTTCAGCCCCTCTGTTTCAGCCCCTCTGTTTCTCGCCCTCTGATTCAGCCCCTCTGTTTCTCGCCCTCTGTTTCAGCCCCTCTGATTCAGCCCCTCTGTTTCAGCCCCTCTGATTCAGCCCCTCTGTTTCATCCACTCAGAATCAGCCCCTCTGATTCAGCCCCTCTGATTCAGCCCCTCTGTTTCTCGCCCTCTGTTTCAGCCCCTCTGATTCAGCCCCTCTGTTTCAGCCCCTCTGTTTCACCCTCTGTTTCAGCCCCTCTGATTTAGCCCCTCTGATTCTGCCCCTATGATTCAGCCCCTCTGTTTCAGTCCCTCTGTTTCTCGCCCTCTGTTTCTCGCCCTCTGTCTCAGACCCTGTGTTTCACGCCCCGTGTTTCAGCCCGTCTGTTTTTCGCCCTCTGTTTCAGCCCCTCTGTTTCAGCCCGTCTGTTTCAGTCCCTCTGTTTCTCGCCCTCTGTTTCAGTCCCTCTTTTTCAGCCCCTCTGTTTCTCGCCCTCTGTTTCAGGCCCTCTGTTTCTCGCCCTCTGTTTCAGCCCCTCTGTTTCAGCCCCTCTGTTTCAGCCCCTCTGTTTCTCGACCTCTGTTTCAGCCCCTCTGTTTCAGCCCCTCTGTTTCAGCCCCTCTGGTTCAGTCCCTCTGTTTCTCGCCCTCTGTTTCTCGCCCTCTGTTTCAGCCACTCTGTTTCTCGCCCTCAGTTTCAGCCACTCTGTTTCCAGCCCCTCTGCTTCCCGCCCCTCTGTTTCAGACCCTCTGTTTCACGCCCCGTGTTTCAGCCCCTCTGTTTCTAGCCCTCTGTTTCAGCCCCTCTATTTCTCGCCCTCTGTTTCAGCCCCTTTGTTTCAGCCCCTCTGTTTCAGTCCCTCTGTTTCTCGCCCTCTGTTTCTCGCCCTCTGTTTCAGCCCCTCTGTTTCTCGCTCTCAGTTTCAGCCCCTCTGTTTCTCACCCTCTGTTTCAGCCCCTCTGTTTCAGCCCCTCTGTTTCTCGCCCTCGGATTCAGCCCCTCTGTTTCAGTCCCTCTGTTTCTCGCCCTCTGTTTCTCGCCCTCTGTTTCAGCCCCTCTGTTTCTCGCTCTCAGTTTCAGCCCCTCTGTTTCTCACCCTCTGTTTCAGCCCCTCTGTTTCAGCCCCTCTGTTTCTCGCCCTCTGTTTCTCGCCCTCTGTTTCAGCCCCTCTGTTTCTCGCTCTCAGTTTCAGCCCCTCTGTTTCTCACCCTCTGTTTCAGCCCCTCTGATTCAGCCCCTCTGTTTCAGCCCCTCTGATTCAGCCCCTCTGTTTCATCCACTCAGAATCAGCCCCTCTGATTCAGCCCCTCTGATTCAGCCCCTCTGTTTCTCGCCCTCTGTTTCAGCCCCTCTGATTCAGCCCCTCTGTTTCAGCCCCTCTGTTTCACCCTCTGTTTCAGCCCCTCTGATTTAGCCCCTCTGATTCTGCCCCTATGATTCAGCCCCTCTGTTTCAGTCCCTCTGTTTCTCGCCCTCTGTTTCTCGCCCTCTGTCTCAGACCCTGTGTTTCACGCCCCGTGTTTCAGCCCGTCTGTTTTTCGCCCTCTGTTTCAGCCCCTCTGTTTCAGCCCGTCTGTTTCAGTCCCTCTGTTTCTCGCCCTCTGTTTCAGTCCCTCTTTTTCAGCACCTCTGTTTCTCGCCCTCTGTTTCAGGCCCTCTGTTTCTCGCCCTCTGTTTCAGCCCCTCTGTTTCAGCCCCTCTGTTTCAGCCCCTCTGTTTCTCGACCTCTGTTTCAGCCCCTCTGTTTCTCGCCCTCTGTTTCAGCCCCTCTGTTTCTCGCCCTCTGTTTCAGCCCCGCTGATTCTGCCCTCTGTTTCAGCCCCTCTGTTTCAGCCCCTCTGATTCAGCCCCTCTGTTTCAACTACTCTGTTTCTCGCCCTCTGTTTCTCACCCTCTGTTTCTCGCCCTCTGTTTCAGCCCCTCTGTTTTTCGCCCTCTGTTTCAGCCCCTCTGTTTCTTGCCCTCTGTTTCAGGCTCTCTGTTTCAGCCCGTCTGTTTCAGCCCCTCTGTTTCAGACCCTCTGTTTCTCGCCCTCTGTTTCTCGCCCGCTGTTTCAGCCCCTCTCTTTCTCGCACTCTGTTTCAGCCCCTCTGTTTCAGCCCCTCTGATTCAGCCCCTCTGAATCAGCCCCTCTGTTTCTCGCCCTCTGTTTCAGCCCCTCTGTTTCTCGCCCTCTGTTTCAGACCCTCTGTTTCAGCCCCTCTCTTTCAGCCCCTCTGTTTCAGAAACTCTGATTCAGCCCCTCTGAATCAGCCCCTCTGTTTCTCGCCCTCTGTTTCAGCCCCTCTGTTTCAGCCCCTCTGATTCAGCCCCTCTGAATCAGCCCCTCTGTTTCTCGCCCTCTGTTTCAGCCCCACTGTACCAGTTCCTCTGTTTCAGCCACTCTGTTTCAGCTCCTCTGTTTCTCGCCCTCTATTTCAGCCCCTCTGTTTCAGCCCCTCTGTTTCTCTCCCTGCTTCTGCCCCTCTGATTCTCGCCCTCTGTTTCAGCCCCTCTGTTTCTCGCCCTCTGTTTCAGCCCCGCTGATTCAGCCCCTCTGTTTCAGCCCCTCTGAATCAGCCCCTCTGATTCAGCCCCTCTGTTTCAGCAACTCTGTTTCAGCCCCTCTGTTTCAGTCCCTCTGTTTCAGCCCCTCTGTACCAGTTCCTCTGTTTCAGCCCCTCTGTTTCAGCCCCTCTGTTTCTCGCCCTCTGTTTCAGCCCCTCTGTTTCAGCCCCTCTGTTTCTCGCCCTCTGTTTCAGCCCCTCTGTCTCTCGCCCTCTGTTTCAGCCAGTCTGATTCAGCCCCTCTGTTTCAGCCCCTCTGATTCTCGCCCTCTGTTTCTCACCCTCTGTTTCTCGCCCCCTGTTTCAGCCCCTCTGTTTTTCGCTCTCTGTTTCAGCCCCTCTTTTTCTCGCCCTCTGTTTCAGGCTCTCTGTTTCAGCCCGTCTGTTTCAGCCCGTCTGTTTCAGCCCCTCTGTTTCAGCCCCTCTGATTCAGCCCCTCTGATTCAGCCCCTCTGTTTCTCGCCCTCTGTTTCAGCCCCTCTGTTTCAGCCCCTCTGTTTCTCTCCCTCTGTTTCAGCCCCTCTGTTTCAGCCCCTCTGTTTCTCGCCCTCTGTTTCTGCCCCTCTCTTTCTTGCCCTCTGTTTCAGCCCCTCTGTTTCTAGCCCTCTGTTTCTGCCCCGCTGATTCAGACCCTCTGTTTCATCCACTCAGAATCAGCCCCGCTGATTCAGCCCCCCTGATTCAGCCCCTCTGTTACTCGCCCTATGTTTCAGCCCCTCTGTTTCAGCCCCTCTGTTTCAGCCCCTCTGTTTCACCCTCTGTTTCAGCCCCTCTGATTCAGCCCCTCTGATTCAGCCCCTCTGTTTCAGTCCCTCTGTTTCTCGCCCTCTGTTTCTCGCCCTCTGTCTCAGACCCTCTGTTTCACGCCCCGTGTTTCAGCCCCTCTGTTTCTCGCACTCTGTTTCAGCCCCTCTGTTTCTCGCCCTCTGTTTCAGCCCCTCTGTTTCAGCCCCTCTGTTTCAGTCCCTCTGTTTCTCGCCCTCTGTTTCTCGCCCTCCTTTTCAGCCCCTCTGTTTCTCGCCCTCTGTTTCAGCCACTCTGTTTCCAGCCCCTCTGTTTCCCGCCCCTCTGTTTCAGACCCTCTGTTTCACGCCCCGTGTTTCAGCCCCTCTGTTTCTAGCCCTCTGTTTCAGCCCCTCTGTTTCTCGCCCTCTGTTTCAGCCCCTTTGTTTCAGCCCTTCTGTTTCAGTCCCTCTGTTTCTCGCCCTCTGTTTCTCGCCCTCTGTTTCAGCCCCTCTGTTTCTCGCTCTCAGTTTCAGCCCCTCTGTTTCTCGCCCCGTTTTTCAGCCCCTCTGTTTCTAGCCCTCTGTTTCAGCCCCTCTGTTTCTCGCCCTCTGTTTCAGCCCCTTTGTTTCAGCCCCTCTGTTTCAGTCCCTCTGTTTCACGCCCTCTGTTTCTCGCCCTCTGTTTCAGCCCCTCTGTATCTCGCCCTCTGTTTCAGGCTCTCTGTTTCAGCCCGTCTGTTTCAGCCCCTCTGTTTCAGCCCCTCTGTTTCTCGCCCTCTTTTTCTCGCCCGCTGTTTCAGCCCCGCTGTTTCTCGCCCTCTGTTTGAGCCCCTCTGTTTCAGCCCCTCTGATTCAGCCCCTCTGAATCAGCCCCTCTGTTTCTCGCCCTCTGTTTCAGACCCTCTGTTTCAGCCCCTCTGTTTCAGCCCCTGTGTTTCTCGCCCTCTGTTTTTCGCCCACTGTTTCAGCCCCTCTGTTTCTCGCCCTCTGTTTCAGCACCTCTGTTTCTCGCCCTCTGTTTCAGCCCCTCTGTTTCTCGCCCTCTGTTTCAGCCCCTCTGTTTCTCGCCCTCTGTTTCAGCCCCTCTGTTTCTCGCCCTCTGTTTCAGCCTCTCTGTTTCAGCCCCTCTGTTTCAGCCCCTCTGTTTCAGCCCCTCTGATTCAGCCCCCCTGATTCAGCCCCTCTGTTTCTCGCCCTCTGTTTCAGCCCCTCTGTTTCAGCCTCTCTGTTTCAGACCCTCTGTTTCACCCTCTGTTTCAGCCCCTCTGATTCAGCCCCTCTGATTCAGCCCCTCTGTTTCAGTCCCTCTGTTTTTCGCCCTCTGTTTTTCACCCTCTGTCTCAGACCCTCTGTTTTACGCCCCGTGTTTCAGCCCCTCTGTTTCTCGCACTCTGTTTCAGCCCCTCTGTTTCAGCCCCTCTGTTTCAGCCCCTCTGTTTCAGTCCCTCTGTTTCTCGCCCTCTGTTTCTCGCCCTCTGTTTCAGCCACTCTGTTTCTCGCCCTCTGTTTCAGCCACTCTGTTTCCAGCCCCTCTGTTTCCCGCCCCTCTGTTTCAGACCCTCTGTTTCACGCCCCGTGTTTCAGCCCCTCTGTTTCTAGCCCTCTGTTTCAGCCCCTCTATTTCTCGCCCTCTGTTTCAGCCCCTTTGTTTCAGCCCCTCTGTTTCAGTCCCTCTGTTTCTCGCCCTCTGTTTCTCGCCCTCTGTTTCAGCCCCTCTGTTTCTCGCTCTCAGTTTCAGCCCCTCTGTTTCTCGCCCTCTGTTTCAGCCCCTCTGTTTCAGCCACTCTGTTTCTCGCCCTCTGATTCAGCCCCTCTGTTTCTCGCCCTCTGTTTCAGCCCCTCTGATTCAGCCCCTCTGTTTCAGCCCCTCTGATTCAGACCCTCTCTTTCATCCACTCAGAATCAGCCCCTCTGATTCAGCCCCTCTGATTCAGCCCCTCTGTTTCTCGCCCTCTGTTTCAGCCCCTCTGATTCAGCCCCTCTGTTTCAGCCCCTCTGTTTCAGCCTCTGTTTCAGCCCCTCTGATTCAGCCCCTCTGATTCTGCCCCTATGATTCAGCCCCTCTGTTTCAGTCCCTCTGTTTCTCGCCCTCTGTTTCTCGCCCTCTGTCTCAGATCCTGTGTTTCACGTCCCGTGTTTCAGCCCCTCTGTTTCTCGCCCTCTGTTTCAGCCCCTCTGTTTCAGCCCGTCTGTTTCAGTCCCTCTGTTTCTCGCCCTCTGTTACAGTCCCTCTGTTTCAGCCCCTCTGTTTCTCGCCCTCTGTTTCAGCCCCTCTGTTTCTCGCTCTCAGTTTCAGCCCCTCTGTTTCTCGCCCTCTGTTTCAGCCCCTCTGTTTCAGCCCCTCTGTTTCTCGCCCTCTGTTTAATGCCCCTCTGTTTCTCGCCCTCTGTTTCAGGCTCTCTGTTTCAGCCCGTCTGTTTCAGCCCCTCTGTTTCAGACCCTCTGTTTCTCGCCCTCTGTTTCTCGCCCGCTGTTTCAGCCCCTCTGTTTCTCGCCTTCTGTTCAGCCACTCTGTTTCTCGCCCTCTGTTTCAGCCCCTCTGTTTCTCGCCCTCTGTTTCAGCCCCTCTGTTTCTCGCCCTCTGTTTCAGCCCCTCTGTTTCAGCCCCTCTGTTTCAGCCCCTCTGTTTCAGACCCTTTGTTTCTCGCCCTCTGTTTCAGCTCCTCTGTTTCTCACCCTCTGTTTCAGCCCCTCTGTTTCTCGCCCTCTGTTTCAGCCCCACTGATTCAGCCCCTCTGTTTCAGCCCATCTGATTCAGCCCCTCTGTTTCAGCCCCTTTGTTTCTCGCCCACTGTTTCAGCCCCTCTGTTTCTCGCCCTCTGTTTCAGCCCCTCTGTTTCAGCCCCTCTGTTTCTCGCCCTCTGATTCAGCCCCTCTGTTTCTCGCCCTCTGTTTCAGCCCCTCTGATTCAGCCCCTCTGTTTCAGCCCCTCTGATTCAGCCCCTCTGTTTCAGCCCCTCTGTTTCAGCCCCTCTGTTTCAGACCCACTGTTTCTCGCCCTTTGTTTCTCGCCCGCTGTTTCAGCCCCTCTGTTTCTCGCCCTCTGTTTCAGCCCCTCTGTTTCTCGCCCTCTGTTTCAGCCCCTCTGTTTCTCGCCCTCTGTTTCAGCCTCTCTGTTTCAGCCCCTCTGTTTCAGCCCCTCTGTTTCAGCCCCTCTGTTTCTCGCCCTCTGTTTCAGCCCCTCTGTTTCTCGCCCTCTGTTTCAGCCCCTCTGATTCAGCCCCTCTGTTTCCCGCCCCTCTGTTTCCCGCCCCTCTGTTTCAGACCCTCTGTTTCACGCCCTGTGTTTCAGCGTCTCTGTTTCTCGCCCTCTGTTTCAGCCCCTCTGTTTCTCGCCCCCTGTTTCAGCCCCTTTGTTTCAGCCCCTCTGTTTCTCGCCCTCTGTTTCTCGCCCTCTGTTTCTCGCCCTCTGTTTCAGCTCCTTTGTTTCAGCCCCTCTGTTTCAGTCCCTCTGTTTCTCGCCCTCTGTTTCTCGCCCTCTGTTTCAGCCCCTCTGTTTCTCGCCCTCTGTTTCAGCCCCTCTGTTTCTCGCCCTCTGTTTCAGCCCCTCTGTTTCTCACCCTCTGTTTCAGCCCCTCTGATTCTCGCCCTCTGTTTCAGCCCCTCTGTTTCTCGCCCTCTGTTTCAGCCCCTCTGTTTCAGCCCCTCTGTTTCAGCCCCTCTGTTTCTCGACCTCTGTTTCAACCCCTCTGTTTCTCGCCCTCTGTTTCAGCCCCTCTGTTTCTCGCCCTCTGTTTCAGCCCCGCTGATTCTGCCCTCTGTTTCAGCCCCTCTGTTTCAGCCCCTCTGTTTCAGCCCCTCTGTTTCAACCACTCTGTTTCTCACCCTCTGTTTCTCGCCCTCTGTTTCAGCCCCTCCGTTTTTCGCCCTCTGTTTCAGCCCCTCTGTTTCTCGCCCTCTGTTGCAGGCTCTCTGTTTCAGCCCGTCTGTTTCAGCCCCTCTGTTTCAGCCCCTCTGTTTCTCGCCCTCTGTTTCTCGCCCGCTGTTTCAGCCCCTCTCTTTCTCGCACTCTGTTTCAGCCCCTCTGTTTCAGCACCTCTGATTCAGCCCCTCTGAATCAGCCCCTATGTTTCTCACCCTCTGTTTCAGCCCCTCTGTTTCTCGCCATCTGTTTCAGGCTCTCTGTTTCAGCCCGTCTGTTTTAGCCCCTCTGTTTCAGACCCTCTGTTTCTCGCCCTCTGTTTCTCGCCCGCTGTTTCAGCCCCTCTGTTTCTCGCCTTCTGTTCAGCCACTCTGTTTCTCGCCCTCTGTTTCAGCCCCTCTGTTTCTCGCCCTCTGTTTCAGCCCCTCTGTTTCTCGCCCTCTGTTTCAGCCCCTCTGTTTCAGCCCCTCTGTTTCAGCCCCTCTGTTTCAGCCCCTCTGTTTCTCGCCCTCTGTTTCAGCCCCTCTGATTCAGCCCCTCTGTTTCAGCCCATCTGATTCAGCCCCTCTGTTTCAGCCCCTTTGTTTCTCGCCCTCTGTTTCAGCCCCTCTGTTTCTCGCCCTCTGTTTCAGCCCCTCTGTTTCAGCCCCTCTGTTTCTCGCCCTCTGATTCAGCCCCTCTGTTTCTCGCCCTCTGTTTCAGCCCCTCTGATTCAGCCCCTCTGTTTCAGCCCCTCTGATTCAGCCCCTCTGTTTCAGCCCCTCTGTTTCAACCCCTCTGTTTCAGACCCACTGTTTCTCGCCCTTTGTTTCTCGCCCGCTGTTTCAGCCCCTCTGTATCTCGCCCACTGTTTCAGCCCCTCTGTTTCTCGCCCTCTGTTTCAGCCCCTCTGTTTCTCGCCCTCTGTTTCAGCCTCTCTGTTTAAGCCCCTCTGTTTCAGCCCCTCTGTTTCAGCCCCTCTGTTTCTCGCCCTCTGTTTCAGCCCCTCTGTTTCTCGCCCTCTCTTTCAGCCCCTCTGATTCAGCCCCTCTGTTTCAGCCCATCTGATTCAGCCCCTCTGTTTCAGCCCCTCTGTTTCAGCCCCTCTGATTCAGCCCCTCTGAATCAGCCCCTCTGTTTCTCGACCTCTGTTTCAGCCCCTCTGTTTCAGCCCCTCTGTGCATCCCCACTGAATCAGCCCCTCTGTTTCTCGCCCTCTGTTTCAGCCCCTCTGTTTCAGCCCCTCTGTTTCAGCCCCTCTGTTTCAGCTCCTCTGTTTCTCGCCCTCTGTTTCAGCCCCTGTTTCAGACCCTCTGTTTCTCGCCCTCTGTTTCTGCCCCTCTGTTTCTCGCCCTCTGTTTCAGCCCCTCTGTTTCTCGCCCTCTGTTTCAGCCCCGATGTTTCAGCCCCTCTGTTTCAGCCCCTCTGAATCAGCCCCTCTGATTCAGCCCCTCTGTTTCAGCCCCTCTGTTTCAGCCCCTCTGTTTCACTCCCTCTGTTTCTCGCCCTCTGTTTCATCCCCTCTGTTTCTAGCCCTCTGTTTCAGCCCCTCTGTTTCTCGCCCTCTGTTTCAGCCCCTCTGTTTCAGTCCCTCTGTTTCTCGCCCTCTGTTTCAGCCCCTCTGTTTCTCGCCCTCTGTTTCAGCACCTCTGTTTCTCGCCCTCTGTTTCAGCCACTCTGATTCAGCCCCTCTGTTTCAGCCCATCTGTTTCTCGCCCTCTGTTTCAGCACCTCTGTTTCAGCCCCTCTGTTTCAGCCCCTCTGTTTCAGACCCGCTATTTCTCGCCCTCTGTTTCTCACCATCTGTTTCTCGCCCTCTGTTTCAGCCCCTCTGTTTCAGCCCCTCTGTTTCAGTCCCTCTGTTTCTCGCCCTCTGTTTCAGCCCCTCTGTTTCTCGCCCTCTGTTTCAGCCCCTCTGTTTCAGCCCCTCTGTTTCTCGCCCTCTGGTTCAGCCCCTGTGTTTCTCGCCCTCTGTTTCAGCCCTTCTGTTTCTCGCCCTCTGTTTCAGCCACTCTGATTCAGCCCCTCTGTTTCAGCCCTTCTGTTTCTCGCCCTCTGTTTCAGCCCCTCTGTTTCAGCCCCTCTGTTTCAGCCCCTCTGTTTCAGCCCCTCTGTTTCAGCCCCTCTGTTTCTCGCCCTCTGTTTCTCACCCTCTGTTTCTCGCCCTCTGTTTCAGCCCCTCTGTTTTTCGCCCTCTGTTTCAGCCCCTCTGTTTATCGCCCTCTGTTTCAGGCTCCCTGTTTCAGCCGGTCTGTTTCAGCCGGTCTGTTTCAGCCCCTCTGTTTCTCGACATCTGTTTCTCGCCCGCTGTTTCAGTCCCTCTGTTTCTCGCCCTCTGTTTCAGCCCCTCTGTTTCAGCCCCTCTGATTCAGCCCCTCTGATTCAGCCCCTCTGTTTCTCGCCCTCTGTTTCAGCCCCTCTCTTTCTCGCCCTCTGTTTCAGCCCCTCTGTTTCGCGCCCTCTGTTTCTGCCCCGCTGATTCAGACCCTCTGTTTCATCCACTCAGAATCAGCCCCTCTGATTCAGCCCCTCAGATTCAGCCCCTCTGTTTCTCGCCCTCTGTTTCAGCCCCTCTGATTCAGCCCCTCTGTTTCAGCCCCTCTGTTTCACCCTCTGTTTCAGCCCCTCTGATTCAGCCCCTCTGATTCTGCCCCTATGATTCAGCCCCTCTGTTTCAGACCCTCTGTTTCTCGCCCTCTGTTTCTCGCCCTCTGTCTCAGACCCTGTGTTTCACGCCCCGTGTTTCAGCCCGTCTGTTTTTCGCCCTCTGTTTCAGCCCCTCTGTTTCAGCCCCTCTGTTTCAGTCCCTCTGTTTCTCGCCCTCTGTTTCAGTCCCTCTGTTTCAGCCCCTCTGTTTCTCGCCCTCTGTTTCAGCCCCTCTGTTCTCGCCCTCTGTTTCAGCCCCTCTGTTTCCCGCCCCTCTGTTTCCCGCCCCTCTGTTTCTCGCCCTCTGTTTCAGCACCTTTGTTTCAGCCCCTCTGTTTCAGTCCCTCTGTTTCTCGCCCTCTGTTTCTCGCCCTCTGTTTCAGCCCCTCTGTTTCTCGCCCTCTGTTTCAGCCCCTCTGTTTCTTGCCCTCTGTTTCAGCCCCTCTGTTTCTCGCCCTCTGTTTCAGCCCCTCTGTTTCTCACCCTCTGTTTCAGCCCCTCTGTTTCAGCCCCTCTGTTTCAGCCCCTCTGTTTCTCGACCACTGTTTCAGCCCCTCTGTTTCTCGCCCTCTGTTTCAGCCCCTCTGTTTCTCGCCCTCTGTTTCAGCCCCGCTGATTCTGCCCTCTGTTTCAGCCCCTCTGTTTCAGCCCCTCTGTTTCAGCCCCTCAGTTTCAACCACTCTGTTTCTCGCCCTCTGTTTCTCACCCTCTGTTTCTCGCCCTCTGTTTCAGCCCCTCTGTTTTTCGCCCTCTGTTTCAGCCCCTCTGTTTCTCACCCTCTGTTTCAGGCTCTTTGTTTCAGCCCGTCTGTTTCAGCCCCTCTGTTTCAGCCCCTCTGTTTCTCGCCCTCTGTTTCTCGCCCGCTGTTTCAGCCCCTTTGTTTCTCGCCTTCTGTTCAGCCACTCTGTTTCTCGCCCTCTGTTTCAGCCCCTCTGTTTCTCGCCCTCTGTTTCAGCCCCTCTGTTTCTCGCCCTCTGTTTCAGCCCCTCTGTTTCAGCCCCTCTGTTTCAGCCCCTCTGTTTCAGCCCCTTTGTTTCTCGCCCTCTGTTTCAGCCCCTCTGTTTCTCGCCCTCTGTTTCAGCCCCTCTGTTTCTCGCCCTCTGTTTCAGCCCCTCTGATTCAGCCCCTCTGTTTCAGCCCATCTGATTCAGCCCGTCTGTTTCAGCCCCTCTGTTTCAGACCCTCTGTTTCAGCCCCTCTGTTTCAGCCCCTCTGTTTCAGAAGCTCTGATTCAGCCCCTCTGAATCAGCCCCTCTGTTTCTCGCCCTCTGTTTCAGCCCCTCTGTTTCAGCCCCTCTGATTCAGCCCCTCTGAATCAGCCCCTCTGTTTCTCGCCCTCTGTTTCAGCCCCTCTGTTTCAGTTCCTCTGTTTCAGCCCCTCTGTTTCAGCCCCTCTGTTTCTCGCCCTGTTTCTGCTCCTCTGTTTCTCGCCCTCTGTATCAGCCCCTCTGTTTCTCGCCCTCTGTTTCAGCCCCGCTGATTCAGCCCCTCTGTTTCAGCACCTCTGAATCAGCCCCTCTGTTTCAGCCGCTCTGTTTCTCGCCCTCTGTTTCAGCCCCTCTGTTTCAGCCCCTCTGTTTCAGCCCCTCTGTTTCATCCCCTCTGTTTCAACCACACTGTTTTTCGCCCTCTGTTTCAGCCCCTCTGTGTCTCGCCCTCTGTTTCAGCCCCTCTGTTTCAGCCCCTCTGTTTCACTCCCTCTGTTTCTCGCCCTCTGTTTCAGCCCCTCTGTTTCTCGCCCTCTGTTTCAGTCCCTCTGTTTCAGCCCCTCTGTTTCAGCCCCTCTGTTTCAGCCCATCTGTTTCTCGCCCTCAGTTTCAGCCCGTCTGTTTCTCGCCCTCTGTTTCAGCCCCTCTGTTTCTCGCCCTCTGTTTCAGCCCCTCTGATTCAGCCCCTCTGTTTCGGCCCCTCTGATTCAGCCCCTCTGTTTCAGCCCCTCTGTTTCAGCCCCTCTGTTTCAGCCCCTCTGTTTCTCGCCCTTTGTTTCTCGCCCGCTGTTTCAGCCCCTCTGTTTCTCTCCCTCTGTTTCAGCCCCTCTGTTTCTCGCCCTCTGTTTCAGCCCCTCTGTTTCTCGCCCTCTGTTTCAGCCCCTCTGATTCAGCCCCTCTGTTTCAGACCCTCTGTTTCTCGCCCTCTGTTTCAGCCCCTCTGTTTCTCGCCCTCTGTTTCGGCCCCTCTGATTCAGCCCCTCTGTTTCGGCCCCTCTGATTCAGCCCCTCTGTTTCAGCCCCTCTGTTTCAGCCCCTCTGATTCAGCCCCTCTGTTTCTCGCCCTCTGTTTCAGCCTCTCTGTTTCTCGCCCTCTGTTTCAGCCCCTCTGTTTCAGCCCCTCTGTTTCAGACCCTCTGTTTCTCGCCCTCTGTTTCAGCCCCTCTGTTTCTCGCCCTCTGTTTCAGCCCCTCTGATTCAGCACCTCTGTTTCAGCCCATCTGATTCAGCCCCACTGTTTCAGCCCCTCTGTTTCTCGCCCTCTGTTTCAGCCCCTCTGATTCAGCCCCTCTGAATCAGCCCCTCTGTTTCTCGCCCTCTGTTTCAGCCCCTCTGTTTCAGCCCCTCTGTTTCTCGCCCTCTGTTTCTGCCCCTCTCTTTCTCGCCCTCTGTTTCAGCCCCTCTGTTTCTCGCCCTCTGTTTCTCGCCCTCTGTTTCAGCTCCTCTGTTTCTCGCCCTCTGTTTCAGCCCCTCTGTTTCAGACCCTCTGTTTCTCGCCCTCTGTTTCTGCCCCTCTGTTTTTCGCCCTCTGTTTCAGCCCCTCTGTTTCTCGCCCTCTGTTTCAGCCCCGCTGATTCAGCCCCTCTGTTTCAGCCCCTCTGAATCAGCCCCGCTGATTCAGCCCCTCTGTTTCAGCCCAATTGTTTCAGCCCCTCTGTTTCACTCCCTCTGTTTCTCGCCCTCTGTTTCAGCCCCCCTGTTTCTCACCCTCTGTTTCAGCCACTCTGTTTCTCGCCCTCTGTTTCAGCCCCCTGTTTCAGCCCCTCTGTTTCTCGCCCTCTGTTTCAGCCCCGCTGTTTCTCGCCCTCTGTTTCAGCCCCTCTGTTTCTCGCCCTCTGTTTCAGCCACTCTGATTCAGCCCCTCTGTTTCAGCCCCTCTGTTTCTCGCCCTCCGTTTCAGCACCTCTGTTTCAGCCCCTCTGTTTCAGCCCCTGTGTTTCAGCCCCTCTGTTTCAGATCCTCTGTTTCTCGCCCTCTCTTTCTCACCCTCTCTTTCTCGCCCTCTGTTTCAGCCCCTCTGTTTTTCGCACTCTGTTTCAGCCCCTCTGTTTCTCGCCCTCTGTTTCAGGTTCTCTGTTTCAGCCCGACTGTTTCAGCCCCTCTGTTTCAGCCCCTCTGTTTCTCGCCCTCTGTTTCTCGCCCGCTGTTTCAGCCCCTCTGTTTCTCGCCCTCTGTTTCAGCCCCTCTGTTTCAAACCCTCTGATTCAGCCCCATCGATTCAGCCCCTCTGTTTCTCGCCCTCTGTTTCAGCCCCTCTGTTTCAGCCCCTCTGTTTCTCGCCCTCTGTTTCAACCCCTCTGTTTCAGCCCCTCTGTTTCTCGCCCTCTGTTTCTGCCCCTCTCTTTCTCGCCCTCTGTTTCAGCCCCTCTGTTTCTCGCCCTCTGTTTCAGCCCCTCTGATTCAGCCCCTCTGTTTCGGCCCCTCTGATTCAGCCCCTCTGTTTCAGCCCCTCTGTTTCAGCCCCTCTGTTTCAGCCCCTCTGTTTCTCGCCCTTTGTTTCTCGCCCGCTGTTTCAGCTCCTCTGTTTCTCGCCCTCTGTTTCAGCCCCTCTGTTTCTCGCCCTCTGTTTCAGCCCCTCTGTTTCTCGCCCTCTGTTTCAGCCCCTCTGTTTCAGTCCCTCTGTTTCAGCCCCTCTGTTTCAGCCCCTCTGTTTCTCGCCCTCTGTTTCAGCCCCTCTGATTCAGCCCCTCTGTTTCAGCCCATCTGATTCAGCCCCTCTGTTTCAGCCCCTCTGTTTCAGCCCCTCTGATTCAGCCCCTCTGAATCAGCCCCTCTGTTTCTCGCCCTCTGTTTCAGCCCCTCTGTTTCAGCCCCTCTGTTTCTCGCCCTCTGTTTCTGCCCCTCTCTTTCTCGACCTCTGATCAGCCCCTCTGTTTCTCGCCCTCTGTTTCTCGCCCTCTGATTCAGCCCCTCTGATTCAGCCCCTCTGTTTCAGCCCCTCTGTTTCAGACCCTCTGTTTCTCGCCCTCTGTTTCTGCCCCTCTGTTTTTCACCCTCTGTTTCAGCCCCTCTGTTTCTCGCCCTCTGTTTCAGCCCCGCTGATTCAGCCCCTCTGTTTCAGCCCCTCTGAATCAGCCCCTCTGATTCAGCCCCTCTGTTTCAGCCCCTCTGTTTCAGCCCCTCTGTTTCACTCCCTCTGTTTCTCACCCTCTGTTTCTTGCCCTCTGTTTCAGCCCCTCTGTTTTTCGCCCTCTGTTTCAGCACCTCTGTTTCTCGCCTTCTGTTTCAGGCTCTCTGTTTCAGCCCGTCTGTTTCAGCCCCTCTGTTTCAGCCCCTCTGTTTCTCGCCCTCTGTTTCTCGCCCGCTGTTTCAGCCCCTCTGTTTCTCGCCCTCTGTTTCAGCCCCTCTGCTTCAGCCCCTCTGATTCAGCCCCTCTGATTCAGCCCCTCTGTTTCTCGCCATCTGTTTCAGCCCCTCTGTTTCAGCCCCTCTGTTTCTCGCCCTCTGTTTCAGCCCCTCTGTTTCAGCCCCTCTGTTTCTCGCCCTCTGTTTCAGCCCCGCTGTTTCTCGCCCTCTGTTTCAGTCCCTCTGTTTCTCGCCCTCTGTTTCAGCCACTCTGATTCAGCCCCTCTGTTTCAGCCCCTCTGTTTTTCGCCCTCTGTTTCAGCACCTCTGTTTCAGCCCCTCAGTTTCAGCCCCTCTGTTTCAGCCCCTCTGTTTCAGACCCTCTGTTTCTCGCCCTCTGTTTCTCACCCTCCGTTTCTCGCCCTCTGTTTCAGCCCCTCTGTTTCTCGCCCTCTGTTTCAGCCCCACTGATTCAGCCCCTCTGTTTCAGCCCATCTGATTCAGCCCCTCTGTTTCAGCCCCTCTGTTTCAGACACTCTGTTTCAGCCCCTCTGTTTCAGCCCCTCTGTTTCAGAATCTCTGATTCAGCCCCTCTGAATCAGCCCCTCTGTTTCTCGCCCTCTGTCTCAGACCCTCTGTTTCACGCCCCGTGTTTCAGCCCCTCTGTTTCTCGCCCTCTGTTTCAGCCCCTCTGTTTCTCGCCCTGTGTTTCAGCGCCTCAGTTTCAGCCCCTCGGTTTCAGTCCCTCTGTTTCTCGCCCTCTGTTTCTCGCCCTCTGTTTGAGCCCCTCTGTGTCTCGCCTTCTGTTTCAGCCCCTCTGTTTCCCGCCCCTCTGTTTCCCGCCCCTCTGTTTCAGACACTCTGTTTCACGCCCCGTGTTTCAGCCCCTCTGTTTCTCGCCCTCTGTTTCAGCCCCTCTGTTTCTCGCGCTCTGTTTCAGCCCCTTTGTTTCAGCCCCTCTGTTTCAATCCCTCTGTTTCTCGCCCTCTGTTTCAGCCCCTCCGTTTCTCGGCCTCTGTTTCAGCCCCTCTGTTTCTCGCCCTCTGCTTCAGCCCCTCTGATTCAGCCCCTCTGTTTCAGCCCCTCTGATTCAGCCCCTCTGTTTCAGCCCCTCTGTTTCAGCCAATCTGTTTCATCCCCTCTGTTTCAACCACTCTGTTTCTCGCCCTCTGTTTCAGCCCCTCTGTTTTTCGCGCTCTGTTTCAGCCCCTCTGTTTCTCGCCTTCTGTTTCAGGCTCTCTGTTTCAGCCCCTCTGTTTCAGCCCCTCTGTTACTTGCCCTCTGTTTCTCGCCTGCTGTTTCAGCCCCTCTGTTTCTCGCCCTCTGTTTCAGCCCCTCTGTTTCAGTCCCTCTGATTCAGCCCCTCTGAATCAGCCCCTCTGTTTCTCGCCCTCTGTTTCAGCTCCTCTGTTTCAGCCCCTCTGTTTCAGCTCCTCTGTTTCTTGCCCTCTGTTTCAGCTCCTCTGTTTCTCGCCCACTGTTTCTGCCCCTCTGTTTCAGCCCCTCTGTTTCTCGCCCTCTGTTTCTGCCCCTCTCTTTCTCGCCCTCTGATTCAGCCCCTCTGTTTCTCGCCCTCTGTTTCAGCCCCGCTGATTCAGCCCCTCTGTTTCAGCCCCTCGGTATCAGCCCCTCTGATTTAGCCCCTCTGTTTCAGTCCCTCTGTTTCAGCCCCTCTGTTTCAGTCCCTCTGTTTCTCGCCCTCTGTTTCAGCCCCTCTGTTTCTCGCCCTCTGTTTCAGCCCCTCTGTTTCTCGCCCTCTGTTTCAGCCACTCTGATTCAGCCCCTCTGTTTCAGCCCCTCTGTTTCTCGCCCTCTGTTTCAGCCCCTCTGTTTCAGCCCCTCTGTTTCAGCCCCTCTGTTTCATCCCCTCTGTTTCAGCCCCTCTGTTTCTCGCCCTCTGTTTCTCACCCTGTTTCTCGCCCTCTGTTTCAGACCCTCTGTTTTTCGCCCTCTGTTTCAACCCATCTGTTTCTCGCCCTCTGTTTCAGGCTCTCTGTTTCAGCCCGTCTGTTTCAGCCCCTCTGTTTCAGCCCCTCTGTTTCTCGCCCTCTGTTTCTCGCCCACTGTTTCAGCCCCTCTGTTTCTCGCCCTCTGTTTCAGCCCCTCTGTTTCAGCCACTCTGATTCAGCCCCTCTGATTCAGCCCCTCAGTTTCTCGCCCTCTGTTTCAGCCCCTCTGTTTCAGCCCCTCTGTTTCAGCCCCTCTGCTTCAGCCCCTCTGTTTCAGCCCCTCTGTCTCTCGCCCTGTGTTTCTGCCCCTCTGTTTCTCGCCCTCTGTTTCAGCCCCTCTGTTTCTCGCCCTCTGTTTCAGGCCCGTTGATTCAGCCCCTCTGTTTCAGCCCCTCTCAATCAGCCCCTCTGATTCAGCCCCTCTGTTTCAGCCCCTCTGTTTCAGCCCCTCTGTTTCTCGCTCTCTGTTTCAGCCCCTCTGTTTCTCGCCCTCTGTTTCAGCCCCTCTGTTTCTCGCCCTCTGTTTCAGCCACTCTGATTCAGCCCCTCTGTTTCAGCCCCTCTGTTTCTCGCCCTCTGTTTCAGCCCCTCTGTTTCAGCCCCTCTGTTTCAGCCCCTCTGTTTCATCCCCTCTGTTTCAGCCCCTCTGTTTCTCGCCCTCTGTTTCTCACCCTGTTTCTCGCCCTCTGTTTCAGACCCTCTGTTTTTCGCCCTCTGTTTCAACCCATCTGTTTCTCGCCCTCTGTTTCAGGCTCTCTGTTTCAGCCCGTCTGTTTCAGCCCCTCTGTTTCAGCCCCTCTGTTTCTCGCACTCTGTTTCTCGCCCACTGTTTCAGCCCCTCTGTTTCTCGCCCTCTGTTTCAGCCCCTCTGTTTCAGCCACTCTGATTCAGCCCCTCTGATTCAGCCCCTCAGTTTCTCGCCCTCTGTTTCAGCCCCCCTGTTTCAGCCCCTCTGTTTCAGCCCCTCTGCTTCAGCCCCTCTGTTTCAGCCCCTCTGTCTCTCGCCCTGTGTTTCTGCCCCTCTGTTTCTCGCCCTCTGTTTCAGCCCCTCTGTTTCTCGCCCTCTGTTTCAGGCCCGTTGATTCAGCCCCTCTGTTTAAGCCCCTCTCAATCAGCCCCTCTGATTCAGCCCCTCTGTTTCAGCCCCTCTGTTTCAGCCCCTCTGTTTCTCGCTCTCTGTTTCAGCCCCTCTGTTTCTCGCCCTCTGTTTCAGCCCCTCTGTTTCTCGCCCTCTGTTTCAGCCCCTCTGTTTCTCGCCCTCTGTTTCAGCCACTCTGATTCAGCCCCTCTGTTTCAGCCGCTCTGTTTCTCGCCCTCTGTTTCAGCCCCTCTGTTTCAGCCCCTCTGTTTCAGCCCCTCTGTTTAATCCCCTCTGTTTCAACCACTCTGTTTCTCGCCCTCTGTTTCTCACCCTCTGTTTCTTGCCCTCTGTTTCAGCCCCTCTGTTTTTCGCCCTCTGTTTCAGCACCTCTGTTTCTCGCCTTCTGTTTCAGGCTCTCTGTTTCAGCCCGTCTGTTTCAGCCCCTCTGTTTCAGCCCCTCTGTTTCTCGCCCTCTGTTTCTCGCCCGCTGTTTCAGCCCCTCTGTTTCTCGCCCTCTGTTTCAGCCCCTCTGTTTCAGCCCCTCTGATTCAGCCCCTCTGATTCAGCCCCTCTGTTTCTCGCCATCTGTTTCAGCCCCTCTGTTTCAGCCCCTCTGTTTCTCGCCCTCTGTTTCAGCCCCTCTGTTTCAGCCCCTCTGTTTCTCGCCCTCTGTTTCTGCGCCTCTCTTTCTCGCCCTCTGTTTCAGCCCCTCTGTTTCTCGCCCTCTGTTTCTCGCCCTCTGTTTCAGCTCCTCTGTTTCTCGACCTCTGTTTCAGCCCCTCTGTTTCAGACCCTCTGTTTCTCGCCCTCTGTTTCTGCCCCTCTGTTCTCGCCCTCTGTTTCAGCCCCTCTGTTTCTCGCCCTCTGTTTCAGCCGCGCTGATTCAGCCCCTCTGTTTCAGCCCCTCTGAATCAGCCCCTCTGATTCAGCCCCTCTGTTTCAGCCCCTCTGTTTCAGCCCCTCTGTTTCACTCCCTCTGTTTCTCGCCCTCTGTTTCAACCCCTCTGTTTCTCGCCCTCTGTTTCAGCCACTCTGTTTCTCGCCCTCTGTTTCAGCCCCTCTGTTTCAGCCCCTCTGTTTCTCGCCCTCTGTTTCAGCCCCTCTGTTTCTCGCCCTCTGTTTCAGCCACTCTGATTCAGCCCCTCTGTTTCAGCCCCTCTGTTTCTCGCCCTCTGTTTCAGCCCCTCTGTTTCAGCTCCTCTGATTCAGCCCCTCTGATTCAGCCCCTCTGTTTCTCGCCCTCTGTTTCAGCCCCTCTGTTTCAGCCCCTCTGTTTCTCGCCCTCTGTTTCAGCCCCTCTGTTTCAGCCCCTCTGTTACTCGCCCTCTGTTTCTGCCCCTCTCTTTCTCGCCCTCTGTTTCAGCCCCTCTGTTTCTCGCCCTCTGTTTCTGCCCCGCTGATTCAGACCATCTCTTTCATCCACTCAGAATCAGCCCCTCTGATTCAGCCCCTCTGATTCAGCCCCTCTGTTTCTCGCCCTCTGTTTCAGCCCCTCTATTTCAGCCCCTCTGTTTCAGCCCCTCTGTTTCACCCTCTGTTTCAGCCCCTCTGATTCAGCCCCTCTGATTCAGCCCCTCTGATTCAGCCCATCTGTTTCAGTCCCTCTGTTTCTCGCCCTCTGTTTCTCGCCCTCTGTCTCAGACCCTCTGTTTCACGCCCCGTGTTTCAGCCCCTCTGTTTCTCGCCCTCTGTTTCAGCCCCTCTGTTTCTCGCCCTCTGTTTCAGCCCCTCAGTTTCAGCCCCTCGGTTTCAGTCCCTCTGTTTCTCGCCCTCTGTTTCTCGCCCTCTGTTTCAGCCCCTCTGTGTCTCGCCCTCTGTTTCAGCCCCTCTGTTTCCCGCCCCTCTGTTTCCCGCCCCTCTGTTTCAGACACTCTGTTTCACGCCCCGTGTTTCAGCCCCTCTGTTTCTCGCCCTCTGTTTCAGCCCCTCTGTTTCTCGCGCTCTGTTTCAGCCCCTTTGTTTCAGCCCCTCTGTTTCAGTCCCTCTGTTTTTCGCGCTCTGTTTCAGCCCCTCTGTTTCTCGCCTTCTGTTTCAGGCTCTCTGTTTCAGCCCCTCTGTTTCAGCCCCTCTGTTACTTGCCCTCTGTTTCTCGCCCGCTGTTTCAGCCCCTCTGTTTCTCGCCCTCTGTTTCAGCCCCTCTGTTTCAGTCCCTCTGATTCAGCCCCTCTGAATCAGCCCCTCTGTTTCTCGCCCTCTGTTTCAGCTCCTCTGTTTCAGCCCCTCTGTTTCAGCTCCTCTGTTTCTTGCCCTCTGTTTCAGCTCCTCTGTTTCTCGCCCACTGTTTCTGCCCCTCTGTTTCAGCCCCTCTGTTTCTCGCCCTCTGTTTCTGCCCCTCTCTTTCTCGCCCTCTGATTCAGCCCCTCTGTTTCTCGCCCTCTGTTTCAGCCCCGCTGATTCAGCCCCTCTGTTTCAGCCCCTCGGTATCAGCCCCTCTGATTTAGCCCCTCTGTTTCAGTCCCTCTGTTTCAGCCCCTCTGTTTCAGTCCCTCTGTTTCTCGCCCTCTGTTTCAGCCCCTCTGTTTCTCGCCCTCTGTTTCAGCCCCTCTGTTTCTCGCCCTCTGTTTCAGCCACTCTGATTCAGCCCCTCTGTTTCAGGCCCTCTGTTTCTCGCCCTCTGTTTCAGCCCCTCTGTTTCAGCCCCTCTGTTTCAGCCCCTCTGTTTCATCCCCTCTGTTTCAGCCCCTCTGTTTCTCGCCCTCTGTTTCTCACCCTGTTTCTCGCCCTCTGTTTCAGACCCTCTGTTTTTCGCCCTCTGTTTCAACCCATCTGTTTCTCGCCCTCTGTTTCAGGCTCTCTGTTTCAGCCCGTCTGTTTCAGCCTCTCTGTTTCAGCCCCTCTGTTTCTCGCCCTCTGTTTCTCGCCCACTGTTTCAGCCCCTCTGTTTCTCGCCCTCTGTTTCAGCCCCTCTGTTTCAGCCACTCTGATTCAGCCCCTCTGATTCAGCCCCTCAGTTTCTCGCCCTCTGTTTCAGCCCCTCTGTTTCAGCCCCTCTGTTTCAGCCCCTCTGCTTCAGCCCCTCTGTTTCAGCCCCTCTGTCTCTCGCCCTGTGTTTCTGCCCCTCTGTTTCTCGCCCTCTGTTTCAGCCCCTCTGTTTCTCGCCCTCTGTTTCAGGCCCGTTGATTCAGCCCCTCTGTTTCAGCCCCTCTCAATCAGCCCCTCTGATTCAGCCCCTCTGTTTCAGCCCCTCTGTTTCAGCCCCTCTGTTTCTCGCTCTCTGTTTCAGCCCCTCTGTTTCTCGCCCTCTGTTTCAGCCCCTCTGTTTCTCGCCCTCTGTTTCAGCCACTCTGATTCAGCCCCTCTGTTTCAGCCCCTCTGTTTCTCGCCCTCTGTTTCAGCCCCTCTGTTTCAGCCCCTCTGTTTCAGCCCCTCTGTTTCATCCCCTCTGTTTCAGCCCCTCTGTTTCTCGCCCTCTGTTTCTCACCCTGTTTCTCGCCCTCTGTTTCAGACCCTCTGTTTTTCGCCCTCTGTTTCAACCCATCTGTTTCTCGCCCTCTGTTTCAGGCTCTCTGTTTCAGCCCGTCTGTTTCAGCCCCTCTGTTTCAGCCCCTCTGTTTCTCGCCCTCTGTTTCTCGCCCACTGTTTCAGCCCCTCTGTTTCTCGCCCTCTGTTTCAGCCCCTCTGTTTCAGCCACTCTGATTCAGCCCCTCTGATTCAGCCCCTCAGTTTCTCGCCCTCTGTTTCAGCCCCTCTGTTTCAGCCCCTCTGTTTCAGCCCCTCTGCTTCAGCCCCTCTGTTTCAGCCCCTCTGTCTCTCGCCCTGTGTTTCTGCCCCTCTGTTTCTCGCCCTCTGTTTCAGCCCCTCTGTTTCTCGCCCTCTGTTTCAGGCCCGTTGATTCAGCCCCTCTGTTTCAGCCCCTCTCAATCAGCCCCTCTGATTCAGCCCCTCTGTTTCAGCCCCTCTGTTTCAGCCCCTCTGTTTCTCGCTCTCTGTTTCAGCCCCTCTGTTTCTCGCCCTCTGTTTCAGCCCCTCTGTTTCTCGCCCTCTGTTTCAGCCCCTCTGTTTCTCGCCCTCTGTTTCAGCCACTCTGATTCAGCCCCTCTGTTTCAGCCGCTCTGTTTCTCGCCCTCTGTTTCAGCCCCTCTGTTTCAGCCCCTCTGTTTCAGCCCCTCTGTTTAATCCCCTCTGTTTCAACCACTCTGTTTCTCGCCCTCTGTTTCTCACCCTCTGTTTCTTGCCCTCTGTTTCAGCCCCTCTGTTTTTCGCCCTCTGTTTCAGCACCTCTGTTTCTCGCCTTCTGTTTCAGTCTCTCTGTTTCAGCCCATCTGTTTCAGCCCCTCTGTTTCAGCCCCTCTGTTTCTCGCCCTCTGTTTCTCGCCCGCTGTTTCAGCCCCTCTGTTTCTCGCCCTCTGTTTCAGCCCTTCTGTTTCAGCCCCTCTGATTCAGCCCCTCTGATTCAGCCCCTCTGTTTCTCGCCATCTGTTTCAGCCCCTCTGTTTCAGCCCCTCTGTTTCTCGCCCTCTGTTTCAGCCCCTCTGTTTCAGCCCCTCTGTTTCTCGCCCTCTGTTTCTGCGCCTCTCTTTCTCGCCCTCTGTTTCAGCCCCTCTGTTTCTCGCCCTCTGTTTCTCGCCCTCTGTTTCAGCTCCTCTGTTTCTCGACCTCTGTTTCAGCCCCTCTGTTTCAGACCCTCTGTTTCTCGCCCTCTGTTTCTGCCCCTCTGTTCTCGCCCTCTGTTTCAGCCCCTCTGTTTCTCGCCCTCTGTTTCAGCCGCGCTGATTCAGCCCCTCTGTTTCAGCCCCTCTGAATCAGCCCCTCTGATTCAGCCCCTCTGTTTCAGCCCCTCTGTTTCAGCCCCTCTGTTTCACTCCCTCTGTTTCTCGCCCTCTGTTTCAACCCCTCTGTTTCTCGCCCTCTGTTTCAGCCACTCTGTTTCTCGCCCTCTGTTTCAGCCCCTCTGTTTCAGCCCCTCTGTTTCTCGCCCTCTGTTTCAGCCCCTCTGTTTCTCGCCCTCTGTTTCAGCCCCTCTGTTTCTCGCCCTCTGTTTCAGCCACTCTGATTCAGCCCCTCTGTTTCAGCCCCTCTGTTTCTCGCCCTCTGTTTCAGCCCCTCTGTTTCAGCTCCTCTGATTCAGCCCCTCTGATTCAGCCCCTCTGTTTCTCGCCCTCTGTTTCAGCCCCTCTGTTTCAGCCCCTCTGTTTCTCGCCCTCTGTTTCAGCCCCTCTGTTTCAGCCCCTCTGTTACTCGCCCTCTGTTTCTGCCCCTCTCTTTCTCGCCCTCTGTTTCAGCCCCTCTGTTTCTCGCCCTCTGTTTCTGCCCCGCTGATTCAGACCATCTCTTTCATCCACTCAGAATCAGCCCCTCTGATTCAGCCCCTCTGTTTCTCGCCCTCTGTTTCAGCCCCTCTATTTCAGCCCCTCTGTTTCAGCCCCTCTGTTTCACCCTCTGTTTCAGCCCCTCTGATTCAGCCCCTCTGATTCAGCCCCTCTGATTCAGCCCATCTGTTTCAGTCCCTCTGTTTCTCGCCCTCTGTTTCTCGCCCTCTGTCTCAGACCCTCTGTTTCACGCCCCGTGTTTCAGCCCCTCTGTTTCTCGCCCTCTGTTTCAGCCCCTCTGTTTCTCGCCCTCTGTTTCAGCCCCTCAGTTTCAGCCCCTCGGTTTCAGTCCCTCTGTTTCTCGCCCTCTGTTTCTCGCCCTCTGTTTGAGCCCCTCTGTGTCTCGCCCTCTGTTTCAGCCCCTCTGTTTCCCGCCCCTCTGTTTCCCGCCCCTCTGTTTCAGACACTCTGTTTCACGCCCCGTGTTTCAGCCCCTCTGTTTCTCGCCCTCTGTTTCAGCCCCTCTGTTTCTCGCGCTCTGTTTCAGCCCCTTTGTTTCAGCCCCTCTGTTTCAGTCCCTCTGTTTCTCGCCCGCTGTTTCAGCCCCTCTGTTTCTCGCCCTCTGTTTCAGCCCCTCTGTTTCAGCCCCTCTGATTCAGCCCCTCTGAATCAGCCCCTCTGTTTCTCGCCCTCTGTTTCAGCCCCTCTGTTTCAGCCCCTCTGTTTCAGCCCCTCTGTTTCTTGCCCTCTGTTTCAGCTCCTCTGTTTCTCGCCCACTGTTTCAGCCCCTCTGTTTCAGCCCCTCTGTTTCTCGCCCTCTGTTTCTGCCCCTCTCTTTCTCGCCCTCTGAGTCAGCCCCTCTGTTTCTCGCCCTCTGTTTCTGCCCTGCTGATTCAGCCCCTCTGTTTCAGCCCCTCTGTATCAGCCCCTCTGTTTCAGCCCCTCTGTTTCAGCCCCTCTGTTTCTCGCCCTCTGTTTCAGCCCCTCTGTTTCAGCCCCTCTGTTACTCGCCCTCTGTTTCTGCCCCTCTCTTTCTCGCCCTCTGTTTCAGCCCCTCTGTTTCTCGCCCTCTGTTTCTGCCCCGCTGATTCAGACCATCTCTTTCATCCACTCAGAATCAGCTCCTCTGATTCAGCCCCTCTGATTCAGCCCCTCTGTTTCTCGCCCTCTGTTTCAGCCCCTCTATTTCAGCCCCTCTGTTTCAGCCCCTCTGTTTCACCCTCTGTTTCAGCCCCTCTGATTCAGCCACTCTGATTCAGCCCCTCTGATTCAGCCCCTCTGTTTCAGTCCCTCTGTTTCTCGCCCTCTGTTTCTCGCCCTCTGTCTCAGACCCTCTGTTTCACGCCCCGTGTTTCAGCCCCTCTGTTTCTCGCCCTCTGTTTCAGCCCCTCTGTTTCTCGCCCTCTGTTTCAGCCCCTCAGTTTCAGCCACTCGGTTTCAGTCCCACTGTTTCTCGCCCTCTGTGTCTCGCCCTCTGTTTGAGCCCCTCTGTGTCTCGCCCTCTGTTTCAGCCCCTCTGTTTCCCGCCCTTCTGTTTCCCGCCCCTCTGTTTCAGACACCCTGTTTCACGCCCCGTGTTTCAGCCCCTCTGTTTCTCGCCCTCTGTTTCAGCCCCTCTGTTTCTCGCGCTCTGTTTCAGCCCCTTTGTTTCAGCCCCTCTGTTTCAGTCCCTCTGTTTCTCGCCCGCTGTTTCAGCCCCTCTGTTTCTCGCCCTCTGTTTCAGCCCCTCTGTTTCAGCCCCTCTGATTCAGCCCCTCTGAATCAGCCCCTCTGTTTCTCGCCCTCTGTTTCAGCCCCTCTGTTTCAGCCCCTCTGTTTCAGCCCCTCGGTTTCTTGCCCTCTGTTTCAGCTCCTCTGTTTCTTGCCCACTGTTTCAGCCCCTCTGTTTCAGCCCCTCTGTTTCTCGCCCTCTGTTTCTGCCCCTCTCTTTCTCGCCCTCTGATTCAGCTCCTCTGTTTCTCGCCCTCTGTTTCAGCCCCGCTGATTCAGCCCCTCTGTTTCAGCCCCTCTGTATCAGCCCCTCTGATTCAGCCCCTCTGATTCAGTCCCTCTGTTTCAGCCCCTCTGTTTCAATCCCCCTGTTTCTCGCCCTCTGTTTCAGCCCCTCTGTTTCTCGCCCTCTGTTTCAGCCCCTCTGTTTCTCGCCCTCTGTTTCAGCCACTCTGATTCAGCCCCTCTGTTTCAACCCCTCTGTTTCTCGCCCTCTGTTTCAGCCCGTCTGTTTCAGCCCCTCTGTTTCAGCCCCTCTGTTTCATCCCCTCTGTTTCAGCCCCTCTGTTTCTCGCCCTCTGTTTCTCACCCTGTTTCTCGCCCTCTGTTTCAGACCCTCTGTTTTTCTCCCTCTGTTTCAGCCCATCTGTTTCTCGCCCTCTGTTTCAGGCTCTCTGTTTCAGCCCGTCAGTTTCAGCCCCTCTGTTTCAGCCCCTCTGTTTCTCGCCCTCTGTTTCTCGCCCGCTGTTTCAGCCCCTCTGTTTCTCGCCCTCTGTTTCAGCCCCTCTGTTTCAGCCCCTCTGATTCGGCCCCTCTGATTCAGCCCCTCAGTTTCTCGCCCTCTGTTTCAGCCCCTCTGTTTCAGCCCCTCTGTTTCAGCCCCTCTGCTTCAGCCACTCTGTTTCAGCCCCTCTGTTTCTCGCCCTCTGTTTCTGCCCCTCTGTTTCTCGCCCTCTGTTTCAGCCCCTCTGTTTCTCGCCCTCTGTTTCAGCCCCGCTGATTCAGCCCCTCTGTTTCAGCTCCTCTCATTCAGCCACTCTGATTCAGCCCCTCTGTTTCAGCCCCTCTGTTTCAGCCCCTCTGTTTCACTCCCTCTGTTTCTCGCCCTCTGTTTCAGCCCCTCTGTTTCTCGTCCTCTGTTTCAGCCCCTCTGTTTCTCGCCCTCTGTTTCAGCCCCTCTGTTTCAGACCCTCTGTTTCTCGCCCTCTGTTTCAGCCCCTCTGTTTCTCGCCCTCTGTTTCAGCCACTCTGATTCAGCCCCTATGTTTCAGCCGCTCTGTTTCTCGCCCTCTGTTTCAGCCCCTCTGTTTCAGCCCCTCTGTTTCAGCACCTCTGTTTCATCCCCGTTGTTTCAACCACTCTGTTTCTCGCCCTCTGTTTCAGCACCTCTGTTTCTCGCCTTCTGTTTCAGGCTCTCTGTTTCAGACCGTCTGTTTCAGCCCCTCTGTTTCAGCCCCTCTGTTTCTCGCCCTCTGTTTCTCGCCCGCTGTTTCAGCCCCTCTGTTTCTCGCCCTCTGTTTCAGCCCCTCTGTTTCAGCCCCTCTGATTCAGCCCCTCTGATTCAGCCCCTCTGTTTCTCGCCATCTGTTTCAGCCCCTCTGTTTCAGCCCCTCTGTTTCTCGCCCTCTGTTTCAGCCCCTCTGTTTCAGCCCCTCTGTTTCTCGCCCTCTGTTTCTGCGCCTCTCTTTCTCGCCCTCTGTTTCAGCCCCTCTGTTTCTCGCCCTCTGTTTCTGCCCCGCTGATTCAGACCCTCTCTTTCATCCACTCAGAATCAGCCCCTCTGATTCAGACCCTCTGATTCAGCCCCTCTGTTTCTCGCCCTCTGTTTCAGCCCCTCTGTTTCAGCCCCTCTGTTTCAGCCCCTCTGTTTCACACTCTGTTTCAGCCCCTCTGATTCAGCCCCTCTGATTCAGCCCCTCTGATTCAGCCCCTCTGTTTCAGTCCCTCTGTTTCTCGCCCTCTGTTTCTCGCCCTCTGTCTCAGACCCTCTGTTTCACGCCCCGTGTTTCAGCCCCTCTGTTTCTCGCACTCTGTTTCAGACCCTCTGTTTCTCGCCCTCTGTTTCAGCCCCTCTGTTTCAGCCCCTCGGTTTTAGACCCTCTGTTTCTCGCCCTCTGTTTCTCGCCCTCTGTTTCAACCCCTCTGTATCTCGCCCTCTGTTCCAGCCCCTCTGTTTCAGACACTCTGTTTCACGCCCCGTGTTTCAGCCCCTCTGTTTCTCGCCCTCTGTTTCAAGCCCTCTGTTTCTCGCGCTCTGTTTC
Source organism: Chiloscyllium punctatum (assembly GCF_047496795.1). Taxonomy (NCBI): domain Eukaryota; kingdom Metazoa; phylum Chordata; class Chondrichthyes; order Orectolobiformes; family Hemiscylliidae; genus Chiloscyllium; species Chiloscyllium punctatum. The sequence goes on along the minus strand of NW_027309790.1, from coordinate 6,478,433 downwards.
AGCCCCTTTGTTTCAGCCCCTCTGTTTCAGTCCCTCTGTTTCTCGCGCTCTGTTTCAGCCCCTCTGTTTCTCGCCCTCTGTTTCAGCCCCTCTGTTTCAGCCCCTCTGTTTCTCGCCCTCTGTTTAAGCCCCTCTGTTTCTCGCCCTCTGTTTCAGCCCCTCTGTTTCTCGCCCTCTGTTTCAGCCCCTCTGTTTCAGCCCCTCTGTTTCTCGCCCTCTGTTTCAGCCCCTCTGTTTCTCGCCCTCTGTTTCAGCCCCTCTGATTCAGCCCCTCTGTTTCAGCCCCTCTGATTCAGCCCCTCTGTTTCAGCCCCTCTGTTTCAGCCCCTCTGTTTCATCCCCTCGGTTTCAACCACTCTGTTTCTCGCCCTCTGTTTCTCACCCTCTGTTTCTCGCCCTCTGTTTCAGCCCCTCTGTTTTTCGCCCTCTGTTTCAGCCCATCTGTTTCTCGCCTTTTGTTTCAGCCCCTCTGTTTCAGCCCCTCTGTTACTCGCCCTCTGTTTCTCGCCCGCTGTTTCAGCCCCTCTGTTTCTCGCCCTCTGTTTCAGCTCCTCTGTTTCATCCCGTCTGTTTCAGCCCCTCTGTTTCAGCCCCTCTGTTTCTCGCCCTCTGTTTCTCGCCCGCTGTTTCAGCCCCTCTGTTTCTCGCCCTCTGTTTCAGCCCCTCTGTTTCAGCCCCTCTGTTTCAGCCCCTCTGTTTCATCCCCTCTGTTTCAACCACTCTGTTTTTCGCCCTCTGTTTCTTACCCTCTGTTTCTCGCCCACTGTTTCAGCCCCTCTGATTCAGCCCCTCTGAATCAGCCCCTCTGTTTCTCGCCCTATGTTTCAGCCCCTCAGTTTCAGCCCCTCTGTTTCTCGCCCTCTGTTTCTGCCCCTCTCTTTCTCGCCCTCTGTTTCAGCCCCTCTGTTTCTCGCCCTCTGTTTCTCGCCCTCTGTTTCAGCTCCTCTGTTTCTCGCCCTCTGTTTCAGCCCCTCTGTTTCAGACCCTCTGTTTCTCGCCCTCTGTTTCAGTCCCGCTGATTCAGCCCCTCTGTTTTAGCCCCTCTGAATCAGCCCCTCTGATTCAGCCCCTCTGTTTCAGCCCCTCTGTTTCAGCCCCTCTGTTTCAGCCCCTCTGTTTCTCGCCCTCTGTTTCAGCCCCTCTGTTTCTCGCCCTCTGTTTCAGCCACTCTGATTCAGCCCCTCTGTTTCTCGCCCTCTGTTTCAGCACCACTGTTTCAGCCCCTCTGTTTCAGCCGCTCTGTTTCAGACCCTCTGTTTCTCGCCCTCTGTTTCTCACCCTCTGTTTCTCGCCCTCTGTTTCAGCCCCTCTGTTTTTCGCACTCTGTTTCAGCCCCTCTGTTTCTCGCCCTCTGTTTCAGGCTCTCTGTTTCAGCCCGTCTGTTTCAGCCCCTCTGTTTCAGCCCCTCTGTTTCTCGCCCTCTGTTTCTCGCCCGCTGTTTCAGCCCCTCTGTTTCTCGCCCTCTGTTTCAGCCCCTCGGTTTCAGCCCCTCTGATTCAGCCCCTCTGATTCAGCCCCTCTGTTTCTCGCCCTCTGTTTCAGCCCCTCTGTTTCAGCCCCTCTGATTCTCGCCCTCTGTTTCAGCCCCTCTGTTTCAGCCCATCTGTTTCTCGCCCTTTGTTTCTGCCCCTCTCTTTCTCGCCCTCTGTTTCACCCCGTCTGTTTCTCGCCCTCTGTTTCTGCCCCGCTGATTCAGACCCTCTCTTTCATCCACTCAAAATCAGCCCCTCTGATTCAGCCCCTCTGATTCAGCCCCTCTGTTTCTCGCCCTCTGTTTCAGCCCCTCTGTTTCTCGCCCTCTGTTTCAGCCCCTCTGTTTCAGCCCCTCTGTTTCTCGCCCTCTGTTTTAGCCCCTCTGTTTCTCGCCCTCTGTTTCAGCCCCTCTGTTTCTCGCCCTCTGTTTCAGCCCCTCTGTTTCAGCCCCTCTGTTTCTCGCCCTCTGTTTCAGCCCCTCTGTTTCTCGCCCTTTGTTTCAGCCCCTCTGTTTCTCGCCCTCAGTTTCAGCCCGTCTTATTCAGCCCCTCTGTTTCAGCCCCTCTGATTCAGCCCCTCTGTTTCAGCCCCTCTGTTTCAGCCCCTCTGTTTCATCCCCTCTGTTTCAACCACTCTGTTTCTCGCCCTCTGTTTCTCACCCTCTGTTTCTCGCCCTCTGATTCAGCCCCTCTGTTTCTCGCCCTCTGTTTCAACCCCTCTGTTTCAGCCCCTCTGATTCTCGCCCTCTGTTTCAGCCCCTCTGTTTCAGCCCATCTGTTTCTCGCCCTTTGTTTCTGCCCCTCTCTTTCTCGCCCTCTGTTTCACCCCGTCTGTTTCTCGCCCTCTGTTTCTGCCCCGCTGATTCAGACCCTCTCTTTCATCCACTCAAAATCAGCCCCTCTGATTCAGCCCCTCTGATTCAGCCCCTCTGTTTCTCGCCCTCTGTTTCAGCCCCTCTGTTTCTCGCCCTCTGTTTCAGCCCCTCTGTTTCAGCCCCTCTGTTTCTCGCCCTCTGTTTTAGCCCCTCTGTTTCTCGCCCTCTGTTTCAGCCCCTCTGTTTCTCGCCCTCTGTTTCAGCCCCTCTGTTTCAGCCCCTCTGTTTCTCGCCCTCTGTTTCAGCCCCTCTGTTTCTCGCCCTTTGTTTCAGCCCCTCTGTTTCTCGCCCTCAGTTTCAGCCCGTCTTATTCAGCCCCTCTGTTTCAGCCCCTCTGATTCAGCCCCTCTGTTTCAGCCCCTCTGTTTCAGCCCCTCTGTTTCATCCCCTCTGTTTCAACCACTCTGTTTCTCGCCCTCTGTTTCTCACCCTCTGTTTCTCGCCCTCTGTTTCAGCCCCTCTGTTTTTCGCCCTCTGTTTCAGCCCCTCTGTTTCTCGCCTTCTGTTTCAGGCTCTCTATTTCAGTCCGTCTGTTTCAGCCCCTCTGTGTCAGCCCCTCTGTTACTCGCCCTCTGTTTCTCGCCCGCTGTTTCAGCCCCTCTGTTTCTCGCCCTCTGTTTCAGCCCCTCTGTTTCAGCCCCTCTGATTCAGCCCCGCTGAATCAGCCCCTCTGTTTCTCGCCCTCTGTTTCAGCCCCTCTGTTTCAGCCCCTCTGTTTCAGCCCCGCTGTTTCTTGCCCTCTGTTTCAGCTCCTCTGTTTCTCGCCCTCAGTTTCAGCCCCTCTGTTTCAGCCCCTCTGTTTCTCGCCCTCTGTTTCAGCCCCTCTCTTTCTCGCCCTCTGTTTCAGCCCCTCTGTTTCTCGCCCTCTGTTTCAGTCCCGCTGGTTCAGCCCCTCTGTTTCAGCCGCTCTGTGTCAGCCCCTCTGATTCAGCCCCTCTGTTTCAGTCCCTCTGTTTCAGCCCCTCTGTTTCAGTCCCTCTGTTTCTCGCCCTCTGTTTCAGCCCCTCTGTTTCTCGCCCTCTGTTTCAGCCCCTCTGTTTCAGCCCCGCTGTTTCCCGCCCTCTGTTTCAGCCCCTCTGTTTCTCGCCCTCTGTTTCAGCCCCTCTGTTTCTCGCCCTCTGTTTCAGCCACTCTGATTCAGACCCTCTGTTTCAGCCCCTCTGTTTCTCGCCCTCTGTTTCAGCACCTCTGTTTCAGCACCTCTGTTTCAGCCCCTCTGTTTCATCCCCTCTGTTTCAGCCCCTCTGTTTCTCGCCCTCTGTTTCTCACCCTGTTTCTCGCCCTCTGTTTCAGCCCCTCTGTTTTTCGCCCTCTGTTTCAGCCCCTCTGTTTCTCGCCCTCTGTTTCAGCCCCTCTGTTTCTCGTCCTCTGTTTCAGCCCCTCTGTTTCTCGCCCTCTGTTTCAGCCCCTCTGTTTCAGACCCTCTGTTTCTCGCCCTCTGTTTCAGCCCCTCTGTTTCTCGCCCTCTGTTTCAGCCACTCTGATTCAGCCCCTATGTTTCAGCCGCTCTGTTTCTCGCCCTCTGTTTCAGCCCCTCTGTTTCAGCCCCTCTGTTTCAGCACCTCTGTTTCATCCCCGTTGTTTCAACCACTCTGTTTCTCGCCCTCTGTTTCTCACCCTCTGTTTCTCGCCCACTGTTTCAGCCCCTCTGTTTTTCGCCCTCTGTTTCAGCACCTCTGTTTCTCGCCTTCTGTTTCAGGCTCTCTGTTTCAGACCGTCTGTTTCAGCCCCTCTGTTTCAGCCCCTCTGTTTCTCGCCCTCTGTTTCACGCCCGCTGTTTCAGCCCCTCTGTTTCTCGCCCTCTGTTTCAGCCCCTCTGTTTCAGCCCCTCTGATTCAGCCCCTCTGATTCAGCCCCTCTGTTTCTCGCCATCTGTTTCAGCCCCTCTGTTTCAGCCCCTCTGTTTCTCGCCCTCTGTTTCAGCCCCTCTGTTTCAGCCCCTCTGTTTCTCGCCCTCTGTTTCTGCGCCTCTCTTTCTCGCCCTCTGTTTCAGCCCCTCTGTTTCTCGCCCTCTGTTTCTGCCCCGCTGATTCAGACCCTCTCTTTCATCCACTCAGAATCAGCCCCTCTGATTCAGACCCTCTGATTCAGCCCCTCTGTTTCTCGCCCTCTGTTTCAGCCCCTCTGTTTCAGCCCCTCTGTTTCACACTCTGTTTCAGCCCCTCTGATTCAGCCCCTCTGATTCAGCCCCTCTGATTCAGCCCCTCTGTTTCAGTCCCTCTGTTTCTCGCCCTCTGTTTCTCGCCCTCTGTCTCAGACCCTCTGTTTCACGCCCCGTGTTTCAGCCCCTCTGTTTCTCGCACTCTGTTTCAGCCCCTCTGTTTCTCGCCCTCTGTTTCAGCCCCTCTGTTTCAGCCCCTCGGTTTTAGACCCTCTGTTTCTCGCCCTCTGTTTCTCGCCCTCTGTTTCAACCTCTCTGTATCTCGCCCTCTGTTCCAGCCCCTCTGTTTCAGACACTCTGTTTCACGCCCCGTGTTTCAGCCCCTCTGTTTCTCGCCCTCTGTTTCAAGCCCTCTGTTTCTCGCGCTCTGTTTCAGCCCCTTTGTTTCAGCCCCTCTGTTTCAGTCCCTCTGTTTCTCGCGCTCTGTTTCAGCCCCTCTGTTTCTCGCCCTCTGTTTCAGCCCCTCTGTTTCAGCCCCTCTGTTTCTCGCCCTCTGTTTAAGCCCCTCTGTTTCTCGCCCTCTGTTTCAGCCCCTCTGTTTCTCGCCCTCTGTTTCAGCCCCTCTGTTTCAGCCCCTCTGTTTCTCGCCCTCTGTTTCAGCCCCTCTGTTTCTCGCCCTCTGTTTCAGCCCCTCTGATTCAGCCCCTCTGTTTCAGCCCCTCTGATTCAGCCCCTCTGTTTCAGCCCCTCTGTTTCAGCCCCTCTGTTTCATCCCCTCTGTTTCAACCACTCTGTTTTTCGCCCTCTGTTTCTTACCCTCTGTTTCTCGCCCACTGTTTCAGCCCCTCTGATTCAGCCCCTCTGAATCAGGCCCTCTGTTTCTCGCCCTATGTTTCAGCCCCTCAGTTTCAGCCCCTCTGTTTCTCGCCCTCTGTTTCTGCCCCTCTCTTTCTCGCCCTCTGTTTCAGCCCCTCTGTTTCTCGCCCTCTGTTTCTCGCCCTCTGTTTCAGCTCCTCTGTTTCTCGCCCTCTGTTTCAGCCCCTCTGTTTCAGACCCTCTGTTTCTCGCCCTCTGTTTCAGTCCCGCTGATTCAGCCCCTCTGTTTTAGCCCCTCTGAATCAGCCCCTCTGATTCAGACCCTCTGTTTCAGCCCCTCTGTTTCAGCCCCTCTGTTTCAGCCCCTCTGTTTCTCGCCCTCTGTTTCAGCCCCTCTGTTTCTCGCCCTCTGTTTCAGCCACTCTGATTCAGCCCCTCTGTTTCTCGCCCTCTGTTTCAGCACCACTGTTTCAGCCCCTCTGTTTCAGCCGCTCTGTTTCAGACCCTCTGTTTCTCGCCCTCTGTTTCTCACCCTCTGTTTCTCGCCCTCTGTTTCAGCCCCTCTGTTTTTCGCACTCTGTTTCAGCCCCTCTGTTTCAGCCCCTCTGTTTCTCGCCCTCTGTTTCAGCCCCTCTGTTTCTCGCCCTCTGTTTCAGCCACTCTGATTCAGCCCCTCTGTTTCTCGCCCTCTGTTTCAGCACCACTGTTTCAGCCCCTCTGTTTCAGCCGCTCTGTTTCAGACCCTCTGTTTCTCGCCCTCTGTTTCTCACCCTCTGTTTCTCGCCCTCTGTTTCAGCCCCTCTGTTTTTCGCACTCTGTTTCAGCCCCTCTGTTTCTCGCCCTCTGTTTCAGGCTCTCTGTTTCAGCTCGTCTGTTTCAGCCCCTCTGTTTCAGCCCCTCTGTTTCTCGCCCTCTGTTTCTCGCCCGCTGTTTCAGCCCCTCTGTTTCTCGCCCTCTGTTTCAGCCCCTCGGTTTCAGCCCCTCTGATTCAGCCCCTCTGATTCAGCCCCTCTGTTTCTCGCCCTCTGTTTCAGCCCCTCTGTTTCAGCCCCTCTGATTCTCGCCCTCTGTTTCAGCCCCTCTGTTTCAGCCCATCTGTTTCTCGCCCTTTGTTTCTGCCCCTCTCTTTCTCGCCCTCTGTTTCACCCCGTCTGTTTCTCGCCCTCTGTTTCTGCCCCGCTGATTCAGACCCTCTCTTTCATCCACTCAAAATCAGCCCCTCTGATTCAGCCCCTCTGATTCAGCCCCTCTGTTTCTCGCCCTCTGTTTCAGCCCCTCTGTTTCTCGCCCTCTGTTTCAGCCCCTCTGTTTCAGCCCCTCTGTTTCTCGCCCTCTGTTTTAGCCCCTCTGTTTCTCGCCCTCTGTTTCAGCCCCTCTGTTTCAGCCCCTCTGTTTCAGCCCCTCTGTTTCAGCCCCTCTGTTTCTCGCCCTCTGTTTCAGCCCCTCTGTTTCTCGCCCTTTGTTTCAGCCCCTCTGTTTCTCGCCCTCAGTTTCAGCCCGTCTTATTCAGCCCCTCTGTTTCAGCCCCTCTGATTCAGCCCCTCTGTTTCAGCCCCTCTGTTTCAGCCCCTCTGTTTCATCCCCTCTGTTTCAACCACTCTGTTTCTCGCCCTCTGTTTCTCACCCTCTGTTTCTCGCCCTCTGTTTCAGCCCCTCTGTTTTTCGCCCTCTGTTTCAGCCCCTCTGTTTCTCGCCTTCTGTTTCAGGCTCTCTATTTCAGTCCGTCTGTTTCAGCCCCTCTGTGTCAGCCCCTCTGTTACTCGCCCTCTGTTTCTCGCCCGCTGTTACAGCCCCTCTGTTTCTCGCCCTCTGTTTCAGCCCCTCTGTTTCAGCCCCTCTGATTCAGCCCCTCTGAATCAGCCCCTCTGTTTCTCGCCCTCTGTTTCAGCCCCTCTGTTTCAGCCCCTCTGTTTCAGCCCCGCTGTTTCTTGCCCTCTGTTTCAGCTCCTCTGTTTCTCGCCCTCTGTTTCAGCCCCTCTGTTTCAGCCCCTATGTTTCTCGCCCTCTGTTTCTGCCCCTCTCTTTCTCGCCCTCTGTTTCAGCCCCTCTGTTTCTCGCCCTCTGTTTCAGTCCCGCTGGTTCAGCCCCTCTGTTTCAGCCGCTCTGTGTCAGCCCCTCTGATTCAGCCCCTCTGTTTCAGTCCCTCTGTTTCAGCCCCTCTGTTTCAGTCCCTCTGTTTCTCGCCCTCTGTTTCAGCCCCTCTGTTTCTCGCCCTCTGTTTCAGCCCCTCTGTTTCAGCCCCGCTGTTTCCCGCCCTCTGTTTCAGCCCCTCTGTTTCTCGCCCTCTGTTTCAGCCCCTCTGTTTCTCGCCCTCTGTTTCAGCCACTCTGATTCAGCCCCTCTGTTTCAGCCCCTCTGTTTCTCGCCCTCTGTTTCAGCACCTCTGTTTCAGCACCTCTGTTTCAGCCCCTCTGTTTCATCCCCTCTGTTTCAGCCCCTCTGTTTCTCGCCCTCTGTTTCTCACCCTGTTTCTCGCCCTCTGTTTCAGCCCCTCTGTTTTTCGCCCTCTGTTTCAGCCCATCTGTTTCTCGCCCTCTGTTTCAGGCTCTCTGTTTCAGCCCGTCTGTTTCAGCCCCTGAGTTTCAGCCGCTCTGTTTCTCGCTCTCTGTTTCTCACCCGCTGTTTCAGCCCCTCTGTTTCTCGCCCTCTGTTTCAGCCCCTCTGTTTCAGCCCCTCAGATTCAGCCCCTCTGATTCAGCCCCTCAGTTACTCGCCCTCTTTTTCAGCCCCTCTGTTTCAGCCCCTCTGTTTCAGCCCCTCTGCTTCAGCCCCTCTGTTTCAGCCCCTCTGTTTCTCACCCTCTGTTTCAGCCCCTCTGTTTCTCGCCCTCTGTTTCAGCCCCGCTGATTTAGCCCCACTCTTTCATCCACTCAAAATCAGCCCCTCTGATTCAGCCCCTCTGATTCACCCCCTCTGTTTCTCGCCCTCTGTTTCAGCCCCTCTGTTTCACGCCCTCTGTTTCAGCCACTCTGATTCAGCCCCTCTGTTTCAGCCCCTCTGTTTCTCGCCCTCTGTTTCAGCACCTCTGTTTCAGCCCCTCTGTTTCAGCCCCTCTGTTTCATCCCCCTGTTTCAGCGCCTCTGTTTCTCGCCCTCTGTTTCTCACCCTGTTTCTCGCCCTCTGTTTCAGACCCTCTGTTTTTCGCTCTCTGTTTCAGCCCGTCTGTTTCAGCAACTCTGTTTCAGCTCCTCTGTTTCTCGCCCTCTGTTTCTCGCCCTCTGTTTCAGCCCCTCTGTTTCTCGCCCTCTGTTTCAGCCCCTCTGTTTCAGACCCTCTGTTTCTCGCCCTCTGTTTCAGCCCCGCTGATTCAGCCCCTCTGTTTTAGCCCCTCTGAATCAGCACCTCTGATTCAGCCCCTCTGTTTCAGCCCCTCTGTTTCAGCCCCTCTGTTTCAGCCACTCTGTTTCTCGCCCTCTGTTTCAGACCCTCTGTTTCTCGCCCTCTGTTTCAGCCACTCTGATTCAGCCCCTCTGTTTCTCGCCCTCTGTTTCAGCACCTCTGTTTCAGCCCCTCTGTTTCAGCCCCTCTGTTTCAGACCCTCTGTTTCTCGCCCTCTGTTTCTCACCCTCTGTTTCTCGCCCTCTGTTTCAGCCCCTCTGTTTTTCGCACTCTGTTTCAGCCCCTCTGTCTCTCGCCCTCTGTTTCAGGCTCTCTGTTTCAGCCCGTCTGTTTCAGCCCCTCTGTTTCGGCCCCTCTGTTTCTCGCCCTCTGTTTCTCGCCCGCTGTTTCAGCCCCTCTGTTTCTCGCCCTCTGTTTCAGCCCCTCTGTTTCAGCCCCTCTGATTCAGCCCCTCTGATTCAGCCCCTCTGTTTCTCGCCCTCTGTTTCAGCCCCTCTGTTTCAGCCCCTCTGTTTCTCGCCCTTTGTTTCTGCCCCTCTCTTTCTCGCCCTCTGTTTCAGCCCGTCTGTTTCTCGCCCTCTGTTTCTGCCTCGCTGATTCAGACCCTCTCTTTCATCCACTCAAAATCAGCCCCTCTGATTCAGCCCCTCTGATTCAGCCCCTCTGTTTCTCGCCCTCTGTTTCAGCCCCTCTGTTTCTCGCCCTCTGTTTCAGCCCCTCTGTTTCAGCCCCTCTGTTTCTCGCCCTCTGTTTTAGCCCCTCTGTTTCAGCCCCTCTGTTTCTCGCCCTCTGTTTCAGCCCCTCTGTTTCTCGCACTCTGTTTCTCGCCCTCTGTCTCAGACCCTCTGTTTCACGCCCCGTGTTTCAGCCCCTCTGATTCAGCCCCTCTGTTTCTCGCCCTCTGTTTCAGCCCCTCTGTTTCTCGCCCTCTGTTTCAGCCCCTCTGTTTCAGCCCCTCTGTTTCTCGCCCTCTGTTTCAGCCCCTCTGTTTCAGCCCCTCTGTTTCTCGCCCTCTGTTTCAGCCCCTCTGTTTCTCGCCCTCTGTTTCAGCCCCTCTGTTTCTTGCCCTCTGTTTCAGCCCCTCTGATTCAGCCCCTCTGTTTCAGCCCCTCTGATTCAGCCCCTCTGTTTCAGCCCCTCTGTTTCAGCAACTCTGTTTCAGCTCCTCTGTTTCTCGCCCTCTGTTTCTCGCCCTCTGTTTCAGCCCCTCTGTTTCTCGCCCTCTGTTTCAGCCCCTCTGTTTCAGACCCTCTGTTTCTCGCCCTCTGTTTCAGCCCCGCTGATTCAGCCCCTCTGTTTTAGCCCCTCTGAATCAGCACCTCTGATTCAGCCCCTCTGTTTCAGCCCCTCTGTTTCAGCCCCTCTGTTTCAGCCACTCTGTTTCTCGCCCTCTGTTTCAGACCCTCTGTTTCTCGCCCTCTGTTTCAGCCACTCTGATTCAGCCCCTCTGTTTCTCGCCCTCTGTTTCAGCACCTCTGTTTCAGCCCCTCTGTTTCAGCCCCTCTGTTTCAGACCCTCTGTTTCTCGCCCTCTGTTTCTCACCCTCTGTTTCTCGCCCTCTGTTTCAGCCCCTCTGTTTTTCGCACTCTGTTTCAGCCCCTCTGTCTCTCGCCCTGTGTTTCAGGCTCTCTGTTTCAGCCCGTCTGTTTCAGCCCCTCTGTTTCGGCCCCTCTGTTTCTCGCCCTCTGTTTCTCGCCCGCTGTTTCAGCCCCTCTGTTTCTCGCCCTCTGTTTCAGCCCCTCTGTTTCAGCCCCTCTGATTCAGCCCCTCTGATTCAGCCCCTCTGTTTCTCGCCCTCTGTTTCAGCCCCTCTGTTTCAGCCCCTCTGATTCTCGCCCTCTGTTTCAGCCCCTCTGTTTCAGCCCCTCTGTTTCTCGCCCTTTGTTTCTGCCCCTCTCTTTCTCGCCCTCTGTTTCAGCCCGTCTGTTTCTCGCCCTCTGTTTCTGCCTCGCTGATTCAGACCCTCTCTTTCATCCACTCAAAATCAGCACCTCTGATTCAGCCCCTCTGATTCAGCCCCTCTGTTTCTCGCCCTCTGTTTCAGCCCCTCTGTTTCTCGCCCTCTGTTTCAGCCCCTCTGTTTCAGCCCCTCTGTCTCTCGCCCTCTGTTTTAGCCCCTCTGTTTCTCGCCCTCTGTTTCAGCCCCTCTGTTTCTCGCCCTCTGTTTCAGCCCCTCTGTTTCAGCCCCTCTGTTTCTCGCCCTCTGTTTCAGCCCCTCTGTTTCTCGCCCTCTGTTTCAGCCCCTCTGTTTCTTGCCCTCTGTTTCAGCCCCTCTGATTCAGCCCCTCTGTTTCAGCCCCTCTGATTCAGCCCCTCTGTTTCAGCCCCTCTGTTTCAGCCCCTCTGTTTCATCCCCTCTGTTTCAACCACTCTGTTTCTCGCCCTCTGTTTCTCACCCTCTGTTTCTCGCCCTCTGTTTCAGCCCCTCTCTTTTTCGCCCTCTGCTTCAGCCCCTCTGTTTCTCGCCTTCTGTTTCAGGCTCTCTATTTCAGCCCGTCTGTTTCAGCCCCTCTGTTTCAGCCCCTCTGTTTCATCCCCTCTGTTTCAACCACTCTGTTTCTCGCCCTCTGTTTCTCACCCTCTGTTTCTCGTCCTCTGTTTCAGCCCCTCTGTTTTTCGCCCTCTGTTTCAGCCCCTCTGTTTCTCGCCCGCTGTTTCAGCCCCTCTGTTTCTCGCCCTCTGTTTCAGCCCCTCTGTTTCAGCCCCTCTGATTCAGCCACTCTGAATCAGCCCCTCTGTTTCTCGCCCTCTGTTTCAGCCCCTCTGTTTCAGCCCCTCTGTTTCAGCCCCTCTGTTTCTTGCCCTCTGTTTCAGCTCCTCTGTTTCTCGCCCTCTGTTTCAGCCCCTCTGTTTCAGCCCCTCTGTTTCTCGCCCTCTGTTTCTGCCCCTCTCTTTCTCGCCCTCTGATTCAGCCCCTCTGTTTCTCGCCCTCTGTTTCAGTCCCGCTGGTTCAGCCCCTCTGTTTCAGCCGCTCTGTATCAGCCCCTCTGATTCAGCCCCTCTGTTTCAGTCCCTCTGTTTCAGCCCCTCTGTTTCAGTCCCTCTGTTTCTCGCCCTCTGTTTCAGCCCCTCTGTTTCTCGCCCTCTGTTTCAGCCCCTCTGTTTCAGCCCCGCTGTTTCTCGCCCTCTGTTTCAGCCCCTCTGTTTCTCGTCCTCTGTTTCAGCCCCTCTGTTTCTCGCCCTCTGTTTCAGGCACTCTGATTCAGCCCCTCTGTTTCAGCCCCTCTGTTTCTCGCCCTCTGTTTCAGCACCTCTGTTTCAGCCCCTCTGTTTCAGCCCCTCTGTTTCATCCCCTCTGTTTCAGCCCCTCTGTTTCTCGCCCTCTGTTTCTCACCCTGTTTCTCGCCCTCTGTTTCAGACCCTCTGTTTTTCGCCCTCTGTTTCAGCCCATCTGTTTCTCGCCCTCTGTTTCAGGCTCTCTGTTTCAGCCCGTCTGTTTCTCGCCCTCTGTTTCAGCCGCTCTGTTTCTCGCTCTCTGTTTCTCACCCGCTGTTTCAGCCCCTCTGTTTCTCGCCCTCTGTTTCAGCCCCTCTGTTTCAGCCCCTCTAAATCAGCCCCTCTGTTTCAGCCCCTCAGTTACTCGCCTTCTTTTTCAGCCCCTCTGTTTCAGCCCCTCTGTTTCAGCCCCTCTGCTTCAGCCCCTCTGTTTCAGCCCCTCTGTTTCTCGCCCTCTGTTTCAGCCCCTCTGTTTCTCGCCCTCTGTTTCAGCCCCGCTGATTCAGCCCCTCTGTTTCAGCCCCTCTGAATCAGCCCCTCTGATTCAGCCCCTCTGTTTCAGCCCCTCTGTTTCAGCCCCTCTGTTTCACTCCCTCTGTTTCTCGCCCTCTGTTTCAGCCCCTCTGTTTCTCGCCCTCTGTTTCAGCCCCTCTGTTTCTCGCCCTCTGTTTCAGCCCCTCTGTTTCAGCCCCTCTGTTTCTCGCCCTCTGTTTCAGCCCCTCTGTTTCTCGCCCTCTGTTTCAACCCCTCTGTTTCTCGCCCTCTGTTTCAGCCACTCTGATTCAGCCCCTCTGTTTCAGCCCCTCTGTTTCTCGCCCTCTGTTTCAGCACCTCTGTTTCAGCCCCTCTGTTTCAGCCCCTCTGTTTCAGCCCCTCTGTTTCAGACCCTCTGTTTCTCGCCCTCTGTTTCTCACCCTCTGTTTCTCGCCCTCTGTTTCAGCCCCTCTTTTTATCGCACTCTGTTTCAGCCCCTCTGTTTCTCGCCCTCTGTTTCAGGGTCTCTGTTTCAGCCCGTCTGTTTCAGCCCCTCTGTTTCAGCCCCACTGTTTCTCGCCCTCTGTTTCTCGCCCGCTGTTTCAGCCCCTCTGTTTCTCGCCCTCTGTTTCAGCCCCTCTGTTTCAGCCCCTCTGTTTCAGCCCCTCTGTTTCCTCCCCTCTGTTTCAACCACACTGTTTCTCGCCCTCTGTTTCTGCCCCTCTCTTTCTCGCCCTCTGATTCAGCCCGTCTGTTTCTCGCCCTCTGTTTCTGCCCCTCTCTTTCTCGCCCTCTGATTCAGCCCCTCTTTTTCTCGCCCTCTGTTTCAGCCCCGCTGATTCAGCCCCTCTGTTTCAGACCCTCTGTATATGCCCCTCTGATTCAGCCCCTCTGTTTCAGTCCCTCTGTTTCAGCCCCTCTGTTTCAGTCCCTCTGTTTTTCGCCCTCTGTTTCAGCCCCTCTGTTTCTCGCCCTCTGTTTCAGCCCCTCTGTTTCTCGCCCTCTGTTTCAGCCCCTCTGTTTCAGCCCCGCTGTTTCTCGCCCTCTGTTTCAGCCCCTCTGTTTCTCGCCCTCTGTTTCAGCCCCTCTGTTTCTCGCCCTCTGTTTCAGCCACTCTGATTCAGCCCCTCTGTTTCAGTCCCTCTGTTTCTCGCCCTCTTTTTCAGCCCCTCTGTTTCTCGCCCTCTGTTTCAGCCCCTCTGTTTCTCGCCCTCTGTTTCAGCCCCTCTGTTTCAGCCCTGCTGTTTCTCGCCCTCTGTTTCACTCCCTCTGTTTCTCGCCCTCTGTTTCAGCCCCTCTGCTTCTCGCCCACTGTTTGAGCCACTCTGTTTCTCGCCCTCTGTTTCAGCCCCTTTGTTTCAGCCCCTCTGTTTCTCACCCTCTGTTTCAGCCCCTCTGTTTCTCGCCCTCTGTTTTAGCCCCTCTGCTTCTCGCCCTCTGTTTCAGCCACTCTGATTCAGCCCCTCTGTTTCAGCCCCTCTGTTTCTTGCCCTCTGTTTCAGCACCTCTGTTTCAGCACCTCTGTTTCAGCCTCTCTGTTTCAGCTACTCTGTTTCAGACCCTCTGTTTCTCGCCCTCTGTTTCTGCCCCTCTGTTTCTCGCCCTCTTTTTCAGCCCCTCTGTTTCTTGCCCTGTGTTTCTGCACCGCTGATTCAGACCCTCTCTTTCATCCACTCAGAATCAGCCCCTCTCATTCAGCCCCTCTGATTCAGCCCCTCTGTTTCAGCCCCTCTGTTTCAGTCCCTCTGTTTCTCGCCCTCTGTTTCAGCCCCTCTGTTTCTCGCCCTCTGTTTCAGCCCCTCTATTTCAGCGCCTCTGTTTCTCGCCCACTGTTTCAGCCCCTCTGTTTCTCGCTCTCTGTTTCAGCCCCTCTGTTTCTCCCCCTCTGTTTCAGCCCCTCTGTTTCAGCCCCTTTGTTTCTCGCCCTCTGTTTCAGCCCCGCTGATTCAGCCCCTCTGTTTCTCGCCCTCTGTTTCAGCCCCTCTGTTTCTCGCCCTCTGTTTCAGCCCCTCTATTTCAGCGCCTCTGTTTCTCGCCCACTGTTTCAGCCCCTCTGTTTCTCGCTCTCTGTTTCAGCCCCTCTGTTTCTCGCCCTCTGTTTCTCACCCTCTGTTTCTCGCCCTCTGTTTCAGCCCCTCTGTTTTTCGCACTCTGTTTCAGCCCTTCTGTTTCTCGCCCTCTGTTTCAGGCTCTCTGTTTCAGCCCGTCTGTTTCAGCCCCTCTGTTTCAGCCCCTCTGTTTCTCGCCCTGTGTTTCTCGCACGCTGTTTCAGCCCCTCTGTTTCTCGCCCTCTTTTTCAGCCCCTCTGTTTCAGCCCCTCTGATTCAGCACCTCTGATTCAGCCCCTCTGTTTCTCGCCCTCTGTTTCAGCCCCTCTGTTTCAGCCCCTCTGTTTCTCGCCCTCTGTTTCAGCCCCTCTGTTTCAGCCCCTCTGTTTCTCGCCCTCTGTTTCTGCCCCTCTGTTTCTCGCCCTCTTTTTCAGCCCCTCTGTTTCTTGCCCTGTGTTTCTGCACCGCTGATTCAGACCCTCTCTTTCATCCACTCAGAATCAGCCCCTCTCATTCAGCCCCTCTGATTCAGCCCCTCTGTTTCTCGCCCTCTGTTTCAGCCCCTCTGTTTCAGCCCCTCAGTTTCAGCCCCTCTGTTTCACCTTCTGTTTCAGCCTCTCTGATTCAGCCCCTCTGATTCAGCCCCTCTGATTCAGCCCCTCTGTTTCAGTCCCTCTGTTTCTCGCCCTCTGTTTCTCGCCCTCTGTCTCAGACCCTCTGTTTCACGCCCCGTGTTTCAGCCCCTCTGTTTCTCGCCCTCTGTTTCAGCCCCTCTATTTCTCGCCCTCTGTTTCAGCCCCTCTGTTTCCCGCCCCTCTGTTTCCCGCCCCTCTGATTCAGACACTCTGTTTCACGCCCCGTTTTTCAGCCCCTCTGTTTCTCGCCCTCTGTTTCAGCCCCTCTGTTTCTCGCGCTCTGTTTCAGCCCCTTTGTTTCAGCCCCTCTGTTTCAGTCCCTCTGTTCCTCACCCTCTGTTTCAGCCCCACTGTTTCTCGCCCTCTGTTTCAGCCCCACTGTTTCTCGCCCTCTGTTTCAGCCCCTCTGTTTCAGCCCCTCTGTTTCTCGCCCTCTGTTTCAGCCCCTCTGTTTCTCGCCCTCTGTTTCAGCCCCTCTGTTTCAGCCCCTCTGTTTCTCGCCCTCTGTTTCAGCCCCTCTGATTCAGCCCCTCTGTTTCAGCCCCTCTGATTCAGCCCCTCTGTTTCTGCCGCTCTGTTTCAGCCCCTCTGTTTCATCCCCTCTGTTTCAACCACTCTGTTTCTCGCCCTCTGTTTCTCACCCTCTGTTTCTCGCCCTCTGTTTGAGCCCCTCTGTTTTCCGCCCTTTGTTTCATCCCCTCTGTTTCTCGCCTTCTGTTTCAGGCTCTCTGTTTCAGCCCGTCTGTTTCAGCCCCTCTGTTTCAGCCCCTCCGTTACTTGCCCTCTGTTTCTCGCCCGCTGTTTCAGCCCCTCTGTTTCTCGCCCTCTGTTTCACCCCCTCTGTTTCAGCCCCTCTGATTCAGCCCCTCTGAATCAGCCCCTCTGTTTCTCGCCTTCTGTTTCAGCCCCTCTGTTTCAGCCCCTCTGTTTCAGCCCCTCTGTTTCTTGCCCTCTGTTTCTCGCCCTTTGTTTCTGCCCCTCTCTTTCTCGCCCTCTGTTTCAGCCCGTCTGTTTCTCGCCCTCTGATTCTGCCCCTCTCTTTCTCGCCCTCTGATTCAGCCCCTCTGTTTCAGTCCCTCTATTTCAGCCCCTCTGTTTCAGTCCCTCTGTTTCTCGCCCTCTGTTTCAGCCCCTCTGTTTCTCGCCCTCTGTTTCAGCCCCTCTGTTTCTCGCCCTCTGTTTCAGCCCCTCTGTTTCAGCCCCGCTGTTTCTCGCCCTCTGTTTCAGCCCCTCTGTTTCTCGCCCTCTGTTTCAGTCCCTCTGTTTCAGCCCCGCTGTTTCTCGCCCTCTGTTTCATCCCCTCTGATTCAGCCCCTCTGTTTCAGCCCCTCTGTTTCTCGCCCTCTGTTTCAGCCCCTCTGTTTCAGCCCCTCTGTTTCAGCCCCTCTGTTTCATCCCCTCTGTTTCAGCCCCTCTGTTTCTCGCCCTCTGTTTCTCACCCTGTTTCTCGCCCTCTGTTTCAGACCCTCTGTTTTTCGCCCTCTGTTTCAGCCCATCTGTTTCTCGCTCTCTGTTTCAGGCTCTCTGTTTCAGCCCGTCTGTTTCAGCCCCTCTGTTTCAGCCCCTCTGTTTCTCGCCCTCTGTTTCAGCCCCTCTGTTTCAGCCCCTCTGATTCAGCCCCTCAGATTCAGCCCCTCAATTTCTCGCCCTCTGTTTCAGCCCCTCTGTTTCAGCCCCTCTGTTTCAGACCCTCGGCTTCAGCCCCTCTATTTCAGCCCCTCTGTTTCTCGTCCTCTGTTTCTGCCCCTCTGTTTCTCGCCCTCTGTTTCAGCCCCTCTGTTTCTCGCCCTCTGTTTCAGCCACTCTGTTTCTCGCCCTCTGTTTCAGCCCCTCTGTTTCAGCCCCTCTGTTTCTCGCCCTCTGTTTCAGCCCCTCTGTTTCTCGCCCTCTGTTTCAGCCACTCTGTTTCTCGCCCTCTGTTTCAGCCCCTCTGTTTCAGCCCCTCGGTTTCAGTCCCTCTGTTTCTCGCCCTCTGTTTCTCGCCCTCTGTTTCAGCCCCTCTGTGTCTCGCCCTCTGTTTCAACCCCTCTGTTTCCCGCCCCTCTGTTTCCCACCCCTCTGTTTCAGACACTCTGTTTCACGCCCCGTGTTTCAGCCCCTCTGTTTCTCGCCCTCTGTTTCAGCCCCTCTGTTTCTCGCACTCTGTTTCAGCCCCTTTGTTTCAGCCCCTCTGTTTCAGTCCCTCTGTTCCTCGCCCTCTGTTTCAGCCCCTCTGTTTCTCGCCCTCTGTTTCAGCCCCTCTGTTTCTCGCCCTCTGTTTCAGCCCCTCTGTTTCAGCCCCTCTGTTTCAGACCCTCTGTTTCTCGCCCTCTGTTTCTCACCCTCTGTTTCTCGCCCTCTGTTTCAGCCCCTCTGTTTTTCGCACTCTGTTTCAGCCCCTCTGTTTCTCGCCCTCTGTTTCAGGCTCTCTGTTTCAGCCCGTCTGTTTCAGCCCCTCTGTTTCAGCCCCTCTGTTTCTCGCCCTCTGTTTCTCGCCCGCTGTTTCAGCCCCTCTGTTTCTCGCCCTCTGTTTCAGCCCCTCTGTTTCAGCCCCTCTGATTCAGCCCCTCTGATTCAGCCCCTCTGTTTCTCGCCCTCTGTTTCAGCCCCTCTGTTTCAGCCCATCTGTTTCTCGCCCTCTGTTTCAGCCCCTCTGTTTCAGCCCCTCTGTTTCTCGCCCTCTGTTTCTGCCCCTCTCTTTCTCGCCCTCTGTTTCAGCCCCTCTGTTTCTCGCCCTCTGTATCTGCCCCGCTGATTCAGACCCTCTCTTTCATCCACTCAGAAACAGCCCCTCTGATTCAGCCCCTCTGATTCAGCCCCTCTGTTTCTCGCCCTCTGTTTCAGCCCCTCTGATTCAGCCCATCTGATTCAGCCCCTCTGATTCAGCCCCTCTGTTTCAGTCACTCTGTTTCTCGCCCTCTGTTTCTCGCCCTCTTTCTCAGACCCTCTGTTTCACGCCCCGTGTTTCAGCCCCTCTGTTTCTCGCCCTCTGTTTCAGCCCCTCTGTTTCAGCCCCTCGGTTTCAGTCCCTCTGTTTCTCGCCCTCTGTTTCTCGCCCTCTGTTTCAGCCCCTCTGTTTCTCGCCCTCTGTTTCAGCCCCTCTGTTTCCCGCCCCTCTGTTTCCCACCCCTCTGTTTCAGACACTCTGTTTCACGCCCCGTGTTTCAGCCCCTCTGTTTCTCGCCCTCTGTTTCAGCCCCTCTGTTTCTCGCACTCTGTTTCAGCCCCTTTGTTTCAGCCCCTCTGTTTCAGTCCCTCTGTTCCTCGCCCTCTGTTTCAGCCCCTCTGTTTCTCGCCCTCTGTTTCAGCCCCTCTGTTTCTCGCCCTCTGTTTCAGCCCCTCTGTTTCAGCCCCTCTGTTTCTCGCCCTCTGTTTCAGCCCCTCTGTTTCAGCCCCTCTGTTTCTCGCCCTCTGTTTCAGCCCCTCTGTTTCTCACCCTCTGTTTCAGCACCTCTGTTTCAGCCCCTCTGTTTCAGCCCCTCTGATTCAGCCCCTCTGTTTCAGCCCCTCTGTTTCAGCCCCTCTGTTTCATCCGCTCTGTTTCAACCACTCTGTTTCTCGCCCTCTGTTTCACACCCTCTGTTTCTCGCCCTCTGTTTCAGCCCCTCTGTTTTTCGCCCTCTGTTTCAGCCCCTCTGTTTCTCACCTTCTGTTTCAGGCTCTCTGTTTCAGCCCGTCTGTTTCAGCCCCTCTGTTTCAGCCCCTCTGATTAAGCCCCTCTGAATCAGCCCCTCTGTTTCTCGCCCTCTGTTTCAGCCCCTCTGTTTCAGCCCCTCTGTTTCTTGCCCTCTGTTTCAGCCCCTCTGATTCAGCCCCTCTGTTTCTCGCCCTCTGTTTCAGCCCCTCTGATTCAGCCCCTCTGAATCAGCCCCTCTGTTTCTCGCCCTCTGTTTCAGCCCCTCTGTTTCAGCCCCTCTGTTTCTAGCCCTCTGTTTCAGCCCTTCTGTTTCTCGCCCTCTGTTTCTGCCCCTCTCTTTCTCGCCCTCTGATTCAGCCCCTCTGTTTCTCGCCCTCTGTTTCAGCCCCGCTGATTCAGCCCCTCTGTTTCAGCCCCTCTGTTTCAGTCCCTCTGTTTCAGCCCCTCTGTTTCAGCCCCTCTGTTTCTCGCCCTCTGATTCAGCCCCTCTGTTTCAGCCCGTCTGTTTCAGCCCCTCTGTTTCAGCCCCTCTGTTTCTCACCCTCTGTTTCTCGCACGCTGTTTCAGCCCCTCTGTTTCTCGCCCTCTGTTTCAGCCCCTCTGTTTCAGCCCCTCTGATTCAGCCCCTCTGATTCAGCCCCTCTGTTTCTCGCCCTCTGTTTCAGCCCCTCTGTTACAGCCCCTCTGTTTCTCGCCCTCTGTTTCAGCCCCTCTGTTTCAGCCCCTCTGTTTCTCGCCCTCTGTTTCTGCCCCTCTCTTTCTCGCCCTCTGTTTCAGCCCCTCTGTTTCTCGCCCTCTGTTTCTTCCCCGCTGATTCAGACCCTCTCTTTCATCCACTCAGAATCAGCCCCTCTCATTCAGCCCCTCTGATTCAGCCCCTCTGTTTCTCGCCCTGTGTTTCAGCCCCTCTGTTTCAGCCCCTCTGTTTCAGCCCCTCTGTTTCACCCTCTGTTTCAGCCCCTCTGATTCAGCCCCTCTGATTCAGCCCCTCTGATTCAGCCCCTCTGTTTCAGTCCCTCTGTTTCTCGCCCTCTGTCTCAGACCCTCTGTTTCACGCCCCGTGTTTCAGCCCCTCTGTTTCTCGCCCTCTGTTTCAGCCCCTCTGTTTCTCGCCCTCTTTTTCAGCCCCTCTGTTTCAGCCCCTTGGTTTCAGTCCCTCTGTTTCTCGCCCTCTGTTTCTCGCCCTCTGTTTCAGCCCCTCTGTGTCTCGCCCTCTGTTTCAGCCCCTCTGTTTCCCGCCCCTCTGTTTCAGACACTCTGTTTCACGCCCCGTTTTTCAGCCCCTCTGTTTCTCGCCCTCTGTTTCAGCCCCTCTGTTTCTCGCGCTCTGTTTCAGCCCCTTTGTTTCAGCCCCTCTGTTTCAGTACCTCTGTTCCTCGCCCTCTGTTTCAGCCCCACTGTTTCTCGCCCTCTGTTTCAGCCCCTCTGTTTCAGCCCCTCTGTTTCTCGCCCTCTGTTTCAGCCCCTCTGTTTCTCGCCCTCTGTTTCAGCCCCTCTGTTTCAGCCCCTCTGTTTCTCGCCCTCTGTTTCAGCCCCTCTGATTCAGCCCCTCTGTTTCAGCCCCTCTGATTCAGCCCCTCTGTTTCAGCCCCTTTGTTTCAGCCCCTCTGTTTCATCCCCTCTGTTTCAACCACTCTGTTTCTCGCCCTCTGTTTCTCACCCTCTGTTTCTCGCCCTCTGTTTCAGCCCCTCTGTTTTTCGCCCTCTGTTTCAGCCCTTCTGTTTCTCGCCTTCTGTTTCAGGCTCTCTGTTTCAGCCCGTCTGTTTCAGCCCCTCTGTTACAGCCCCTCTGTTACTCGCCCTCTGTTTCTCGCCCGATGTTTTAGCCCGTCTGTTTCTCGCCCTGTGTTTCAGCCCCTCTGTTTCAGCCCCTCTGATTCAGCCCCTCTGAATCAGCCCCTCTGTTTCTCGCCCTCTGTTTCAGCCCCTCTGTTTCAGCCCCTCTGTTTCTCGCCCTCTGTTTCTGCCCCTCTCTCTCTCGCCCTCTGATTCAGCCCCTCTGTTTCTCGCCCTCTGTTTCAGCCCCGCTGATTCAGCCCCTCTGTTTCAGCCCCTCTGTTTCAGCCCCTCTGTTTCAGCCCCTCTGTTTCATCCCCTCTGTTTCAACCACTCTGTTTCTCGCCCGTCTGTTTCTCACCCTCTGTTTCTCGCCCTCTGTTTCAGCCCCTCTGTTTTTCGCCCTCTGTTTCAGCCCCTCTGTTTCTCGCCTTCTGTTTCAGGCTCTCTGTTTCAGCCCGTCTGTTTCAGCCCCTCTGTTACAGCCCCTCTGTTACTCGCCCTCTGTTTCTCGCCCGCTGTTTTAGCCCGTCTGTTTCTCCCCCTCTGTTTCAGCCCCTCCGTTTCAGCCCCTCTGATTCAGCCCCTCTGAATCAGCCCCTCTGTTTCTCGCCCTCTGTTTCAGCCCCTCTGTTTCAGCCCCTCTGTTTCTTGCCCTCTGTTTCAGCTCCTCTGTTTCTCGCCCTCTGTTTCAGCCCCTCTGTTTCAGCCCCTCTGTTTCTCGCCCTCTGTTTCTGCCCCTCTCTTTCTCGCCCTCTGATTCAGCCCCTCTGTTTCTCGCCCTCTGTTTCAGCCCCGCTGATTCAGCCCCTCTGTTTCAGCCCCTCTGTATATGCCCCTCTGATTCAGCCCCACTGTGTCAGTCCCTCGGTTTCAGCCCCTCTGTTTCAGTCCGTCTGTTTCTCGCCCTCTGTTTCAGCCACTCTGTTTCTAGCCCTCTGTTTCAGCCCCTCTGTTTCTCGCCCTCTGTTTCAGCCCCTCTGTTTCAGCCCCGCTGTTTCTCGCCCTCTGTTTCAGCCCCTCTGTTTCTCGCCCTCTGTTTCAGACCCTCTGTTTCTCGCCCTCTGTTTCAGCCACTCTGATTCAGCCCCTCTGTTTCAGCCCCTATGTTTCTCGCCCTCTGTTTCAGCCCCTCTGTTTCAGCCGCTCTGTTTCAGCCGCTCTGTTTCATCCCCTCTGTTTCAGCCCCTCTGTTTCTCGCCCTCTGTTTCTCACCCTGTTTCTCGCCCTCTGTTTCAGACCCTCTGTTTTTCGCCCTCTGTTTCAGCCCATCTGTTTCTCGCCCTCTGTTTCAGGCTCTCTGTTTCAGCCCGTCTGTTTCAGCCCCTCTGTTTCAGCCCCTCTGTTTCTCGCCCTCTGTTTCTCGCCCGCTGTTTCAGCCCCTCTGTTTCTCGCCCTCTGTTTCAGCCCCTCTGTTTCAGCCCCTCTGATTCAGCCCCTCTGATTCAGCCCCTCAGTTTCTCGCCCTCTGTTTCAGCCCCTCTGTTTCAGCCCCTCTGTTTCAGCCCCTCTGCTTCAGCCCCTCTGTTTCAGCCCCTCTGTTTCTCGCCCTCTGTTTCTGCCCCTCTGTTTCTCGCCCTCTGTTTCAGCCCCTCTGTTTCTCGCCCTCTGTTTCAGCCACTCTGTTTCTCGCCCTCTGTTTCAGCCCCTCTGTTTCAGCCCCTCTGTTTCTCGCCCTCTGTTTCAGCCCCTCTGTTTCTCGCCCTCAGTTTCAGCCCCTCTGTTTCTCGCCCTCTGTTTCAGCCCATCTGTTTCACGGCCTCTGTTTCAGCCACTCTGATTCAGCCCCTCTGTTTCAGCCCCTCTGTTTCAGCACCTCTGTTTTAGCCCCTCTGTTTCAGCCCCTCTGTTTCAGCCCCTCTGTTTCAGACCCTCTGTTTCTCGCCCTCTGTTTCTCACCCTCTGTTTCTCGCCCTCTGTTTCAGCCCCTGTTTTTCGCACTCTGTTTCAGCCCCTCTGTATCTCGCCCTCTGTTTCAGGCTCTCTGTTTCAGCCCGTCTGTTTCAGCCCCTCTGTTTCAGCCCCTCTGTTTCTCGCCCTCTGTTTCTCGCCCGCTGTTTCAGCCTCTCTGTTTCTCGCCCTCTGTTTCAGCCCCTCTGTTTCAGCCCCTCTGATTCAGCCCCTCTGATTCAGCCCCTCTGTTTCTCGCCCTCTGTTTCAGCCCCTCTGTTTCAGCCCCACTGTTTCTCGCCCTCTGTTTCAGCCCCTCTGTTTCTCGCCCTCTGTTTCTGCCCCTCTCTTTCTCGCCCTCTGTTTCAGCCCCTCTGTTTCTCGCCCTCTGTTTCTGCCCTGCTGATTCAGACCCTCCCTTTCATCCACTCAGAATCAGCCCCTCTGATTCAGCCCCACTGATTCAGCACCTCTGTTTCTCGCCCTCTGTTTCAGCCCCTCTGTTTCAGCCCCTCTGTTTCAGCCCCTCTGTTTCACCCTCTGATTCAGCCCCTCTGATTCAGCCCCTCTGATTCAGCCCCTCTGATTCAGCCCCTCTGTTTCAGTCACTCTGTTTCTCGCCGTCTGTCTCAGACCCTCTGTTTCACGCCCCGTGTTTCAGCCCCTCTGTTTCTCACCCTCTGTTTCAGCCCCTCTGTTTCTCGCCCTCTGTTTCAGCTCCTCTGTTTCAGCCCCTCGGTTTCAGTCCCTCTGTTTCTCGCCCTCTGTTTCTCGCCCTCTGTTTCAGCCCCTCTGTGTCTCGCCCTCTGTTTCAGCCCCTCTGTTTCCCGCCCCTCTGTTTCCCACACCTCTGTTTCAGACACTCTGTTTCACGCCCCGTGTTTCAGCCCCTCTGTTTCTCGCCCTCTGTTTCAGCCCCTCTGTTTCTCGCACTCTGTTTCAGCCCCTTTGTTTCAGCCCCTCTGTTTCAGTCCCTCTGTTCCTCGCCCTATGTTTCAGCCCCTCTGTTTCAGACCCTCTCTTTCTCGCCCTCTGTTTCTGCCCCTCTGTTTCTCGCCCTCTGTTTCAGCCCCTCTGTTTCTCGCCCTCTGTTTCAGCCCCTCTGATTCAGCCCCTCTGTTTCAGCCCCTCTGAATCAACCCCTCTGATTCAGCCCCTCTGTTTCAGCCACTCTGTTTCAGCCCGTCTGTTTCACTCCCTCTGTTTCTCGCCCTCTGTTTCAGCCCCTCTGTTTCTCGCCCACTGTTTGAGCCACTCTGTTTCTCGCCCTCTGTTTCAGCCCCTGTGTTTCAGCCCCTCTGTTTCTCGCCCTCTGTTTCAGCCCCTCTGTTTCTCGCCCTCTGTTTCAGCCACTCTGATTCAGACCCTCTGTTTCAGCCCCTCTGTTTCTCGCCCTCTGTTTCAGCACCTCTGTTTCAGCACCTCTGTTTCAGCCCCTCTGTTTCAGCCCCTCTGTTTCAGACCCTCTGTTTCTCGCCCTCTGTTTCTCACCCTCTGTTACTCGCCCTCTGTTTCAGCCCCTCTGTTTTTCGCACTCTGTTTCAGCCCTTCTGTTTCTCGCCCTCTGTTTCAGGCTCTCTGTTTCAGCCCGTCTGTTTCAGCCCCTCTGTTTCAGCCCCTCTGTTTCTCACCCTCTGTTTCACGCACGCTGTTTCAGCCCCTCTGTTTCTCGCCCTCTGTTTCAGCCCCTCTGTTTCAGCCCCTCTGATTCAGCCCCTCTGATTTAGCCCCTCTGTTTCTCGCCCTCTGTTTCAGCCCCTCTGTTTCAGCCCCTCTGTTTCTCGCCCTCTGTTTCAGCCCCTCTGTTTCAGCCCCTCTGTTTCAGTCCCTCTGTTCCTCGCCCTCTGTTTCAGCCCCTCTGTTTCAGACCCTCTCTTTCTCGCCCTCTGTTTCTGCCCCTCTGTTTCTCGCCCTCTGTTTCAGCCCCTCTGTTTCTCGCCCTCTGTTTCAGCCCCGCTGATTCAGCCCCTCTGTTTCAGCCCCTCTGAATCAGCCCCTCTGATTCAGCCCCTCTGTTTCAGCCCCTCTGTTTCAGCCCGTCTGTTTCACTCCCTCTGTTTCTCGCCCTCTGTTTCAGCCCCTCTGTTTCTCGCCCACTGTTTGAGCCACTCTGTTTCTCGCCCTCTGTTTCAGCCCCTGTGTTTCAGCCCCTCTGTTTCTCGCCCTCTGTTTCAGCCCCTCTGTTTCTCGCCCTCTGTTTCAGCCACTCTGATTCAGACCCTCTGTTTCAGCCCCTCTGTTTCTCGCCCTCTGTTTCAGCACCTCTGTTTCAGCACCTCTGTTTCAGCCCCTCTGTTTCAGCCCCTCTGTTTCAGACCCTCTGTTTCTCGCCCTCTGTTTCTCACCCTCTGTTACTCGCCCTCTGTTTCAGCCCCTCTGTTTTTCGCACTCTGTTTCAGCCCTTCTGTTTCTCGCCCTCTGTTTCAGGCTCTCTGTTTCAGCCCGTCTGTTTCAGCCCCTCTGTTTCAGCCCCTCTGTTTCTCACCCTCTGTTTCTCGCACGCTGTTTCAGCCCCTCTGTTTCTCGCCCTCTGTTTCAGCCCCTCTGTTTCAGCCCCTCTGATTCAGCCCCTCTGATTCAGCCCCTCTGTTTCTCGCCCTCTGTTTCAGCCCCTCTGTTTCAGCCCCTCTGTTTCTCGCCCTCTGTTTCAGCCCCTCTGTTTCAGCCCCTCTGTTTCTCGCCCTCTGTTTCTGCCCCTCTCTTTCTCGCCCTCTGTTTCAGCCCATCTGTTTCGCGCCCTCTGTTTCTGCCCTGCTGATTCAGACCCTCTCTTTCATCCACTCAGAATCAGCCCCTCTCATTCAGCCCCTCTGATTGAGCCCCTCTGAATCAGCCCCTCTGTTTCTCGCCCTCTGTTTCAGCCCCTCTGTGTCTCGCCCTCTGTTTCAGCCCCTCTGTTTCCCGCCCCTCTGTTTCCCGCCCCTCTGTTTCAGACACTCTGTTTCACGCCCCGTTTTTCAGCCCCTCTGTTTCTCGCCCTCTGTTTCAGCCTCTCTGTTTCTCGCCCTCTGTTTCAGCCCCTTTGTTTCAGCCCCTCTGTTTCAGTACCTCTGTTCCTCGCCCTCTGTTTCAGCCCCACTGTTTCTCGCCCTCTGTTTCAGCCCCTCTGTTTCTCGCCCTCTGTTTCAGCCCCTCTGTTTCTCGCCCTCTGTTTCAGCCCCTCTGTTTCCCGCCCCTCTGTTTCCCACCCCTCTGTTTCAGACACTCTGTTTCACGCCCCGTGTTTCAGCCCCTCTGTTTCTCGCCCTCTGTTTCAGCCCCTCTGTTTCTCGCACTCTGTTTCAGCCCCTTTGTTTCAGCCCCTCTGATTCAGTCCCTCTGTTCCTCGCCCTCTGTTTCAGCCCCTCTGTTTCAGACCCTCTCTTTCTCGCCCTCTGTTTCTGCCCCTCTGTTTCTCGCCCTCTGTTTCAGCCCCTCTGTTTCTCGCCCTCTGTTTCAGCCCCGCTGATTCAGCCCCTCTGTTTCAGCCCCTCTGAATCAGCCCCTCTGATTCAGCCCCTCTGTTTCAGCCCCTCTGTTTCAGCCCCTCTGTTTCACTCCCTCTGTTTCTCGCCCTCTGTTTCAGCCCCTCTGTTTCTCGCCCACTGTTTGAGCCACTCTGTTTCTCGCCCTCTGTTTCAGCCCCTGTGTTTCAGCCCCTCTGTTTCTCGCCCTCTGTTTCAGCCCCTCTGTTTCTCGCCCTCTGTTTCAGCCCCTCTGTTTCTCGCCCTCTGTTTCAGCCACTCTGATTCAGCCCCTCTGTTTCAGCCCCACTGTTTCTCGCCCTCTGTTTCAGCACCTCTGTTTCAGCACCTCTGTTTCAGCCCCTCTGTTTCAGCCCCTCTGTTTCAGACCCTCTGTTTCTCGCCCTCTGTTTCTCACCCTCTGTTTCTCGCCCTCTGTTTCAGCCCCTCTGTTTTTCGCACTCTGTTTCAGCCCTTCTGTTTCTCGCCCTCTGTTTCAGGCTCTCTGTTTCAGCCCGTCTGTTTCAGCCCCTCTGTTTCAGCCCCTCTGTTTCTCACCCTCTGTTTTTCGCACTCTGTTTCAGCCCTTCTGTTTCTCGCCCTCTGTTTCAGGCTCTCTGTTTCAGCCCGTCTGTTTCAGCCCCTCTGTTTCAGCCCCTCTGTTTCTCACCCTCTGTTTCTCACACGCTGTTTCAGCTCCTCTGTTTCTCGCCCTCTGTTTCAGCCCCTCTGTTTCAGCCCCTCTGATTCAGCCCCTCTGATTCAGCCCCTCTGTTTCTCGCCCTCTGTTTCAGCCCCTCTGTTACAGCCCCTCTGTTTCTCGCCCTCTGTTTCAGCCCCTCTGTTTCAGCCCCTCTGTTTCTCGCCCTCTGTTTCTGCCCCTCTCTTTCTCGCCCTCTGTTTCAGCCCCTCTGTTTCTCGCCCTCTGTTTCTGCCCCGCTGATTCAGACCCTCTCTTTCATCCACTCAGAATCAGCCCCTCTCATTCAGCCCCTCTGATTCAGCCCCTCTGTTTCTCGCCCTGTGTTTCAGCCCCTCTGTTTCAGCCCCTCTGTTTCAGCCCCTCTGTTTCACCCTCTGTTTCAGCCCCTCTGATTCAGCCCCTCTGATTCAGCCCCTCTGATTCAGCCCCTCTGTTTCAGTCCCTCTGTTTCTCGCCCTCTGTTTCTCGCCCTCTGTCTCAGACCCTCTGTTTCACGCCCCGTGTTTCAGCCCCTCTGTTTCTCGCCCTCTGTTTCAGCCCCTCTGTTTCTCGCCCTCTTTTTCAGCCCCTCTGTTTCAGCCCCTTGGTTTCAGTCCCTCTGTTTCTCGCCCTCTGTTTCTCGCCCTCTGTTTCAGCCCCTCTGTGTCTCGCCCTCTGTTTCAGCCCCTCTGTTTCCCGCCCCTCTGTTTCAGACACTCTGTTTCACGCCCCGTTTTTCAGCCCCTCTGTTTCTCGCCCTCTGTTTCAGCCCCTCTGTTTCTCGCGCTCTGTTTCAGCCCCTTTGTTTCAGCCCCTCTGTTTCAGTACCTCTGTTCCTCGCCCTCTGTTTCAGCCCCACTGTTTCTCGCCCTCTGTTTCAGCCCCTCTGTTTCAGCCCCTCTGTTTCTCGCCCTCTGTTTCAGCCCCTCTGTTTCTCGCCCTCTGTTTCAGCCCCTCTGTTTCAGCCCCTCTGTTTCTCGCCCTCTGTTTCAGCCCCTCTGATTCAGCCCCTCTGTTTCAGCCCCTCTGATTCAGCCCCTCTGTTTCAGCCCC
The DNA here is from genome assembly GCF_047496795.1 of Chiloscyllium punctatum. Taxonomy (NCBI): domain Eukaryota; kingdom Metazoa; phylum Chordata; class Chondrichthyes; order Orectolobiformes; family Hemiscylliidae; genus Chiloscyllium; species Chiloscyllium punctatum. The sequence goes on along the minus strand of NW_027309790.1, from coordinate 6,450,997 downwards.
TCTGTTTCAGCCCCTCTGTTTCATCCCCTCTGTTTCAACCACTCTGTTTCTCGCCCTCTGTTTCTCACCCTCTGTTTCTCGCCCTCTGTTTCAGCCCCTCTGTTTTTCGCCCTCTGTTTCAGCCCCTCTGTTTCTCGCCTTCTGTTTCAGGCTCTCTGTTTCAGCCCGTCTGTTTCAGCCCCTCTGTTACAGCCCCTCTGTTACTCGCCCTCTGTTTCTCGCCCGCTGTTTTAGCCCGTCTGTTTCTCGCCCTGTGTTTCAGCCCCTCTGTTTCAGCCCCTCTGATTCAGCCCCTCTGAATCAGCCCCTCTGTTTCTCGCCCTCTGTTTCAGCCCCTCTGTTTCAGCCCCTCTGTTTCTCGCCCTCTGTTTCTGCCCCTCTCTCTCTCGCCCTCTGATTCAGCCCCTCTGTTTCTCGCCCTCTGTTTCAGCCCCGCTGATTCAGCCCCTCTGTTTCAGCCCCTCTGTATATGCCCCTCTGATTCAGCCCCACTGTGTCAGTCCCTCGGTTTCAGCCCCTCTGTTTTAGCCCGTCTGTTTCTCACCCTCTGTTTCAGCCCCTCCGTTTCAGCCCCTCTGATTCAGCCCCTCTGAATCAGCCCCTCTGTTTCTCGCCCTCTGTTTCAGCCCCTCTGTTTCACCCTCTGTTTCAGGCCCTCTGATTCAGCCCCTCTGATTCAGCCCCTCTGATTCAGCCCCTCTGTTTCCGTCCCTCTGTTTCTCGCCCTCTGTTTCACGCCCCGTGTTTCAGCCCCTCTGTTTCTCGCCCTCTGTTTCAGCCCCTCTGTTTCTCGCCCTCTGTTTCAGCCCCTCTGTTTCAGCCCCTTGGTTTCAGTCCCTCTGTTTGTCGCCCTCTGTTTCTCGCCCTCTGTTTCAGCCCCTCTGTGTCTCGCCCTCTGTTTCAGCCCCTCTGTTTCCCGCCCCTCTGTTTCTCGCCCTCTGTTTCAGCCCCTCTGTTTCTCGCGCTCTGTTTCAGCCCCTTTGTTTCAGCCCCTCTGTTTTAGTACCTCTGTTCCTCGCCCTCTGTTTCAGCCCCACTGTTTCTCGCCCTCTGTTTCAGCCCCTCTGTTTCTCGCCCTCTGTTTCAGCCCCTCTGTTTCAGCCCCTCTGTTTCTCGCCCTCTGTTTCAGCCCCTCTGTTTCACGCCCTCTGTTTCAGCCCCTCTGTTTCTCGCCCTCTGTTTCAGCCCCTCTGATTCAGCTCCTCTGTTTCAGCCCCTCTGATTCAGCCCCTCTGTTTCAGCCCCTCTGTTTCAGCCCCTCTGTTTCTCGCCCTCTGTTTCAGCCCCTCTGTTTCAGCCCCTCTGTTTCTCGCCCTCTGTTTCAGCCCCTCTGTTTCTCGCGCTCTGTTTCAGCCCCTTTGTTTCAGCCCCTCTGTTTTAGTACCTCTGTTCCTCGCCCTCTGTTTCAGCCCCACTGTTTCTCGCCCTCTGTTTCAGCCCCTCTGTACTTCGCCCTCTGTTTCAGCCCCTCTGTTTCAGCCCCTCTGTTTCTCGCCCTCTGTTTCAGCCCCTCTGTTTCACGCCCTCTGTTTCAGCCCCTCTGTTTCTCGCCCTCTGTTTCAGCCCCTCTGATTCAGCTCCTCTGTTTCAGCCCCTCTGTTTCAGCCCCTTGGTTTCAGTCCCTCTGTTTGTCGCCCTCTGTTTCTCGCCCTCTGTTTCAGCCCCTCTGTGTCTCGCCCTCTGTTTCAGCCCCTCTGTTTCCCGCCCCTCTGTTTCTCGCCCTCTGTTTCAGCCCCTCTGTTTCTCGCGCTCTGTTTCAGCCCCTTTGTTTCAGCCCCTCTGTTTTAGTACCTCTGTTCCTCGCCCTCTGTTTCAGCCCCACTGTTTCTCGCCCTCTGTTTCAGCCCCTCTGTTTCTCGCCCTCTGTTTCAGCCCCTCTGTTTCAGCCCCTCTGTTTCTCGCCCTCTGTTTCAGCCCCTCTGTTTCTCGCCCTCTGTTTCAGCCCCTCTGTTTCTCGCCCTCTGTTTCAGCCCCTCTGATTCAGCTCCTCTGTTTCAGCCCCTCTGATTCAGCCCCTCTGTTTCAGCCCCTCTGTTTCAGCCCCTCTGTTTCATCCCCTCTGTTTCAACCACTCTGTTTCTCGCCCTCTGTTTCTCACCCTCTGTTTCTCGCCCTCTGTTTCAGCCCCTCTGTTTTTCGCCCTCTGTTTCAGCCCCTCTGTTTCTCGCCTTCTGTTTCAGGCTCTCTGTTTCAGCCCGTCTGTTTCAGCCCCTCTGTTACAGCCCCTCTGTTACTCGCCCTCTGTTTCTCGCCCGCTGATTTAGCCCGTCTGTTTCTCGCCATCTGTTTCAGCCCCTCCGTTTCAGCCCCTTTGATTCAGCCCCTCTGAATCAGCCCCTCTGTTTCTCGCCCTCTGTTTCAGCCCCTCTGTTTCAGCCCCTCTGTTTCTTGCCCTCTGTTTCAGCTCCTCTGTTTCTCGCCCTCTGTTTCAACCCCTCTGTTTCAGCCCCTCTGTTTCTCGCCCTCTGTTTCTGCCCCTCTCTTTCTCGCCCTCTGATTCAGCCCCTCTGTTTCTCGCCCTCTGTTTCAGCCCCGCTGATTCAGCCCCTCTGTTTCAGCCCCTCTGTATATGCCCCTCTGATTCAGCCCCACTGTGTCAGTCCCTCGGTTTCAGCCCCTCTGTTTCAGTCCCTCTGTTTCTCGCCCTCTGTTTCAGCCACTCTGTTTCTCGCCCTCTGTTTCAGCCCCTCTGTTTCTCGCCCTCTGTTTCAGCCCCTCTGTTTCAGCCCCGCTGTTTCTCGCCCTCTGTTTCAGCCCCTCTGTTTCTCGCCCTCTGTTTCAGCCCCTCTGTTTCTCGCCCTCTGTTTCAGCCAATCTGATTCAGCCCCTCTGTTTCAGCCCCTCTGTTTCTCGCCCTCTGTTTCTGCCCCGCTGATTCAGACCCTCTCTTTCATCCACTCAGAATCAGCCCCTCTCATTCAGCCCCTCTGATTCAGCCCCTCTGTTTCTCGCCCTGTGTTTCAGCCCCTCTGTTTCATGCCCTCTGTTTCAGCCCCTCTGTTTCACCCTCTGTTTCAGCCCCTCTGATTCAGCCCCTCTGATTCAGCCCCTCTGTTTCAGCCCCTCTGTTTCAGTCCCTCTGTTTCTCGCCCTCTGTTTCTCGCCCTCTGTCTCAGACCCTCAGTTTCACGCCCCGTGTTTCAGCCCCTCTGTTTCTCGCCCTCTGTTTCAGCCCCTCTGTTTCTCGCCCTCTTTTTCAGCCCCTCTGTTTCAGCCCCTTGGTTTCAGTCCCTCTGTTTCTCGCCCTCTGTTTCTCGCCCTCTGTTTCAGCCCCTCTGTGTCTCGCCCTCTGTTTCAGCCCCTCTGTTTCCCGCCCCTCTGTTTCCCGCCCCTCTGTTTCAGACACTCTGCTTCACGCCCCGTTTTTCAGCCCCTCTGTTTCTCGCCCTCTGTTTCAGCCCCTCTGTTTCTCGCGCTCTGTTTCAGCCCCTTTGTTTCAGCCCCTCTGTTTCAGTACCTCTGTTCCTCGCCCTCTGTTTCAGCCCCACTGTTACTCGCCCTCTGTTTCAGCCCCTCTGTTTCAGCCCCTCTGTTTCTCGCCCTCTGTTTCAGCCCCTCTGTTTCTCGCCCTCTGTTTCAGCCCCTCTGTTTCAGCCCCTCTGTTTCTCGCCCTCTGTTTCAGCCCCTCTGATTCAGCCCCTCTGTTTCAGCCCCTCTGATTCAGCCCCTCTGTTTCAGCCCCTCTGTTTCAGCCCCTCTGTTTCATCCCCTCTGTTTCAACCACTCTGTTTCTCGCCCTCTGTTTCTCACCCTCTGTTTCTCGCCCTCTGTTTCAGCCCCTCTGTTTTTCGCCCTCTGTTTCAGCCCCTATGTTTCTCGCCTTCTGTTTCAGGCTCTCTGTTTCAGCCCGTCTGTTTCAGCCCCTCTGTTACAGCCCCTCTGTTACTCGCCCTCTGTTTCTCGCCCGCTGTTTTAGCCCGTCTGTTTCTCGCCCTGTGTTTCAGCCCCTCTGTTTCAGCCCCTCTGATTCAGCCCCTCTGAATCAGCCCCTCTGTTTCTCGCCCTCTGTTTCAGCCCCTCTGTTTCAGCCCCTCTGTTTCTCGCCCTCTGTTTCTGCCCCTCTCTTTCTCGCCCTCTGATTCAGCCCCTCTGTTTCTCGCCCTCTGTTTCAGCCCCGCTGATTCAGACCCTCTGTTTCAGCCCCTCTGTATATGCCCCTCTGATTCAGCCCCACTGTGTCAGTCCCTCGGTTTCAGCCCCTCTGTTTTAGCCCGTCTGTTTCTCGCCCTCTGTTTCAGCCCCTCTGTTTCAGCCCCTCTGATTCAGCCCCTCTGAATCAGCCCCTCTGTTTCTCGCCCTCTGTTTCAGCCCCTCTGTTTCACCCTCTGTTTCAGCCCCTCTGATTCAGCCCCTCTGATTCAGCCCCTCTGATTCAGCCCCTCTGTTTCAGTCCCTCTGTTTCTCGCCCTCTGTTTCACGCCCCGTGTTTCAGCCCCTCTGTTTCTCGCCCTCTGTTTCAGCCCCTCTGTTTCTCGCCCTCTGTTTCAGCCCCTCTGTTTCAGCCCCTTGGTTTCAGTCCCTCTGTTTGTCGCCCTCTGTTTCTCGCCCTCTGTTTCAGCCCCTCTGTGTCTCGCCCTCTGTTTCAGCCCCTCTGTTTCCCGCCCCTCTGTTTCCCGCCCCTCTGTTTCAGACACTCTGTTTCACGCCCCGTTTTTCAGCCCCTCTGTTTCTCGCCCTCTGTTTCAGCCCCTCTGTTTCTCGCGCTCTGTTTCAGCCCCTTTGTTTCAGCCCCTCTGTTTTAGTACCTCTGTTCCTCGCCCTCTGTTTCAGCCCCACTGTTTCTCGCCCTCTGTTTCAGCCCCTCTGTTTCTCGCCCTCTGTTTCAGCCCCTCTGTTTCAGCCCCTCTGTTTCTCGCCCTCTGTTTCAGCCCCTCTTTTTCACGCCCTCTGTTTCAGCCCCTCTGTTTCAGCCCCTCTGTTTCTCGCCCTCTGTTTAAGCCCCTCTGATTCAGCCCCTCTGTTTCAGCCCCTCTGATTCAGCCCCTCTGTTTCAGCCCCTCTGTTTCAGCCCCTCTGTTTCATCCCCTCTGTTTCAACCACTCTGTTTCTCGCCCTCTGTTTCTCACCCTCTGTTTCTCGCCCTCTGTTCCAGCCCCTCTGTTTTTCACCCTCTGTTTCAGCCCCTCTGTTTCTCGCCTTCTGTTTCAGGCTCTCTGTTTCAGCCCGTCTGTTTCAGCCCCTCTGTTACAGCCCCTCTGTTACTCGCCCTCTGTTTCTCGCCCGCTGTTTTAGCCCGTCTGTTTCTCGCCCTCTGTTTCAGCCCCTCCGTTTCAGCCCCTTTGATTCAGCACCTCTGAATCAGCCCCTCTGTTTCTCGCACTCTGTTTCAGCCCCTCTGTTTCAGCCCCTCTGTTTCTTGCCCTCTGTTTCAGCTCCTCTGTTTCTCGCCCTCTGTTTCAGCCCCTCTGTTTCAGCCCCTCTGTTTCTCGCCCTCTGTTTCTGCCCCTCTCTTTCTCGCCCTCTGATTCAGCCCCTCTGTTTCTCGCCCTCTGTTTCAGCCCCGCTGATTCAGCCCCTCTGTTTCAGCCCCTCTGTATATGCCCCTCTGATTCAGCCCCTCTGTGTCAGTCCCTCGGTTTCAGCCCCTCTGTTTCAGTCCCTCTGTTTCTCGCCCTCTGTTTCAGCCACTCTGTTTCTCGCCCTCTGTTTCAGCCCCTCTGTTTCTCGCCCTCTGTTTCAGCCCCTCTGTTTCAGCCCCGCTGTTTCTCGCCCTCTGTTTCAGCCCCTCTGTTTCTCGCCCTCTGTTTCAGCCCCTCTGTTTCTCGCCCTCTGTTTCAGCCACTCTGATTCAGCCCCTCTGTTTCAGCCCCTCTGTTTCTCGCCCTCTGTTTCAGCCCCTCTGTTTCAGCCCCTCTGTTTCAGCCCCTCTGTTTCATCCCCTCTGTTTCAGCCCCTCTGTTTCTCGCCCTCTGTTTCTCACCCTGTTTCTCGCCCTCTGTTTCAGACCCTCTGTTTTTCGCCCTCTGTTTCAGCCCATCTGTTTCTCGCCCTCTGTTTCAGGCTCTCTGTTTCAGCCCGTCTGTTTCAGCCCCTCTGTTTCAGCCCCTCTGTTTCTCGCCCTCTGTTTCTCACCCGCTGTTTCAGCCCCTCTGTTTCTCGCCCTCTGTTTCAGCCCCTCTGTTTCAGCCCCTCTGATTCAGCCCCTCTGATTCAGCCCCTCAGTTTCTCGCCCTCTGTTTCTCGCCCGCTGTTTTAGCCCGTCTGTTTCTCGCCCTCTGTTTCAGCCCTTCCGTTTCAGCCCCTCTGATTCAGCCCCTCTGAATCAGCCCCTCTGTTTCTCGCCCTCTGTTTCTGCCCCTCTCTTTCTCGCCCTCTGATTCAGCCCCTCTGTTTCTCGCCCTCTGTTTCAGCCCCGCTGATTCAGCCCCTCTGTTTCAGCCCCTCTGTATATGCCCCTCTGATTCAGCCCCACTGTGTCAGTCCCTCGGTTTCAGCCCCTCTGCTTTAGCCCGTCTGTTTCTCGCCCTCTGTTTCAGCCCCTCCGTTTCAGCCCCTCTGATTCAGCCCCTCTGAATCAGCCCCTCTGTTTCTCGCCCTCTGTTTCAGCCCCTCTGTTTCACCCTCTGTTTCAGCCCCTCTGATTCAGCCCCTCTGATTCAGCCCCTCTGATTCAGCCCCTCTGTTTCAGTCCCTCTGTTTCTCGCCCTCTGTTTCACGCCCCGTGTTTCAGCCCCTCTGTTTCTCGCCCTCTGTTTCAGCCCCTCTGTTTCTCGCCCTCTGTTTCAGCCCCTCTGTTTCAGCCCCTTGGTTTCAGTCCCTCTGTTTGTCGCCCTCTGTTTCTCGCCCTCTGTTTCAGCCCCTCTGTGTCTCGCCCTCTGTTTCAGCCCCTCTGTTTCCCGCCCCTCTGTTTCCCGCCCCTCTGTTTCAGACACTCTGTTTCACGCCCCGTTTTTCAGCCCCTCTGTTTCTCGCCCTCTGTTTCAGCCCCTCTGTTTCTCGCGCTCTGTTTCAGCCCCTTTGTTTCAGCCCCTCTGTTTTAGTACCTCTGTTCCTCGCCCTCTGTTTCAGCCCCACTGTTTCTCGCCCTCTGTTTCAGCCCCTCTGTTTCTCGCCCTCTGTTTCAGCCCCTCTGTTTCAGCCCCTCTGTTTCTCGCCCTCTGTTTCAGCCCCTCTTTTTCACGCCCTCTGTTTCAGCCCCTCTGTTTCAGCCCCTCTGTTTCTCGCCCTCTGTTTAAGCCCCTCTGATTCAGCCCCTCTGTTTCAGCTCCTCTGATTCAGCCCCTCTGTTTCAGCCCCTCTGTTTCAGCCCCTCTGTTTCATCCCCTCTGTTTCAACCACTCTGTTTCTCGCCCTCTGTTTCTCACCCTCTGTTTCTCGCCCTCTGTTCCAGCCCCTCTGTTTTTCGCCCTCTGTTTCAGCCCCTCTGTTTCTCGCCTTCTGTTTCAGGCTCTCTGTTTCAGCCCGTCTGTTTCAGCCCCTCTGTTACAGCCCCTCTGTTACTCGCCCTCTGTTTCTCGCCCGCTGTTTTAGCCCGTCTGTTTCTCGCCCTCTGTTTAAGCCCCTCCGTTTCAGCCCCTTTGATTCAGCACCTCTGAATCAGCCCCTATGTTTCTCGCCCTCTGTTTCAGCCCCTCTGTTTCAGCCCCTCTGTTTCTTGCCCTCTGTTTCAGCTCCTCTGTTTCTCGCCCTCTGTTTCAGCCCCTCTGTTTCAGCCCCTCTGTTTCTCGCCCTCTGTTTCTGCCCCTCTCTTTCTCGCCCTCTGATTCAGCCCCTCTGTTTCTCGCCCTCTGTTTCAGCCCCGCTGATTCAGCCCCTCTGTTTCAGCCCCTCTGTATATGCCCCTCTGATTCAGCCCCACTGTGTCAGTCCCTCGGTTTCAGCCCCTCTGTTTCAGTCCGTCTGTTTCTCGCCCTCTGTTTCAGCCACTCTGTTTCTAGCCCTCTGTTTCAGCCCCTCTGTTTCTCGGCCTCTGTTTCAGCCCCTCTGTTTCAGCCCCGCTGTTTCTCGCCCTCTGTTTCAGCCCCTCTGTTTCTCGCCCTCTGTTTCAGCCCCTCTGTTTCTCGCCCTCTGTTTCAGCCACTCTGATTCAGCCCCTCTGTTTCAGCCCCTCTGTTTCTCGCCCTCTGTTTCAGCCCCTCTGTTTCAGCCCCTCTGTTTCAGCCCCTCTGTTTCATCCCCTCTGTTTCAGCCCCTCTGTTTCTCGCCCTCTGTTTCTCACCCTGTTTCTCGCCCTCTGTTTCAGACCCTCTGTTTTTCGCCCTCTGTTTCAGCCCATCTGTTTCTCGCCCTCTGTTTCAGGCTCTCTGTTTCAGCCCGTCTGTTTCAGCCCCTCTGTTTCAGCCCCTCTGTTTCTCGCCCTCTGTTTCTCACCCGCTGTTTCAGCCCCTCTGTTTCTCGCCCTCTGTTTCAGCCCCTCTGTTTCAGCCCCTCTGATTCAGCCCCTCTGATTCAGCCCCTCAGTTTCTCGCCCTCTGTTTCTCGCCCGCTGTTTTAGCCCGTCTGTTTCTCGCCCTCTGTTTCAGCCCTTCCGTTTCAGCCCCTCTGATTCAGCCCCTCTGAATCAGCCCCTCTGTTTCTCGCCCTCTGTTTCAGCCCCTCTGTTTCAGCCCCTCTGTTTCTCGCCCTCTGTTTCTGCCCCTCTCTTTCTCGCCCTCTGATTCAGCCCCTCTGTTTCTCGCCCTCTGTTTCAGCCCCGCTGATTCAGCCCCTCTGTTTCAGCCCCTCTGTATATGCCCCTCTGATTCAGCCCCACTGTGTCAGTCCCTCGGTTTCAGCCCCTCTGTTTTAGCCCGTCTGTTTCTCGCCCTCTGTTTCAGCCCCTCCGTTTCAGCCCCTCTGATTCAGCCCCTCTGAATCAGCCCCTCTGTTTCTCGCCCTCTGTTTCAGCCCCTCTGTTTCACCCTCTGTTTCAGCCCCTCTGATTCAGCCCCTCTGATTCAGCCCCTCTGATTCAGCCCCTCTGTTTCAGTCCCTCTGTTTCTCGCCCTCTGTTTCTCGCCCTCTGTCTCAGACCCTCTGTTTCACGCCCCGTGTTTCAGCCCCTCTGTTTCTCGCCCTCTGTCTCAGCCCCTCTGTTTCTCGCCCTCTGTTTCAGCCCCTCTGTTTCAGCCCCTTGGTTTCAGTCCCTCTGTTTCTCGCCCTCTGTTTCTCGCTCTCTGTTTCAGCCCCTCTGTTTCCCGCCCCTCTGTTTCCCGCCCCTCTGTTTCAGACACTCTGTTTCACGCCCCGTTTTTCAGCCCCTCTGTTTCTCGCCCTCTGTTTCAGCCCCTCTGTTTCTCGCGCTCTGTTTCAGCCCCTTTGTTTAAGCCCCTCTGTTTCAGTACCTCTGTTCCTCGCCCTCTGTTTCAGCCCCACTGTTTCTCGCCCTCTGTTTCAGCCCCTCTGTTTCTCGCCCCCTGTTTCAGCCCCTCTGTTTCAGCCCCTCTGTTTCTCGCCCTCTGTTTCAGCCCCTCTGTTTCTCGCCCTCTGTTTCAGCCCCTCTGTTTCAGCCCCTCTGTTTCTCGCCCTCTGTTTCAGCCCCTCTGATTCAGCCCCTCTGTTTCAGCCCCTCTGATTCAGCCCCTCTGTTTCAGCCCCTCTGTTTCAGCCCCTCTGTTTCATCCCCTCTGTTTCAACCACTCTGTTTCTCGCCCTCTGTTTCTCACCCTCTGTTTCTCGCCCTCTGTTTCAGCACCTCTGTTTTTCGCCCTCTGTTTCAGCCCCTCTGTTTCTCGCCTTCTGTTTCAGGCTCTCTGTTTCAACCCGTCTGTTTCAGCCCCTCTGTTACAGCCCCTCTGTTACTCGCCCTCTGTTTCTCGCCCGCTGTTTTAGCCCGTCTGTTTCTCGCCCTCTGTTTCAGCCCCTCCGTTTCAGCCCCTCTGATTCAGCCCCTCTGAATCAGCCCCTCTGTTTCTCGCCCTCTGTTTCAGCCCCTCTGTTTCAGCCCCTCTGTTTCAGCCCCTCTGTTTCTTGCCCTCTGTTTCAGCTCCTCTGTTTCTCGCCCTCTGTTTCAGCCCCTCTGTTTCAGCCCCTCTGTTTCTCACCCTCTGTTTCTGCCCCTCTCTTTCTCGCCCTCTGATTCAGCCCCTCTGTTTCTCGCCCTCTGTTTCAGCCCCGCTGATTCAGCCCCTCTGTTTCAGCCCCTCTGTATATGCCCCTCTGATTCAGCCACACTGTGTCAGTCCCTCGGTTTCAGCCCCTCTGTTTCAGTCCCTCTGTTTCTCGCCCTCTGTTTCAGCCACTCTGTTTCTCGCCCTCTGTTTCAGCCCCACTGTTTCTCGCCCTCTGTTTCAGCCCCTCTGTTTCAGCCCCGCTGTTTCTCGCCCTCTGTTTCAGCCCCTCTGTTTCTCGCCCTCTGTTTCAGCCCCTCTGTTTCTTGCCCTCTGTTTCAGCCACTCTGATTCAGCCCCTCTGTTTCAGCCCCTCTGTTTCTCGCCCTCTGTTTCAGCCCCTCTGTTTCAGCCCCTCTGTTTCAGCCCCTCTGTTTCATCCCCTCTGTTTCAGCCCCTCTGTTTCTCGCCCTCTGTTTCTCACCCTGTTTCTCGCCCTCTGTTTCAGACCCTCTGTTTTTCGCCCTCTGTTTCAGCCCATCTGTGTCTCGCCCTCTGTTTCAGGCTCTCTGTTTCAGCCCGTCTTTTTCAGCCCCTCTGTTTCAGCCCCTCTGTTTCTCGCCCTCTGTTTCTGACCCGCTGTTTCAGCCCCTCTGTTTCTCGCCCTCTGTTTCAACCCCTCTGTATCAGCCCCTCTGATTCAGCCCCTCTGATTCAGCCACTCAGTTTCTCGCCCTCTGTTTCAGCCCCTCTGTTTCAGCCCCTCTGTTTCAGCCCCTCTGCTTCAGCCCCTCTGTTTCAGCCCCTCTGTTTCTCGCCCTCTGTTTCAGACCCTCTGTTTCAGCCCCTCTGTTTCAGCCCCTCTGTTTCAGCCCCTGTGTTTCTCGCCCTCTGTTTCAGCCACTCTGTTTCTCGCCCTCTGTTTCAGCCCCTCTGTTTCAGCCCCTCTGTTTCAGCCCCACTGTTTCTCGCCCTCTGTTTCAGACCCTCTGTTTCAGCCCCTCTGTTTCAGCCCCTCTGTTTCAGCCCCTGTGTTTCTCGCCCTCTGTTTCAGCCACTCTGTTTCTCGCCCTCTGTTTCAGCCCCTCTGTTTCAGCCCCTCTGTTTCTCGCCCTCTGTTTCAGCCCCTCTGTTTCTCGCCCTCTGTTTCAGCCCCTCTGTTTCTCGCCCTCTGTTTCAGCCCATCTGTTTCTCGCACTCTGTTTCAGCCACTCTGATTCAGCCCCTCTGTTTCAGCCCCTCTGTTTCAGCACCTCTGTTTTAGCCCCTCTGTTTCAGCCCCTCTGTTTCAGCCCCTCTGTTTCAGACCGTCTGTTTCTCGCCCTCTGTTTCTCACCCTCTGTTTCTCGCCCTCTGTTTCAGCCCCTCTGTTTTTCGCACTCTGTTTCAGCCCCTCTGTTTCTCGCCCACTGTTTCAGGCTCTCTGTTTCAGCCCGTCTGTTTCAGCCCCTCTGTTTCAGCCCCTCTGTTTCTCGCCCTCTGTTTCTCGCCCGATGTTTCAGCCTCTCTGTTTCTCGCCCTCTGTTTCAGCCCCTCTGTTTCAGCCCCTCTGATTCAGCCCCTCTGATTCAGCCCCTCTTTTTCTCGCCCTCTGTTTCAGCCCCTCTGTTTCAGCCCCTCTGTTTCTCGCCCTCTGTTTCAGCCCCTCTGTTTCAGCCCCTCTGTTTCTCGCCCTCTGTTTCTGCCCCTCTCTTTCTCGCCCTCTGTTTCAGCCCCTCTGTTTCTCGCCCTCTGTTTCTGCCCCGCTGATTCAGACCCTCTCTTTCATCCACTCAGAATCAGCCCCTCTGATTCAGCCCCACTGATTCAGCCCCTCTGTTTCTCGCCCTCTGTTTCAGACCCTCTGTTTCAGCCCCTCTGATTCAGCCCCTCTGTTTCACCCTCTGATTCAGCCCCTCTGATTCAGCCCCTCTGATTCAGCCCCTCTGATTCAGCCCCTCTGTTTCAGTCACTCTGTTTCTCGCCGTCTGTCTCAGACCCTCTGTTTCACGCCCCGTGTTTCAGCCCCTCTGTTTCTCGCCCTCTGTTTCAGCCCCTCTGTTTCTCGCCCTCTGTTTCAGCTCCTCTGTTTCAGCCCCTCGGTTTCAGTCCCTCTGTTTCTCGCCCTCTGTTTCTCGCCCTCTGTTTCAGCCCCTCTGTGTCTCGCCCTCTGTTTCAGCCCCTCTGTTTCCCGCCCCTCTGTTTCCCACCCCTCTGTTTCAGACACTCTGTTTCACGCCCCGTGTTTCAGCCCCTCTGTTTCTCGCCCTCTGTTTCAGCCCCTCTGTTTCTCGCACTCTGTTTCAGCCCCTTTGTTTCAGCCCCTCTGTTTCAGTCCCTCTGTTCCTCGCCCTCTGTTTCAGCCCCTCGGTTTCTCGCCCTCTGTTTCAGCCCCTCTGTTTCTCGCCCTCTGTTTCAGCCCCTCTGTTTCAGCCCCTCTGTTTCTCACCCTCTGTTTCAGCCCCTCTGTTTCTCGCCCTCTGTTTCTCGCCCGCTGTTTCAGCCCCTCTGATTCTCGCCCTCTGTTTCAGCCCGTCTGTTTCAGCCCCTCTGATTCAGCCCCTCTGATTCAGCCCCTCAGTTTCTCGCCCTCTGTTTCAGCCCCTCTGTTTCAGCCCCTCTGTTTCAGCCCCTCTGCTTCAGCCCCTCTGTTTCAGCCCCTCTGTTTCTCGCCCTCTGTTTCTGCGCCTCTGTTTCTCGCCCTCTGTTTCAGCCCCTCTGTTTCTCGCCCTCTGTTTCAGCCACTCTGTTTCTCGCCCTCTGTTTCAGCCCCTCTGTTTCAGCCCCTCTGTTTCTCGCCCTCTGTTTCAGCCCCTCTGTTTCTCGCCCTCTGTTTCAGCCCCTCTGTTTCTCGCCCTCTGTTTCAGCCCCTCTGTTTCTCGCCCTCTGTTTTAGCCACTCTGATTCAGCCCCTCTGTTTCAGCCCCTCTGTTTCAGCACCTCTGTTTTAGCCCCTCTGTTTCAGCCCCTCTGTTTCAGCACCTCTGTTTTAGCCCCTCTGTTTCAGCCCCTCTGTTTCAGCCCCTCTGTTTCAGACCCTCTGTTTCTCGCCCTCTGTTTCTCACCCTCTGTTTCTCGCCCTCTGTTTCAGCCCCTCTGTTTTTGGCACTCTGTTTCAGCCCTTCTGTTTCTCGCCCTCTGTTTCAGGCTCTCTGTTTCAGCCCCTCTGTTTCTCGCCCTCTGTTTCAGGCCCTCTGTTTCAGCCCCTCTTTTTCAGCCCCTCTGTTTCATCCCCTCTGTTTCAACCACTCTGTTTCTCGCCCTCTGTTTCTCACCCTCTGTTTCTCGCCCTCTGTTTCAGCCCCTCTGTTTTTCGCACTCTGTTTCAGCCCTTCTGTTTCTCGCCCTCTGTTTCAGGCTCTCTGTTTCAGCCCGTCTGTTTCAGCCCCTCTGTTTCAGCCCCTCTGTTTCTCACCCTCTGTTTCTCGCACGCTGTTTCAGCCCCTCTGTTTCTCGCCCTCTGTTTCAGCCCCTCTGTTTCAGCCCCTCTGATTCAGCCCCTCTGATTCAGCCCCTCTGTTTCTCGCCCTCTGTTTCAGCCCCTCTGTTTCAGCCCCTCTGTTTCTCGCCCTCTGTTTCAGCCCCTCTGTTTCAGCCCCTCTGTTTCTCGCCCTCTGTTTCTGCCCCTCTCTTTCTCGCCCTCTGTTTCAGCCCCTCTGTTTCTCGCCCTCTGTTTCTGCCCCGCTGATTCAGACCCTCTCTTTCATCCACTCAGAATCAGCCCCTCTGATTCAGCCCCTCTGATTCAGCCCCTCTGTTTCTCGCCCTCTGTTTCAGCCCCTCTGTTTCAGCCCCTCTGTTTCAGCCACTCTGTTTCACCCTCTGTTTCAGCCCCTCTGATTCAGCCCCTCTGATTCAGCCCCTCTGATTCAGCCCCTCTGTTTCAGTCCCTCTGTTTCTCGCCCTCTGTTTCTCGCCCTCTGTCTCAGACCCTCTGTTTCACGCCCCGTGTTTCAGCCCCTCTGTTTCTCGCCCTCTGTTTCAGCCCCTCTGTTTCTCGCCCTCTGTTTCAGCCCCTTGGTTTCAGTCCCTCTGTTTCTCGCCCTCTGTTTCTCGCCCTCTGTTTCAGCCCCTCTGTGTCTCGCCCTCTGTTTCAGCCCCTCTGTTTCCCGCCCCTCTGTTTCCCGCCCCTCTGTTTCAGACACTCTGTTTCACGCCCCGTTTTTCAGCCCCTCTGTTTCTCGCCCTCTGTTTCAGCCCCTCTGTTTCTCGCGCTCTGTTTCAGCCCCTTTGTTTCAGCCCCTCTGTTTCAGTACCTCTGTTCCTCGCCCTCTGTTTCAGCCCCACTGTTTCTCGCCCTCTGTTTCAGCCCCTCTGTTTCAGCCCCTCTGTTTCTCGCCCTCTGTTTCAGCCCCTCTGTTTCTCGCGCTCTGTTTCAGCCCCTTTGTTTCAGCCCCTCTGTTTCAGTACCTCTGTTCCTCGCCCTCTGTTTCAGCCCCACTGTTTCTCGCCCTCTGTTTCAGCCCCTCTGTTTCTCGCCCTCTGTTTCAGCCCCTCTGTTTCAGCCCCTCTGTTTCTCGCCCTCTGTTTCAGCCCCTCTGTTTCTCGCCCTCTGTTTCAGCCCCTCTGTTTCTCACCCTCTGTTTCTCGCCCTCTGTTTCAGCCCCTCTGATTCAGCCCCTCTGTTTCAGCCCCTCTGATTCAGCCCCTCTGTTTCAGCCCCTCTGTTTCAGCCCCTCTGTTTCATCCCCTCTGTTTCAACCACTCTGTTTCTCGCCCTCTGTTTCTCACCCTCTGTTTCTCGCCCTCTGTTTCAGCCCCTCTGTTTTTCGCCCTCTGTTTCAGCCCCTCTGTTTCTCGCCTTCTGTTTCAGGCTCTCTGTTTCAGCCCGTCTGTTTCAGCCCCTCTGTTACAGCCCCTCTGTTACTCGCCCTCTGTTTCTCGCCCGCTGTTTTAGCCCGTCTGTTTCTCGCCCTCTGTTTCAGCCCCTCCGTTTCAGCCCCTCTGATTCAGCCCCTCTGAATCAGCCCCTCTGTTTCTCGCCCTCTGTTTCAGCCCCTCTGTTTCAGCCCCTCTGTTTCAGCCCCTCTATTTCTTGCCCTCTGTTTCAGCTCCTCTGTTTCTCGCCCTCTGTTTCAGCCCCTCTGTTTCAGCCCCTCTGTTTCTCGCCCTCTGTTTCTGCCCCTCTCTTTCTCGCCCTCTGATTCAGCCCCTCTGTTTCTCGCCCTCTGTTTCAGCCCCGCTGATTCAGCCCCTCTGTTTCAGCCCCTCTGTATATGCCCCACTGATTCAGCCCCACTGTGTCAGTCCCTCGGTTTCAGCCCCTCTGTTTTAGACCGTCTGTTTCTCGCCCTCTGTTTCAGCCCCTCCGTTTCAGCCCCTCTGATTCAGCCCCTCTGAATCAGCCCCTCTGTTTCTCGCCCTCTGTTTCAGCCCCTCTGTTTCACCCTCTGTTTCAGCCCCTCTGATTCAGCCCCTCTGATTCAGCCCCTCTGATTCAGCCCCTCTGTTTCAGTCCTTCTGTTTCTCGCCCTCTGTTTCTCGCCCTCTGTCTCAGACCCTCTGTTTCACGCCCCGTGTTTCAGCCCCTCTGTTTCTCACCCTCTGTTTCAGCCCCTCTGTTTCTCACCCTCTGTTTCAGCCCCTCTGTTTCAGCCCCTTGGTTTCAGTCCCTCTGTTTCTCGCCCTCTGTTTCAGCCCCTCTGTGTCTCGCCCTCTGTTTCAGCCCCTCTGTTTCCCGCCCCTCTGTTTCCCACCCCTCTGTTTCAGACACTCTGTTTCACGCCCCGTGTTTCAGCCCCTCTGTTTCTCGCCCTCTGTTTCAGCTCCTCTGTTTCTCGCACTCTGTTTCAGCCCCTTTGTTTCAGCCCCTCTGTTTCAGTCCCTCTGTTCCTCGCCCTCTGTTTCAGCCCCTCTGTTTCTCGCCCTCTGTTTCAGCCCCTCTGTTTCTCGCCCTCTGTTTCAGCCCCTCTGTTTCAGCCCCTCTGTTTCTCACCCTCTGTTTCAGCCCCTCTGTTTCTCGCCCTCTGTTTCTCGCCCGCTGTTTCAGCCCCTCTGTTTCTCGCCCTCTGTTTCAGCCCCTCTGTTTCAGCCCCTCTGATTCAGCCCCTCTGATTCAGCCCCTCAGTTTCTCGCCCTCTGTTTCAGCCCCTCTGTTTGAGCCCCTCTGTTTCAGCCCCTCTGCTTGAGCCCCTCTGTTTCAGCCCCTCTGTTTCTCGCCCTCTGTTTCTGCGCCTCTGTTTCTCGCCCTCTGTTTCAGCCCCTCTGTTTCTCGCCCTCTGTTTCAGCCACTCTGTTTCTCGCCCTCTGTTTCAGCCCCTCTGTTTCAGCCCCTCTGTTTCTCGCCCTCTGTTTCAGCCCCTCTGTTTCTCGCCCTCTGTTTCAGCCCCTCTGTTTCTCGCCCTCTGTTTCAGCCCCTCTGTTTCTCGCCCTCTGTTTCAGCCACTCTGATTCAGCCCCTCTGTTTCAGCCCCTCTGTTTCAGCACCTCTGTTTTAGCCCCTCTGTTTCAGCCCCTCTGTTTCAGCACCTCTGTTTTAGCCCCTCTGTTTCAGCCCCTCTGTTTCAGCCCCTCTGTTTCAGACCCTCTGTTTCTCGCCCTCTGTTTCTCACCCTCTGTTTCTCGCCCTCTGTTTCAGCCCCTCTGTTTTTGGCACTCTGTTTCAGCCCCTCTGTTTCTCGCCCTCTGTTTCAGGCCCTCTGTTTCAGCCCCTCTGTTTCAGCCCCTCTGTTTCATCCCCTCTGTTTCAACCACTCTGTTTCTCGCCCTCTGTTTCTCACCCTCTGTTTCTCGCCCTCTGTTTCAGCCCCTCTGTTTTTCGCACTCTGTTTCAGCCCTTCTGTTTCTCGCCCTCTGTTTCAGGCTCTCTGTTTCAGCCCGTCTGTTTCAGCCCCTCTGTTTCAGCCCCTCTGTTTCTCACCCTCTGTTTCTCGCACGCTGTTTCAGCCCCTCTGTTTCTCGCCCTCTGTTTCAGCCCCTCTGTTTCAGCCCCTCTGATTCAGCCCCTCTGATTCAGCCCCTCTGTTTCTCGCCCTCTGTTTCAGCCCCTCTGTTTCAGCCCCTCTGTTTCTCGCCCTCTGTTTCAGCCCCTCTGTTTCATCCCCTCTGTTTCTCGCCCTCTGTTTCTGCCCCTCTCTTTCTCGCCCTCTGTTTCAGCCCCTCTGTTTCTCGCCCTCTGTTTCTGCCCCGCTGATTCAGACCCTCTCTTTCATCCACTCAGAATCAGCCCCTCTGATTCAGCCCCTCTGATTCAGCCCCTCTGTTTCTCGCCCTCTGTTTCAGCCCCTCTGTTTCAGCCCCTCTGTTTCAGCCCCTCTGTTTCACCCTCTGTTTCAGCCCCTCTGATTCAGCCCCTCTGATTCAGCCCCTCTGATTCAGCCCCTCTGTTTCAGTCCCTCTGTTTCTCGCCCTCTGTTTCTCGCCCTCTGTCTCAGACCCTCTGTTTCACGCCCCGTGTTTCAGCCCCTCTGTTTCTCGCCCTCTGTTTCAGCCCCTCTGTTTCTCGCCCTCTGTTTCAGCCCCTCTGTTTCAGCCCCTTGGTTTCAGTCCCTCTGTTTCTCGCCCTCTGTTTCTCGCCCTCTGTTTCAGCCCCTCTGTGTCTCGCCCTCTGTTTCAGCCCCTCTGTTTCCCGCCCCTCTGTTTCCCGCCCCTCTGTTTCAGACACTCTGTTTCACGCCCCGTGTTTCAGCCCCTCTGTTTCTCGCCCTCTGTTTCAGCCCCTCTGTTTCAGCCCCTCTGTTTCTCGCCCTCTGTTTCAGCCCCTCTGTTTCTCGCCCTCTGTTTCTCGCCCTCTGTTTCAGCCCCTCTGTTTCTCGCCCTCTGTTTCAGCCCCTCTGATTCAGCCCCTCTGTTTCAGCCCCTCTGATTCAGCCCCTCTGTTTCAGCCCCTCTGTTTCAGCCCCTCTGTTTCATCCCCTCTGTTTTTCGCCCTCTGTTTCAGCCCCTCTGTTTCTCGCCTTCTGTTTCAGGCTCTCTGTTTCAGCCCGTCTGTTTCAGCCCCTCTGTTACAGACCCTCTGTTACTCGCCCTCTGTTTCTCGCCCGCTGTTTTAGCCCGTCTGTTTCTCGCCCTCTGTTTCAGCCCCTCCGTTTCAGCCCCTCTGATTCAGCCCCTCTGAATCAGCCCCTCTGTTTCTCGCCCTCTGTTTCAGCCCCTCTGTTTCAGCCCCTCTGTTTCAGCCCCTCTGTTTCTTGCCCTCTGTTTCAGCTCCTCTGTTTCTCGCCCTCTGTTTCAGCCCCTCTGTTTCAGCCCCTCTGTTTCTCGTCCTCTGTTTCTGCCCCTCTCTTTCTCGCCCTCTGATTCAGCCCCTCTGTTTCTCGCCCTCTGTTTCAGCCCCGCTGATTCAGCCCCACTGTTTCAGCCCCTCTGTATATGCCCCTCTGATTCAGCCCCACTGTGTCAGTCCCTCGGTTTCAGCCCCTCTGTTTTAGCCCGTCTGTTTCTCGCCCTCTGTTTCAGCCCCTCCGTTTCAGCCCCTTTGATTCAGCACCTCTGAATCAGCCCCTCTGTTTCTCGCCCTCTGTTTCAGCCCCTCTGTTTCAGGCCTCTGTTTCTTGCCCTCTGTTTCAGCTCCTCTGTTTCTCGCCCTCTGTTTCAGCCCCTCTGTTTCAGCCCCTCTGTTTCTCGCCCTCTGTTTCTGCCCCTCTCTTTCTCGCCCTCTGATTCAGCCCCTCTGTTTCTCGCCCTCTGTTTCAGCCCCGCTGATTCAGCCCCTCTGTTTCAGCCCCTCTGTATATGCCCCTCTGATTCAGCCCCACTGTGTCAGTCCCTCGGTTTCAGCCCCTCTGTTTCAGTCCCTCTGTTTCTCGCCCTCTGTTTCAGCCACTCTGTTTCTCGCCCTCTGTTTCAGCCCCTCTGTTTCTCGCCCTCTGTTTCAGCCCCTCTGTTTCAGCCCCGCTGTTTCTCGCCCTCTGTTTCAGCCCCTCTGTTTCTCGCCCTCTGTTTCAGCCCCTCTGTTTCTCGCCCTCTGTTTCAGCCACTCTGATTCAGCCCCTCTGTTTCAGCCCCTCTGTTTCTCGCCCTCTGTTTCAGCCCCTCTGTTTCAGCCCCTCTGTTTCAGCCCCTCTGTTTCATCCCCTCTGTTTCAGCCCCTCTGTTTCTCGCCCTCTGTTTCTCACCCTGTTTCTCGCCCTCTGTTTCAGACCCTCTGTTTTTCGCCCTCTGTTTCAGCCCATCTGTTTCTCGCCCTCTGTTTCAGGCTCTCTGTTTCAGCCCGTCTGTTTCAGCCCCTCTGTTTCAGCCCCTCTGTTTCTCGCCCTCTGTTTCTCACCCGCTGTTTCAGCCCCTCTGTTTCTCGCCCTCTGTTTCAGCCCCTCTGTTTCAGCCCCTCTGATTCAGCCCCTCTGATTCAGCCCCTCAGTTTCTCGCCCTCTGTTTCTCGCCCGCTGTTTTAGCCCGTCTGTTTCTCGCCCTCTGTTTCAGCCCTTCCGTTTCAGCCCCTCTGATTCAGCCCCTCTGAATCAGCCCCTCTGTTTCTCGCACTCTGTTTCAGCCCCTCTGTTTCAGCCCCTCTGTTTCTCGCCCTCTGTTTCTGCCCCTCTCTTTCTCGCCCTCTGATTCAGCCCCTCTGTTTCTCGCCCTCTGTTTCAGCCCCGCTGATTCAGCCCCTCTGTTTCAGCCCCTCTGTATATGCCCCTCTGATTCAGCCCCACTGTGTCAGTCCCTCGGTTTCAGCCCCTCTGTTTCAGTCCCTCTGTTTCTCGCCCTCTGTTTCAGCCACTCTGTTTCTGGCCCTCTGTTTCAGCCCCACTGTTTCTCGCCCTCTGTTTCAGCCCCTCTGTTTCAGCCCCGCTGTTTCTCGCCCTCTGTTTCAGCCCCTCTGTTTCTCGCCCTCTGTTTCAGCCCCTCTGTTTCTCGCCCTCTGTTTCAGCCACTCTGATTCAGCCCCTCTGTTTCAGCCCCTCTGTTTCTCGCCCTCTGTTTCAGCCCCTCTGTTTCAGCCCCTCTGTTTCAGCCCCTCTGTTTCATCCCCTCTGTTTCAGCCCCTCTGTTTCTCGCCCTCTGTTTCTCACCCTGTTTCTCGCCCTCTGTTTCAGACCCTCTGTTTTTCGCCCTCTGTTTCAGCCCATCTGTGTCTCGCCCTCTGTTTCAGGCTCTCTGTTTCAGCCCGTCTTTTTCAGCCCCTCTGTTTCAGCCCCTCTGTTTCTCGCCCTCTGTTTCTGACCCGCTGTTTCAGCCCCTCTGTTTCTCGCCCTCTGTTTCAACCCCTCTGTTTCAGCCCCTCTGATTCAGCCCCTCTGATTCAGCCACTCAGTTTCTCGCCCTCTGTTTCAGCCCCTGTGTTTCTCGCCCTCTGTTTCAGCCACTCTGTTTCTCGCCCTCTGTTTCAGCCCCTCTGTTTCAGACCCTCTGTTTCTCGCCCTCTGTTTCAGCCCCTCTGTTTCTCGCCCTCTGTTTCAGCCCCTCTGTTTCTCGCCCTCTGTTTCAGCCCCTCTGCTTCAGCCCCTCTGTTTCAGCCCCTCTGTTTCTCGCCCTCTGTTTCTGCCCCTCTGTTTCTCGCCCTCTGTTTCAGCCCCTGTGTTTCTCGCCCTCTGTTTCAGCCACTCTGTTTCTCGCCCTCTGTTTCAGCCCCTCTGTTTCAGACCCTCTGTTTCTCGCCCTCTGTTTCAGCCCCTCTGTTTCTCGCCCTCTGTTTCAGCCCCTCTGTTTCTCGCCCTCTGTTTCAGCCCATCTGTTTCTCGCACTCTGTTTCAGCCACTCTGATTCAGCCCCTCTGTTTCAGCCCCTCTGTTTCAGCACCTCTGTTTTAGCCCCTCTGTTTCAGCCCCTCTGTTTCAGCCCCTCTGTTTCAGACCGTCTGTTTCTCGCCCTCTGTTTCTCACCCTCTGTTTCTCGCCCTCTGTTTCAGCCCCTCTGTTTTTCGCACTCTGTTTCAGCCCCTCTGTTTCTCGCCCACTGTTTCAGGCTCTCTGTTTCAGCCCGTCTGTTTCAGCCCCTCTGTTTCAGCCCCTCTGTTTCTCGCCCTCTGTTTCTCGCCCGATGTTTCAGCCTCTCTGTTTCTCGCCCTCTGTTTCAGCCCCTCTGTTTCAGCCCCTCTGATTCAGCCCCTCTGATTCAGCCCCTCTGTTTCTCGCCCTCTGTTTCAGCCCCTCTGTTTCAGCCCCTCTGTTTCTCGCCCTCTGTTTCAGCCCCTCTGTTTCAGCCCCTCTGTTTCTCGCCCTCTGTTTCTGCCCCTCTCTTTCTCGCCCTCTGTTTCAGCCCCTCTGTTTCTCGCCCTCTGTTTCTGCCCCGCTGATTCAGACCCTCTCTTTCATCCACTCAGAATCAGCCCCTCTGATTCAGCCCCACTGATTCAGCCCCTCTGTTTCTCGCCCTCTGTTTCAGACCCTCTGTTTCAGCCCCTCTGATTCAGCCCCTCTGTTTCACCCTCTGATTCAGCCCCTCTGATTCAGCCCCTCTGATTCAGCCCCTCTGATTCAGCCCCTCTGTTTCAGTCACTCTGTTTCTCGCCGTCTGTCTCAGACCCTCTGTTTCACGCACCGTGTTTCAGCCCCTCTGTTTCTCGCCCTCTGTTTCAGCCCCTCTGTTTCTCGCCCTCTGTTTCAGCTCCTCTGTTTCAGCCCCTCGGTTTCAGTCCCTCTGTTTCTCGCCCTCTGTTTCTCGCCCTCTGTTTCAGCCCCTCTGTGTCTCGCCCTCTGTTTCAGCCCCTCTGTTTCCCGCCCCTCTGTTTCCCACCCCTCTGTTTCAGACACTCTGTTTCACGCCCCGTGTTTCAGCCCCTCTGTTTCTCGCCCTCTGTTTCAGCCCCTCTGTTTCTCGCACTCTGTTTCAGCCCCTTTGTTTCAGCCCCTCTGTTTCAGTCCCTCTGTTCCTCGCCCTCTGTTTCAGCCCCTCGGTTTCTCGCCCTCTGTTTCAGCCCCTCTGTTTCTCGCCCTCTGTTTCAGCCCCTCTGTTTCAGCCCCTCTGTTTCTCACCCTCTGTTTCAGCCCCTCTGTTTCTCGCCCTCTGTTTCTCGCCCGCTGTTTCAGCCCCTCTGTTTCTCGCCCTCTGTTTCAGCCCCTCTGTTTCAGCCCCTCTGATTCAGCCCCTCTGATTCAGCCCCTCAGTTTCTCGCCCTCTGTTTCAGCCCCTCTGTTTCAGCCCCTCTGTTTCAGCCCCTCTGCTTCAGCCCCTCTGTTTCAGCCCCTCTGTTTCTCGCCCTCTGTTTCTGCGCCTCTGTTTCTCGCCCTCTGTTTCAGCCCCTCTGTTTCTCGCCCTCTGTTTCAGCCACTCTGTTTCTCGCCCTCTGTTTCAGCCCCTCTGTTTCAGCCCCTCTGTTTCTCGCCCTCTGTTTCAGCCCCTCTGTTTCTCGCCCTCTGTTTCAGCCCCTCTGTTTCTCGCCCTCTGTTTCAGCCCCTCTGTTTCTCGCCCTCTGTTTTAGCCACTCTGATTCAGCCCCTCTGTTTCAGCCCCTCTGTTTCAGCACCTCTGTTTTAGCCCCTCTGTTTCAGCCCCTCTGTTTCAGCACCTCTGTTTTAGCCCCTCTGTTTCAGCCCCTCTGTTTCAGCCCCTCTGTTTCAGACCCTCTGTTTCTCGCCCTCTGTTTCTCACCCTCTGTTTCTCGCCCTCTGTTTCAGCCCCTCTGTTTTTGGCACTCTGTTTCAGCCCTTCTGTTTCTCGCCCTCTGTTTCAGGCTCTCTGTTTCAGCCCCTCTGTTTCACGCCCTCTGTTTCAGGCCCTCTGTTTCAGCCCCTCTGTTTCAGCCCCTCTGTTTCATCCCCTCTGTTTCAGCCCCTCTGTTTCTCGCCCTCTGTTTCTCACCCTGTTTCTCGCCCTCTGTTTCAGACCCTCTGTTTTTCGCCCTCTGTTTCAGCCCATCTGTGTCTCGCCCTCTGTTTCAGGCTCTCTGTTTCAGCCCGTCTTTTTCAGCCCCTCTGTTTCAGCCCCTCTGTTTCTCGCCCTCTGTTTCTGACCCGCTGTTTCAGCCCCTCTGTTTCTCGCCCTCTGTTTCAACCCCTCTGTTTCAGCCCCTCTGATTCAGCCCCTCTGATTCAGCCACTCAGTTTCTCGCCCTCTGTTTCAGCCCCTCTGTTTCAGCCCCTCTGTTTCAGCCCCTCTGCTTCAGCCCCTCTGTTTCAGCCCCTCTGTTTCTCGCCCTCTGTTTCTGCCCCTCTGTTTCTCGCCCTCTGTTTCAGCCCCTGTGTTTCTCGCCCTCTGTTTCAGCCACTCTGTTTCTCGCCCTCTGTTTCAGCCCCTCTGTTTCAGACCCTCTGTTTCTCGCCCTCTGTTTCAGCCCCTCTGTTTCTCGCCCTCTGTTTCAGCCCCTCTGTTTCTCGCCCTCTGTTTCAGCCCATCTGTTTCTCGCACTCTGTTTCAGCCACTCTGATTCAGCCCCTCTGTTTCAGCCCCTCTGTTTCAGCACCTCTGTTTTAGCCCCTCTGTTTCAGCCCCTCTGTTTCAGCCCCTCTGTTTCAGACCGTCTGTTTCTCGCCCTCTGTTTCTCACCCTCTGTTTCTCGCCCTCTGTTTCAGCCCCTCTGTTTTTCGCACTCTGTTTCAGCCCCTCTGTTTCTCGCCCACTGTTTCAGGCTCTCTGTTTCAGCCCGTCTGTTTCAGCCCCTCTGTTTCAGCCCCTCTGTTTCTCGCCCTCTGTTTCTCGCCCGATGTTTCAGCCTCTCTGTTTCTCGCCCTCTGTTTCAGCCCCTCTGTTTCAGCCCCTCTGATTCAGCCCCTCTGATTCAGCCCCTCTGTTTCTCGCCCTCTGTTTCAGCCCCTCTGTTTCAGCCCCTCTGTTTCTCGCCCTCTGTTTCAGCCCCTCTGTTTCAGCCCCTCTGTTTCTCGCCCTCTGTTTCTGCCCCTCTCTTTCTCGCCCTCTGTTTCAGCCCCTCTGTTTCAGCCCCTCTGTTTCTCGCCCTCTGTTTCTGCCCCTCTCTTTCTCGCCCTCTGTTTCAGCCCCTCTGTTTCTCGCCCTCTGTTTCTGCCCCGCTGATTCAGACCCTCTCTTTCATCCACTCAGAATCAGCCCCTCTGATTCAGCCCCACTGATTCAGCCCCTCTGTTTCTCGCCCTCTGTTTCAGACCCTCTGTTTCAGCCCCTCTGATTCAGCCCCTCTGTTTCACCCTCTGATTCAGCCCCTCTGATTCAGCCCCTCTGATTCAGCCCCTCTGATTCAGCCCCTCTGTTTCAGTCACTCTGTTTCTCGCCGTCTGTCTCAGACCCTCTGTTTCACGCCCCGTGTTTCAGCCCCTCTGTTTCTCGCCCTCTGTTTCAGCCCCTCTGTTTCTCGCCCTCTGTTTCAGCTCCTCTGTTTCAGCCCCTCGGTTTCAGTCGCTCTGTTTCTCGCCCTCTGTTTCTCGCCCTCTGTTTCAGCCCCTCTGTGTCTCGCCCTCTGTTTCAGCCCCTCTGTTTCCCGCCCCTCTGTTTCCCACCCCTCTGTTTCAGACACTCTGTTTCACGCCCCGTGTTTCAGCCCCTCTGTTTCTCGCCCTCTGTTTCAGCCCCTCTGTTTCTCGCACTCTGTTTCAGCCCCTTTGTTTCAGCCCCTCTGTTTCAGTCCCTCTGTTCCTCGCCCTCTGTTTCAGCCCCTCGGTTTCTCGCCCTCTGTTTCAGCCCCTCTGTTTCTCGCCCTCTGTTTCAGCCCCTCTGTTTCAGCCCCTCTGTTTCTCACCCTCTGTTTCAGCCCCTCTGTTTCTCGCCCTCTGTTTCTCGCCCGCTGTTTCAGCCCCTCTGTTTCTCGCCCTCTGTTTCAGCCCCTCTGTTTCAGCCCCTCTGATTCAGCCCCTCTGATTCAGCCCCTCAGTTTCTCGCCCTCTGTTTCAGCCCCTCTGTTTCAGCCCCTCTGTTTCAGCCCCTCTGCTTCAGCCCCTCTGTTTCAGCCCCTCTGTTTCTCGCCCTCTGTTTCTGCGCCTCTGTTTCTCGCCCTCTGTTTCAGCCCCTCTGTTTCTCGCCCTCTGTTTCAGCCACTCTGTTTCTCGCCCTCTGTTTCAGCCCCTCTGTTTCAGCCCCTCTGTTTCTCGCCCTCTGTTTCAGCCCCTCTGTTTCTCGCCCTCTGTTTCAGCCCCTCTGTTTCTCGCCCTCTGTTTCAGCCCCTCTGTTTCTCGCCCTCTGTTTTAGCCACTCTGATTCAGCCCCTCTGTTTCAGCCCCTCTGTTTCAGCACCTCTGTTTTAGCCCCTCTGTTTCAGCCCCTCTGTTTCAGCACCTCTGTTTTAGCCCCTCTGTTTCAGCCCCTCTGTTTCAGCCCCTCTGTTTCAGACCCTCTGTTTCTCGCCCTCTGTTTCTCACCCTCTGTTTCTCGCCCTCTGTTTCAGCCCCTCTGTTTTTGGCACTCTGTTTCAGCCCTTCTGTTTCTCGCCCTCTGTTTCAGGCTCTCTGTTTCAGCCCCTCTGTTTCACGCCCTCTGTTTCAGGCCCTCTGTTTCAGCCCCTCTTTTTCAGCCCCTCTGTTTCATCCCCTCTGTTTCAACCACTCTGTTTCTCGCCCTCTGTTTCTCACCCTCTGTTTCTCGCCCTCTGTTTCAGCCCCTCTGTTTTTCGCACTCTGTTTCAGCCCTTCTGTTTCTCGCCCTCTGTTTCAGGCTCTCTGTTTCAGCCCGTCTGTTTCAGCCCCTCTGTTTCAGCCCCTCTGTTTCTCACCCTCTGTTTCTCGCACGCTGTTTCAGCCCCTCTGTTTCTCGCCCTCTGTTTCAGCCCCTCTGTTTCAGCCCCTCTGATTCAGCCCCTCTGATTCAGCCCCTCTGTTTCTCGCCCTCTGTTTCAGCCCCTCTGTTTCAGCCCCTCTGTTTCTCGCCCTCTGTTTCAGCCCCTCTGTTTCAGCCCCTCTGTTTCTCGCCCTCTGTTTCTGCCCCTCTCTTTCTCGCCCTCTGTTTCAGCCCCTCTGTTTCTCGCCCTCTGTTTCTGCCCCGCTGATTCAGACCCTCTCTTTCATCCACTCAGAATCAGCCCCTCTGATTCAGCCCCTCTGATTCAGCCCCTCTGTTTCTCGCCCTCTGTTTCAGCCCCTCTGTTTCAGCCCCTCTGTTTCAGCCACTCTGTTTCACCCTCTGTTTCAGCCCCTCTGATTCAGCCCCTCTGATTCAGCCCCTCTGATTCAGCCCCTCTGTTTCAGTCCCTCTGTTTCTCGCCCTCTGTTTCTCGCCCTCTGTCTCAGACCCTCTGTTTCACGCCCCGTGTTTCAGCCCCTCTGTTTCTCGCCCTCTGTTTCAGCCCCTCTGTTTCTCGCCCTCTGTTTCAGCCCCTCTGTTTCAGCCCCTTGGTTTCAGTCCCTCTGTTTCTCGCCCTCTGTTTCTCGCCCTCTGTTTCAGCCCCTCTGTGTCTCGCCCTCTGTTTCAGCCCCTCTGTTTCCCGCCCCTCTGTTTCCCGCCCCTCTGTTTCAGACACTCTGTTTCACGCCCCGTTTTTCAGCCCCTCTGTTTCTCGCCCTCTGTTTCAGCCCCTCTGTTTCTCGCGCTCTGTTTCAGCCCCTTTGTTTCAGCCCCTCTGTTTCAGTACCTCTGTTCCTCGCCCTCTGTTTCAGCCCCACTGTTTCTCGCCCTCTGTTTCAGCCCCTCTGTTTCAGCCCCTCTGTTTCTCGCCCTCTGTTTCAGCCCCTCTGTTTCTCGCGCTCTGTTTCAGCCCCTTTGTTTCAGCCCCTCTGTTTCAGTACCTCTGTTCCTCGCCCTCTGTTTCAGCCCCACTGTTTCTCGCCCTCTGTTTCAGCCCCTCTGTTTCTCGCCCTCTGTTTCAGCCCCTCTGTTTCAGCCCCTCTGTTTCTCGCCCTCTGTTTCAGCCCCTCTGTTTCTCGCCCTCTGTTTCAGCCCCTCTGTTTCTCACCCTCTGTTTCTCGCCCTCAGTTTCAGCCCCTCTGATTCAGCCCCTCTGTTTCAGCCCCTCTGATTCAGCCCCTCTGTTTCAGCCCCTCTGTTTCAGCCCCTCTGTTTCATCCCCTCTGTTTCAACCACTCTGTTTCTCGCCCTCTGTTTCTCACCCTCTGTTTCTCGCCCTCTGTTTCAGCCCCTCTGTTTTTCGCCCTCTGTTTCAGCCCCTCTGTTTCTCGCCTTCTGTTTCAGGCTCTCTGTTTCAGCCCGTTTGTTTCAGCCCCTCTGTTACAGCCCCTCTGTTACTCGCCCTCTGTTTCTCGCCCGCTGTTTTAGCCCGTCTGTTTCTCGCCCTCTGTTTCAGCCCCTCCGTTTCAGCCCCTCTGATTCAGCCCCTCTGAATCAGCCCCTCTGTTTCTCGCCCTCTGTTTCAGCCCCTCTGTTTCAGCCCCTCTGTTTCAGCCCCTCTTTTTCTTGCCCTCTGTTTCAGCTCCTCTGTTTCTCGCCCTCTGTTTCAGCCCCTCTGTTTCAGCCCCTCTGTTTCTCGCCCTCTGTTTCTGCCCCTCTCTTTCTCGCCCTCTGATTCAGCCCCTCTGTTTCTCGCCCTCTGTTTCAGCCCCGCTGATTCAGCCCCTCTGTTTCAGCCCCTCTGTATATGCCCCACTGATTCAGCCCCACTGTGTCAGTCCCTCGGTTTCAGCCCCTCTGTTTTAGACCGTCTGTTTCTCGCCCTCTGTTTCAGCCCCTCCGTTTCAGCCCCTCTGATTCAGCCCCTCTGAATCAGCCCCTCTGTTTCTCGCCCTCTGTTTCAGCCCCTCTGTTTCACCCTCTGTTTCAGCCCCTCTGATTCAGCCCCTCTGATTCAGCCCCTCTGATTCAGCCCCTCTGTTTCAGTCCTTCTGTTTCTCGCCCTCTGTTTCTCGCCCTCTGTCTCAGACCCTCTGTTTCACGCCCCGTGTTTCAGCCCCTCTGTTTCTCACCCTCTGTTTCAGCCCCTCTGTTTCTCACCCTCTGTTTCAGCCCCTCTGTTTCAGCCCCTTGGTTTCAGTCCCTCTGTTTCTCGCCCTCTGTTTCAGCCCCTCTGTGTCTCGCCCTCTGTTTCAGCCCCTCTGTTTCCCGCCCCTCTGTTTCCCACCCCTCTGTTTCAGACACTCTGTTTCACGCCCCGTGTTTCAGCCCCTCTGTTTCTCGCCCTCTGTTTCAGCTCCTCTGTTTCTCGCACTCTGTTTCAGCCCCTTTGTTTCAGCCCCTCTGTTTCAGTCCCTCTGTTCCTCGCCCTCTGTTTCAGCCCCTCTGTTTCTCGCCCTCTGTTTCAGCCCCTCTGTTTCTCGCCCTCTGTTTCAGCCCCTCTGTTTCAGCCCCTCTGTTTCTCACCCTCTGTTTCAGCCCCTCTGTTTCTCGCCCTCTGTTTCTCGCCCGCTGTTTCAGCCCCTCTGTTTCTCGCCCTCTGTTTCAGCCCCTCTGTTTCAGCCCCTCTGATTCAGCCCCTCTGATTCAGCCCCTCAGTTTCTCGCCCTCTGTTTCAGCCCCTCTGTTTGAGCCCCTCTGTTTCAGCCCCTCTGCTTCAGCCCCTCTGTTTCAGCCCCTCTGTTTCTCGCCCTCTGTTTCTGCGCCTCTGTTTCTCGCCCTCTGTTTCAGCCCCTCTGTTTCTCGCCCTCTGTTTCAGCCACTCTGTTTCTCGCCCTCTGTTTCAGCCCCTCTGTTTCAGCCCCTCTGTTTCTCGCCCTCTGTTTCAGCCCCTCTGTTTCTCGCCCTCTGTTTCAGCCACTCTGATTCAGCCCCTCTGTTTCAGCCCCTCTGTTTCAGCACCTCTGTTTTAGCCCCTCTGTTTCAGCCCCTCTGTTTCAGCACCTCTGTTTTAGCCCCTCTGTTTCAGCCCCTCTGTTTCAGCCCCTCTGTTTCAGACCCTCTGTTTCTCGCCCTCTGTTTCTCACCCTCTGTTTCTCGCCCTCTGTTTCAGCCCCTCTGTTTTTGGCACTCTGTTTCAGCCCCTCTGTTTCTCGCCCTCTGTTTCAGGCCCTCTGTTTCAGCCCCTCTGTTTCAGCCCCTCTGTTTCATCCCCTCTGTTTCAGCCACTCTGATTCAGCCCCTCTGTTTCAGCCCCTCTGTTTCAGCACCTCTGTTTTAGCCCCTCTGTTTCAGCCCCTCTGTTTCAGCACCTCTGTTTTAGCCCCTCTGTTTCAGCCCCTCTGTTTCAGCCCCTCTGTTTCAGACCCTCTGTTTCTCGCCCTCTGTTTCTCACCCTCTGTTTCTCGCCCTCTGTTTCAGCCCCTCTGTTTTTGGCACTCTGTTTCAGCCCCTCTGTTTCTCGCCCTCTGTTTCAGGCCCTCTGTTTCAGCCCCTCTGTTTCAGCCCCTCTGTTTCATCCCCTCTGTTTCAACCACTCTGTTTCTCGCCCTCTGTTTCTCACCCTCTGTTTCTCGCCCTCTGTTTCAGCCCCTCTGTTTCTCGCCTTCTGTTTCAGGCTCTCTGTTTCAGCCCGTCTGTTTCAGCCCCTCTGTTACAGACCCTCTGTTACTCGCCCTCTGTTTCTCGCCCGCTGTTTTAGCCCGTCTGTTTCTCGCCCTCTGTTTCAGCCCCTCCGTTTCAGCCCCTCTGATTCAGCCCCTCTGAATCAGCCCCTCTGTTTCTCGCCCTCTGTTTCAGCCCCTCTGTTTCAGCCCCTCTGTTTCAGCCCCTCTGTTTCTTGCCCTCTGTTTCAGCTCCTCTGTTTCTCGCCCTCTGTTTCAGCCCCTCTGTTTCAGCCCCTCTGTTTCTCGTCCTCTGTTTCTGCCCCTCTCTTTCTCGCCCTCTGATTCAGCCCCTCTGTTTCTCGCCCTCTGTTTCAGCCCCGCTGATTCAGCCCCTCTGTTTCAGCCCCTCTGTATATGCCCCTCTGATTCAGCCCCACTGTGTCAGTCCCTCGGTTTCAGCCCCTCTGTTTTAGCCCGTCTGTTTCTCGCCCTCTGTTTCAGCCCCTCCGTTTCAGCCCCTCTGATTCAGCCCCTCTGAATCAGCCCCTCTGTTTCTCGCCCTCTGTTTCAGCCCCTCTGTTTCACCCTCTGTTTCAGCCCCTCTGATTCAGCCCCTCTGATTCAGCCCCTCTGATTCAGCCCCTCTGTTTCAGTCCCTCTGTTTCTCGCCCTCTGTTTCTCGCCCTCTGTCTCAGACCTCTGTTTCACGCCCCGTGTTTCAGCCCCTCTGTTTCTCACCCTCTGTTTCAGCCCCTCTGTTTCTCGCCCTCTGTTTCAGCCCCTCTGTTTCAGCCCCTTGGTTTCAGTCCCTCTGTTTCTCGCCCTCTGTTTCTCGCCCTCTGTTTCAGCCCCTCTGTGTCTCGCCCTCTGTTTCAGCCCCTCTGTTTCCCGCCCCTCTGTTTCCCGCCCCTCTGTTTCAGACACTCTGTTTCACGCCCCGTTTTTCAGCCCCTCTGTTTCTCGCCCTCTGTTTCAGCCCCTCTGTTTCTCGCGCTCTGTTTCAGCCCCTTTGTTTCAGCCCCTCTGTTTCAGTACCTCTGTTCCTCGCCCTCTGTTTCAGCCCCACTGTTTCTCGCCCTCTGTTTCAGCCCCTCTGTTTCTCGCCCTCTGTTTCAGCCCCTCTGTTTCAGCCCCTCTGTTTCTCGCCCTCTGTTTCAGCCCCTCTGTTTCTCGCCCTCTGTTTCAGCCCCTCTGTTTCAGCCCCTCTGTTTCTCGCCCTCTGTTTCAGCCCCTCTGATTCAGCCCCTCTGTTTCAGCCCCTCTGTTTCAGACCCTCTGTTTCAGCCCCTCTGTTTCAGCCCCTCTGTTTCATCCCCTCTGTTTCAACCACTCTGTTTCTCGCCCTCTGTTTCTCACCCTCTGTTTCTCGCCCTCTGTTTGAGCCCCTCTGATTCAGCCCCTCTGTTTCAGCCCCTCTGATTCAGCCCCTCTGATTCAGCCCCTCTGATTCAGCCCCTCTGTTTCTCGCCCTCTGTTTCAGCCCCTCTGTTTCAGCCCCTCTGTTTCAGCCCCTCTGTTTCTCACCCTCTGTTTCAGCCCCTCTGATTCAGCGCCTCTGATTCAGCCCCTCTGATTCAGCCCCTCTGATTCAGCCCCTCTGTTTCAGCCCCTCTGTTTCAGCCCCTGTGTTTCAGCCCCTCTGTTTCTCGCCCTCTGTTTCCCTCCCCTCTGTTTCAGACCCTCTGTTTCACGCCCCGTGTTTCAGCCCCTCTGTTTCTCGCCCTCTGTTTCAGCCCCTCTGATTCAGCCCCTTTGAATCAGCCCCTCTGTTTCTCGCCCTCTGTTTCAGCCCCTCTGTTTCAACCCCTGTGTTTCAGCCCCTCTGTTTCAGACCCTCTGTTTCTCACCCTCTGTTTCAGCTCCTCTGTTTCTCGCCCTCTGTTTCTCACCCGCTGTTTCAGCCCCTCTGTTTCTCGTCCTCTGTTTTTGCCCCTCTGTTTCTCGCCCTCTGTTTCAGCCCCTCTGTTTCTCGAACTCTGTTTCAGCCCCACTGATTCAGCCCCTCTGTTTCAGCCCCTCAGAATCAGCCCCTCTGATTCAGCTCCTCTGTTTCACTCCATCTGTTTCTCGCCCTCTGTTTCAGCCCCTCTGTTTCTCGCCCTCTGTTTCAGCCCCTCTGTTTCAGACCCTCTGTTTCTCGCCCTCTGTTTCAGCCCCTCTGTTTATCGCCCTCTGTTTCAGCCCCACTGTTTCTCGCCCTCTGTTTCAGACACTCTGATTCAGCCCCTCTGTTTCTCGCACACTGTTTGAGCCCATCTGATTCAGCCCCTCTGTTTCAGCCCCTCTGATTCAGCCCCTCTGATTCAGCCCCTCTGTTTCAGCCCCTCTGTTTCACGCCCTCTGTTTCAGCTCCTCTGTTTCTCGCCCTCTGTTTCAGACCCTCTGTTTCAGCCCCTCTGTTTCTCGCCCTCTGTTTCTGCCCCTCTGTTTCTCGCCCTCTGTTTCAGCCCCTCTGTTTCTCGCCCTCTGTTTCAGCCCCTCTGTTTCAGCCCCTCTGATTCAGCCCCTCTGATTCAGCCCCTCAGTTTCTCACCCTCTGTTTCAGCCCCTCTGTTTCAGCCCCACTGTTTCTCACCCTCTGTTTCAGCCCCTCTGTTTGTCGCCCTCTGTTTCAGCCCCTCTGTTTCTCGGCCTCTGTTTCAGCCCCTCTGTTTCAGCCCCTCTGTTTCAGCCCCTGTTTCTCGCCCTCTGTTTCAGCCCCTCTGTTTCTCGCACTCTGTTTCAGCTCCTCTGTTTCTCGCCCTCTGTTTCAGCCCCTCTGTTTCAGCCCCTCTGTCTCAGCCCCTCTGTTTCAGCCCCTCTGTTTCCCGCCCTCTGTTTCAGCCCCTCTGATTCAGCCCCGCTGTTTCAGCCCCTCTGATTCAGCCCCTCTGTTTCAGCCCCTCTGTTTCAGCCCTCTGTTTCAGCCCCTCTGTTTCAACCACTCTGTTTCTCGCCCTTTGTTTCTCACCCTCTGTTTCTCGCCCTCTGTTTCAGCCCCTCTGTTTTTCGCCCTCTGTTTAAGCCCCTCTGTTTCTCGCCCTCTGTTTCAGGCTCTTGGTTTCAGCCCGTCTGTTTCAGCCCCTCTGTTTAAGCCCCTCTGTTTCTCGCCCTCTGTTTCTCGCCCGCTGTTTCAGCCCCTCTGTTTCTCGCCCTCTGTTTCAGCCCCTCTGTTTCAGCTCCTCAGATTCAGCCCCTCTGAATCAGCCCCTCTGTTTCTCGCCCTCTGTTTCATCCCCTCTGTTTCAGCCCCTCTGTTTCAGCCCCTCTGTTTCAGCTCCTCTGTTTCTCGCCCTCTGTTTCAGCCCCTCTGTTTCAGCCACTCTGTTTCTCGCCCACTGTTTCTGCCCCTCTGTTTCTCGCCCTCTGTTTCAGCCCCTCTGTTTCTCGCCCTCTGTTTCAGCCCCGCTGATTCAGCCCCTCTGTTTCAGTCCCTCCGATTCAGCCCCTCTGTTTCAGTCCCTCTGTTTCTCGCCCTCTGTTTCAGCCCCTCTGTTTCTCGCCCTCTGTTTCAGCCCCTCTGTTTCAGCCCCTCTGTTTCAGCCCCTCTGTTTCTCGCCCTCTGTTTCAGCCACTCTGATTCAGCCCCTCTGTTTCAGCCCCTCTGTTTCTCGCCCTCTGTTTCAGCCCCTCTGTTTCAGCCCCTCTGTTTCTCGCCCTCTGTTTCAGCCCCTCTGTTTATCGCCCTCTGTTTCAGCCCCATTGTTTCTCGCCCTCTATTTCAGCCACTCTGATTCAGCCCCTCTGTTTCAGCCCCTCTGTTTCTCGCACACTGTTTGAGCCCATCTGATTCAGCCCCTCTGTTTTAGCCCCTCTGATTCAGCTGCTCTGATTCAGCCACTCTGATGAAGCCCCTCTGCTTCTCGCCCTCTGTTTCAGCCGCTCTGTTTCAGCCGCTCTGTTTCAGCCCCTCTGTTTCTCGCCCTCTGTTTCTCGCCCACTGTTTCAGCCCCTCTGTTTCTCGCCCTCTGTTTCAGCCCCTCTGTTTCAGCCCCTCTGATTCAGCCCCTCTGATTCAGCTCCTCAGTTTCTCGCCCTCTGTTTCAGCCCCTCTGTTTCAGCCCCTCTGTTTCAGCGCCTCGGTTTCTCGCTCTCTGTTTCAGCCCCTCTGTTTCTCGGCCACTGTTTCAGCCACTCTGTTTCATCCCCTCTGTTTCAGACCCTCTGTTTCTCGCCCTCTGTTTCAGCCCCTCTGTTTCTCGCCCTCTGTTTCAGGCCCTCTGTTTCTCGCCCTCTGTTTCAGCCCCTCTGTTTCAGCCCCTCTGTTTCAGCCCCTCTGTTTCAGCCCCTCTGTTTCTCGCCCTCTGTTTCTGCCCCTCTGTTTCTCTCCCTCTGTTTCAGCCCCTCTGTTTCTGCCCCTCTGTTTCTCGCCCTCTGTTTCTGCCCCTCTGTTTCTCGCCCTCTGTTTCAGGCTCTCTGTTTCAGCCCGTCTGTTTCAGCCCCTCTGTTTAAGCCCCTCTGTTTCTCGCCCTCTGTTTCTCGCCCGCTGTTTCAGCCCCTCAGTTTCTCGCCCTCTGTTTCAGCCCCTCTGTTTCAGCCCCTCTGATTCAGCCCCTCTGAATCAGCCCCACTGTTTCTCGCCCTCTGTTTCAGACCCTCTGTTTCAGCCCCTCTGTTTCAGCCCCTCTGTTTCAGCCCCTCTGTTTCTCGCCCTCTGTTTCAGCCCCTCTGTTTCAGCCCCTCTGTTTCTCGCCCTCTGTTTCTGCCCCTCTGTTTCTCGCCCTCTGTTTCTGCCCCTCTGTTTCTCGCCCTCTGTTTCAGCCCCTCTGTTTCAGCCCCTCTGATTCAGCCCCTCTGATTCAGCCCCTCAGTTTCTCGCCCTCTGTTTCAGACCCTCTGTTTCAGCCCCTCTGTTTCTCACCCTCTGTTTCAGCCCCTCTGTTTGTCGCCCTCTGTTTCAGCCCCTCTGTTTCTCGGCCTCTGTTTAAGCCCCTCTGTTTCTCGCACTCTGTTTCAGCCCCTCTGTTTCTCGCCCTCTGTTTCAGCCCCTCTGTTTCAGCCCCTCTGTTTCAGCCCCTCTGTCTCAGCCCCTCTGTTTCAGCCCCTCTGTTTCTTGCACTCTGTTTCAGCCCCTCTGTTTCTCGCCCTCTGTTTCAGCCCCTCTGATTCAGCCCCGCTGTTTCAGCCCATCTGATTCAGCCCCTCTGTTTCAGCCCCTCTGTTTCAGCCCCTCTGTTTCAGCCCCTCTGTTTCAACCACTCTGTTTCTCGCCCTCTGTTTCTCACCCTCTGTTTCTCGCCCTCTGTTTCAGCCCGTCTGTTTCAGCCCCTCTGTTTCAGCCCCTCTGATTCTCGCCCTCTGTTTCTCGCCCGTTGTTTCAGCCCCTCTGTTTCTCGCCCTCTGTTTCAGCCCCTCTGTTTCAGCCCATCTGATTCAGCCCCTCTGAATCAGCCCCTCTGTTTCTCGCCCTCTGTTTCAGACCCTCTGTTTCAGCCCCTCTGTTTCAGCCCCTCTGTTTCAGCCCCTCTGTTTCTCGCCCTCTGTTTCAGCTCCTCTGTTTCTCGCCCTCTGTTTCAGCCCCTCTGTTTCAGCCCCTCTGTTTCTCGCCCTCTGTTTCTGCCCCTCTGTTTCTCGCCCTCTGTTTCAGCCCCGCTGATTCAGCCCCTCTGTTTAAGCCCCTCTGTTTCTCGCCCTCTGTTTCTCGCCCGTTGTTTCAGCCCCTCTGTTTCTCGCCCTCTGTTTCAGCCCCTCTGTTTCAGCCCATCTGATTCAGCCCCTCTGAATCAGCCCCTCTGTTTCTCGCCCTCTGTTTCAGACCCTCTGTTTCAGCCCCTCTGTTTCAGCCCCTCTGTTTCAGCCCCTCTGTTTCTCGCCCTCTGTTTCAGCTCCTCTGTTTCTCGCCCTCTGTTTCAGCCCCTCTGTTTCAGCCCCTCTGTTTCTCGCCCTCTGTTTCTGCCCCTCTGTTTCTCGCCCTCTGTTTCAGCCCCGCTGATTCAGCCCCTCTGTTTCAGCCCCTCTGTTTCAGCCCCTCTGTTTCTTGCCCTCTGTTTCTGCCCCTCTGTTTCTCGCCCTCTGTTTCAGCCCCTCTGTTTCAGCCCCTCTGTTTCTCGCCCTCTGTTTCTGCCCCTCTGTTTCTCGCCCTCTGTTTCAGGCTCTCTGTTTCAGCCCGTCTGTTTCAGCCCCTCTGTTTAAGCCCCTCTGTTTCTCGCCCTCTGTTTCTCGCCCGCTGTTTCAGCCCCTCTGTATCTCGCCCTCTGTTTCAGCCCCTCTGTTTCAGCCACTCTGATTCAGCCCCTCTGAATCAGCCCCACTGTTTCAACCACTCTGTTTCAGACCCTCTGTTTCAGCCCCTCTGTTTCAGCCCCTCTGTTTCTCGCCCTCTGTTTCAGCTCCTCTGTTTCTCGCCCTCTCTTTCAGCCCCTCTGTTTCAGCCCCTCTGTTTCTCGCCCTCTGTTTCTGCCCCTCTGTTTCTCGCCCTCTATTTCAGCCCCTCTGTTTCTCGCCCTCTGTTTCAGCCCCTCTGTTTCAGCCCCTCTGATTCAGCCCCTCTGATTCAGCCCCTCAGTTTCTCGCCCTCTGTTTCAGCCCCTCTGTTTCAGCCCCTCTGTTTCTCACCCTCTGTTTCAGCCCCTCTGTTTGTCGCCCTCTGTTTCAGCCCCTCTGTTTCTCGGACTCTGTTTAAGCCCCTCTGTTTCTCGCACTCTGTTTCAGCCCCTCTGTTTCTCGCCCTCTGTTTCAGCCCCTCTGTTTCAGCCCTTCTGTCTCAGCCCCTCTGTTTCAGCCCCTCCGTTTCTCGCCCTCTGTTTCAGCCCCTCTGTTTCTCGCCCTCTGTTTCAGCCCCTCTGATTCAGCCCAGCTGTTTCAGCCCCTCTGATTCAGCCCCTCTGTTTCAGCCCCTCTGTTTCAGCACCTCTGTTTCAGCCCCTCTGTTTCAACCACTCTGTTTCTCGCCCTCTGTTTCTCACCATCTGTTTCTCGCCCTCTGTTTCAGCCCCTCTGTTTTTCACCCTCTGTTTAAGCCCCTCTGTTTCTCGCCCTCTGTTTCAGGCTCTCTGTTTCAGCCCGTCTGTTTCAGCCCCTCTGTTTAAGCCCCTCTGTTTCTCGTCCTCTATTTCTCGCCCGCTGTTTCAGCCCCTCTGTTTCTCGCCCTCTGTTTCAGCCCCTCTGTTTCAGCCCATCTGATTCAGCCCCTCTGAATCAGCCCCTCTGTTTCTCGCCCTCTGTTTCAGACCCTCTGTTTCAGCCCCTCTGTTTCAGCCCCTCTGTTTCAGCCCCTCTGTTTCTCGCACTCTGTTTCAGCTCCTCTGTTTCTCAGCATCTGTTTCAGCCCCTCTGTTTCAGCCCCTCTGTTTCTCGCCCTCTGTTTCTGCCCCTCTGTCTCTCGCCCTCTGTTTCAGCCCCTCTGTTTCTCGCCCTCTGTTTCAGCCCCGCTGATTCAGCCCCTCTGTTTCAGTCCCTCCGTTTCAGCCCCTCTGTTTCAGTCCCTCTGTTTCTCGCCCTCTGTTTCAGCCCCTCTGTTTCTCGCCCTCTGTTTCAGCCCCTCTGTTTCTCGCCCTCTGCTTCAGCCCCTCTGTTTCAGCCCCTCTGTTTCAGCCCCTCTGTTTCTCGCCCTCAGTTTCAGCCACTCTGATTCAGCCCCTCTGTTTCAGCCCCTCTGTTTCTCGCCCTCTGTTTCAGCCCCTCTGTTTCAGCCCCTCTGTTTCAGCCCCTCTGTTTCTCGCCCTCTGTTTCAGCTCCTCTGTTTCTCGCCCTCTCTTTCAGCCCCTCTGTTCCAGCCCCTCTGTTTCTCGCCCTCTGTTTCTGCCCCTCTGTTTCTCGCCCTCTATTTCAGCCCCTCTGTTTCTCGCCCTCTGTTTCAGCCCCTCTGTTTCAGCCCCTCTGATTCAGCCCCTCTGATTCAGCCCCTCAGTTTCTCGCCCTCTGTTTCAGCCCCTCTGTTTCAGCCCCTCTGTTTCTCACCCTCTGTTTCAGCCCCTCTGTTTGTCGCCCTCTGTTTCAGCCCCTCTGTTTCTCGGACTCTGTTTAAGCCCCTCTGTTTCTCGCACTCTGTTTCAGCCCCTCTGTTTCTCGCCCTCTGTTTCAGCCCCTCTGTTTCAGCCCTTCTGTCTCAGCCCCTCTGTTTCAGCCCCTCCGTTTCTCGCCCTCTGTTTCAGCCCCTCTGTTTCTCGCCCTCTGTTTCAGCCCCTCTGATTCAGCCCAGCTGTTTCAGCCCCTCTGATTCAGCCCCTCTGTTTCAGCCCCTCTGTTTCAGCACCTCTGTTTCAGCCCCTCTGTTTCAACCACTCTGTTTCTCGCCCTCTGTTTCTCACCATCTGTTTCTCGCCCTCTGTTTCAGCCCCTCTGTTTTTCACCCTCTGTTTAAGCCCCTCTGTTTCTCGCCCTCTGTTTCAGGCTCTCTGTTTCAGCCCGTCTGTTTCAGCCCCTCTGTTTAAGCCCCTCTGTTTCTCGCCCTCTGTTTCTCGCCCGCTGTTTCAGCCCCTCTGTTTCTCGCCCTCTGTTTCAGCCCCTCTGTTTCAGCCCATCTGATTCAGCCCCTCTGAATCAGCCCCTCTGTTTCTCGCCCTCTGTTTCAGACCCTCTGTTTCAGCCCCTCTGTTTCAGCCCCTCTGTTTCAGCCCCTCTGTTTCTCGCACTCTGTTTCAGCTCCTCTGTTTCTCGGCGTCTGTTTCAGCCCCTCTGTTTCAGCCCCTCTGTTTCTCGCCCTCTGTTTCTGCCCCTCTGTCTCTCGCCCTCTGTTTCAGCCCCTCTGTTTCTCGCCCTCTGTTTCAGCCCCGCTGATTCAGCCCCTCTGTTTCAGTCCCTCCGTTTCAGCCCCTCTGTTTCAGTCCCTCTGTTTCTCGCCCTCTGTTTCAGCCCCTCTGTTTCTCGCCCTCTGTTTCAGCCCCTCTGTTTCTCGCCCTCTGTTTCAGCCCCTCTGTTTCAGCCCCTCTGTTTCAGCCCCTCTGTTTCTCGCCCTCAGTTTCAGCCACTCTGATTCAGCCCCTCTGTTTCAGCCCCTCTGTTTCTCGCCCTCTGTTTCAGCCCCTCTGTTTCAGCCCCTCTGTTTCAGCCCCTCTGTTTCATCCCCTCTGTTTCAGCCCCTCTGTTTCTCGCCCTCTGTTTCTCACCCTCTGTTTCTCGCCCTCTGTTTCAGCCCCTCTGTTTTTCGCCCGCTGTTTCAGCCCCTCTGTTTCTCGCCCTCTGTTTCAGCTCCTCTGTTTCAGCCCCTCTGATTCAGCCCCTCTGATTCAGCCCCTCAGTTTCTCGCCTTCAGTTTCTCACCCTCTGTTTCAGCCCCTCTGTTTCAGCCCCTCTGTTACAGCCCCTCTGTTTCTCGCCCTCTGTTTCAGCCCCTCTGTTTCTCGGCCTCTGTTTCAGCCCCTCTGTTTCAGCCCCTCTGTTTCAGCCCCTCTGTTTCTCGCCCTCTGTTTCAGCCCCTCTGTTTCTCGCCCTCTGTTTCAGCCCCTCTGTTTCTCGCACTCTGTTTCAGCCCCTCTGTTTCAGCCCCTCTGTTTCTCGCCCTCTGTTTCAGCCCCTCTGTTTCTCGGCCTCTGTTTCAGCCCCTCTGTTTCAGCCCCTCTGTTTCAGCCCCTCTGTTTCTCGCCCTCTGTTTCAGCCCCTCTGTTTCTCGCCCTCTGTTTCAGCCCCTCTGTTTCTCGCACTCTGTTTCAGCCCCTCTGTTTCAGCCCCTCTGTTTCTCGCCCTCTGTTTCAGCCCCTCTGTTTCTCGACCTCTGTTTCAGCCACTCTGTTTCATCCCCTCTGTTTCAGACACTCTGTTTCTCGCCCTCTGTTTCAGCCCCTCTGTTTCTCGACCTCTGTTTCAGCCCCTCTGTTTCTCGCCCTCTGTTTCAGCCACTCTGTTTCAGCCCCTCTGTTTCTCGCCCTCTGTTTCAGCCCCTCTGTTTCTCGCCCTCTGTTTCAGCCCCTCTGTTTAACCCCTTCTGTTTCTCGCCCTCTGTTTCAGCCCCTCTGTTTCTCGCCTTCTGTTTCAGCCCCTCTGAATCAGCCCCTCTGTTTCAGCCCCTCTGTTTCAGCCCCTCTGTTTCAGCCCCCTGTTTCTCGCCCTCTGTTTCAGCCACTCTGTTTCTCGCCCTCTGTTTCAGCCCCGCTGATTCAGCCCCCCTGTTACAGCCTCTCAGAATCAGCCCCTCTGCTTCAGCCCCTCTGTTTCAGTCCCTCTGTTTCTCGCCCACTGTTTCAGCCCCTCTGTTTCTCGCCCTCTGTTTCAGCCCCTCTGTTTCTCGCCCTCTGTTTCAGCCCCTCTGTTTCAGCCCCAATGTTTCTCGCCCTCTGTTTCAGCCCCTCTGTTTATCGCCCTCTGTTTCAGCCCCTCTGTTTCTCGCCCTCTGTTTCAGCCACTCTGATTCAGCCCCTCTGTTTCAGCCCCACTGTTTCTCGCCCTCTGTTTGAGCGCCTCTGATTCAGCCCCTCTGTTTCAGCCCCTCTGATTCAGCCCTTCTGATTCAGCCCCTCTGATTCAGCCCCTCTATTTCTCGCCCTCTGTTTCAGCCCCTCTGTTTCAGCCCCTCTGTTTCAGCCCCTCTGTTTCTCGCCCTCTGTTTCTCGAACGCTGTTTCAGCCCCTCTGTTTCTCGCCCTCTGTTTCAGCCCCTCTGTTTCAGCCCCTCTGATTCAGCCCCTCTGATTCAGCCCCTCAGATTCTCGCCGTCTGTTTCAGCCCCTCTGTTTCAGCCCCTCTGTTTCAGCCCCTCTGTTTCAGCCCCTCTGTTTCTCACCCTCTGTTTCAGCCCCTCTGTTTCTCGCCCTCTGTTTCAGCCCCTCTGTTTCTCGCCCTCTGTTTCAGCCCCTCTGTTTCAGCCCCTCTGTTTCTTGCCCTCTGTTTCTGCCCCTCTGTTTCTCGCCCTCTGTTTCAGCCCCACTGATTCAGCCCCTCTGTTTCAGCCCCTCTTAATCAGCCCCTCTGTTTCTCGCACACTGTTTGAGCCCCTCTGTTTCTCGCCCTCTGTTTCAGCCCCTCTGTTTCAGCCCCTCTGTTTCAGCCCCTCTGTTTCAGCCCCTCTGTTTCTCACCCTCTGTTTCAGCCCCTCTGTTTCTCGCCCTCTGTTTCAGCCCCTCTGTTTCTCGCCCTCTGTTTCAGCCCCTCTGTTTCAGCCCCTCTGTTTCAGCCCCTCTGTTTCAGCCCCTCTGTTTCTCACCCTCTGTTTCAGCCCCTCTGTTTCTCGCCCTCTGTTTCAGCCCCTCTGTTTCTCACCCTCTGTTTCAGCCCCTCTGTTTCAGCCCCTCTGTTTCTCGCCCTCTGTTTCAGCCCCTCTGTTTATCGCCCTCTGTTTCAGCCCCACTGTTTCTCGCCCTCTGTTTCAGCCACTCTGATTCAGCCCCTCTGTTTCTCGCACACTGTTTGAGCCCATCTGATTCAGCCCCTCTGTTTCAGCCCCTCTGATTCAGCCCCTCTGATTCAGCCCCTCTGTTTCAGCCCCTCTGTTTCTCGCCCTCTGTTTCAGCTCCTCTGTTTCTCGCCTTCTGTTTCAGCCCCTCTGTTTCAGCCCCTCTGTTTCTCGCCCTCTGTTTCTGCCCCTCTGTTTCTCGCCCTCTGTTTCAGCCACTCTGTTTCTCGCCCTCTGTTTCAGCCCCTCTGTTTCAGCCCCTCTGATTCAGCCCCTCTGATTCAGCCCCTCAGTTTCTCCCCCTCTGTTTCAGCCCCTCTGTTTCAGCCACTCTGTTTCAGCCCCTCTGTTTCAGCCCCTCTGTTTCAGCCCCTCTGTTTCTCACCCTCTGTTTCAGCCCCTCTGTTTCTCGCCCTCTCTTTCAGCCCCTCTGTTTCTCGCCCTCTGTTTCAGCCCCTCTGTTTCAGCCCCTCTGTTTCTTGCCCTCTGTTTCTGCCCCTCTGTTTCTCGCCCTCTGTTTCAGCCCCGCTGATTCAGCCCCTCTGTTTCAGCCCCTCTTAATCAGCCCCTCTGTTTCTCGCACACTGTTTGAGCCCCTCTGTTTCTCGCCCTCTGTTTCAGCCCCTCTGTTTCAGCCCCTCTGTTTCAGCCCCTCTGTTTCAGCCCCTCTGTTTCTCACCCTCTGTTTCAGCCCCTCTGTTTCTCGCCCTCTGTTTCAGCCCCTCTGTTTCTCGCCCTCTGTTTCAGCCCCTCTGTTTCAGCCCCTCTGTTTCAGCCCCTCTGTTTCAGCCCCTCTGTTTCTCACCCTCTGTTTCTGCCCCTCTGTTTCTCGCCCTCTGTTTCAGCCCCTCTGTTTCTCGCCCTCTGTTTCAGCCCCTCTGTTTCAGCCCCTCTGATTCAGCCCCTCTGATTCAGCCCCTCAGTTTCTCCCCCTCTGTTTCAGCCCCTCTGTTTCAGCCCCTCTGTTTCTCACCCTCTGTTTCAGCCCCTCTGTTGGTCGCCCTCTGTTTCAGCCCCTCTGTTTCTCGGCCTCTGTTTCAGCCCCTCTGTTTCAGCCCCTCTGTTTCAGCCCCTGTTTCTCGCCCTCTGTTTCAGCCCCTCTGTTTCTCGCACTCTGTTTCAGCTCCTCTGTTTCTCGCCCTCTGTTTCAGCCCCTCTGTTTCAGCCCCTCTGTCTCAGCCCCTCTGTTTCAGCCCCTCTGTTTCCCGCCCTCTGTTTCAGCCCCTCTGTTTCTCGCCCTCTGTTTCAGCCCCTCTGATTCAGCCCCGCTGTTTCAGCCCCTCTGATTCAGCCCCTCTGTTTCAGCCCC
This sequence comes from Chiloscyllium punctatum, assembly GCF_047496795.1. Taxonomy (NCBI): domain Eukaryota; kingdom Metazoa; phylum Chordata; class Chondrichthyes; order Orectolobiformes; family Hemiscylliidae; genus Chiloscyllium; species Chiloscyllium punctatum. The sequence continues at coordinate 6,409,394 of NW_027309790.1, read as the reverse complement.
TCTGTTTCAGCCCTCTGTTTCAGCCCCTCTGTTTCAACCACTCTGTTTCTCGCCCTCTGTTTCTCACCCTCTGTTTCTCGCCCTCTGTTTCAGCCCCTCTGTTTTTCGCCCTCTGTTTAAGCCCCTCTGTTTCTCGCCCTCTGTTTCAGGCTCTTGGATTCAGCCCGTCTGTTTCAGCCCCTCTGTTTAAGCCCCTCTGTTTCTCGCCCTCTGTTTCTCGCCCGCTGTTTCAGCCCCTCTGTTTCTCGCCCTCTGTTTCAGCCCCTCTGTTTCAGCCCCTCAGATTCAGCCCCTCTGAATCAGCCCCTCTGTTTCTCGCCCTCTGTTTCAGACCCTCTGTTTCAGCCCCTCTGTTTCAGCCCCTCTGTTTCAGCCCCTCTGTTTCTCGCCCTCTGTTTCAGCTCCTCTGTTTCTCGCCCTCTGTTTCAGCCCTCTGTTTCAGCCCCTCTGTTTCTCGCCCTCTGTTTCTGCCCCTCTGTTTCTCGCCCTCTGTTTCATCCCCGCTGATTCAGCCCCTCTGTATCAGTCCCTCCGTTTCAGCCCCTCTGTTTCAGTCCCTCTGTTTCTCGCCCTCTGTTTCAGCCCCTCTGTTTCTCGCCCTCTGTTTCAGCCCCTCTGTTTCAGCCCCTCTGTTTCAGCCCCTCTGTTTCTCGCCCTCTGTTTCAGCCACTCTGATTCAGCCCCTCTGTTTCAGCCCCTCTGTTTCTCGCCCTCTGTTTCAGCCCCTCTGTTTCAGCCCCTCTGTTTCTCGCCCTCTGTTTCAGCCCCTCTGTTTCTCGCCCTCTGTTTCAGCCACTCTGATTCAGCCCCTCTGTTTCAGCCCCTCTGTTTCTCGCACACTGTTTGAGCCCATCTGATTCAGCCCCTCTGTTTTAGCCCCTCTGATTCAGCCCCTCTGATTCAGCCACTCTGATGAAGCCCCTCTGCTTCTCGCCCTCTGTTTCAGCCGCTCTGTTTCAGCCGCTCTGTTTCAGCCCCTCTGTTTCTCGCCCTCTGTTTCTCGCCCGCTGTTTCAGCCCCTCTGTTTCTCGCCCTCTGTTTCAGCCCCTCTGTTTCAGCCCCTCTGATTCAGCCCCTCTGTTTCAGCCCCTCTGATTCAGCCCTTCTGATTCAGCCCCTCTGATTCAGCCCCTCTATTTCTCGCCCTCTGTTTCAGACCCTCTGTTTCAGCCCCTCTGATTCAGCCCCTCTGTTTCTCGCCCTCTGTTTCTCGAACGCTGTTTCAGCCCCTCTGTTTCTCGCCCTCTGTTTCAGCCCCTCTGTTTCAGCCCATCTGATTCAGCCCCTCTGATTCAGCCCCTCAGATTCTCGCCGTCTGTTTCAGCCCCTCTGTTTCAGCCCCTCTGTTTCAGCCCCTCTGTTTCAGCCCCTCTGTTTCTCACCCTCTGTTTCAGCCCCTCTGTTTCTCGCCCTCTGTTTCAGCCCCTCTGTTTCTCGCCCTCTGTTTCAGCCCCTCTGTTTCAGCCCCTCTGTTTCTTGCCCTCTGTTTCTGCCCCTCTGTTTCTCGCCCTCTGTTTCAGCCCCGCTGATTCAGCCCCTCTGTTTCAGCCCCTCTTAATCAGCCCCTCTGATTCAGCCCCTCTGTTTCAGCCCCTCTGTTTCAGCCCCTCTGTTTCAGCCCCTCTGTTTCTCGCCCTCTGTTTCAGCCCCTCTGTTTCTCGCCCTCTGTTTCAGCCCCGCTGAATCAGCCCCTCTGTTTCAGCCCCTCTGAATCAGCCCCTCTGATTCAGCCCCTCTGTTTCAGCCCCTCTGTTTGAGCCCCTCTGTTTCAGCCCCTCTGTTTCTCGCCCTCTGTTTCAGCCCCTCTGTTTCTCGCCCTCTGTTTCAGCCCCTCTGTTTCAGCCCCTCTGTTTCAGCCCCTCTGTTTCTCGCCCTCTGTTTCAACCACTCTGTTTCTCGCCCTCTGTTTCTCACCATCTGTTTCTCGCCCTCTGTTTCAGCCCCTCTGTTTTTCACCCTCTGTTTAAGCCCCTCTGTTTCTCGCCCTCTGTTTCAGGCTCTCTGTTTCAGCCCGTCTGTTTCAGCCCCTTTGTTTAAGCCCCTCTGTTTCTCGCACTCTGTTTCTCGCCCGCTGTTTCAGCCCCTCTGTTTCTCGCCCTCTGTTTCAGCCCCTCTGTTTCAGCCCATCTGATTCAGCCCCTCTGAATCAGCCCCTCTGTTTCTCGCCCTCTGTTTCAGACCCTCTGTTTCAGCCCCTCTGTTTCAGCCCCTCTGTTTCAGCCCCTCTGTTTCTCTCCCTCTGTTTCAGCTCCTCTGTTTCTCGCCCTCTGTTTCAGCCCCTCTGTTTCAGCCCCTCTGTTTCTCGCCCTCTGTTTCTGCCCCTCTGTCTCTCGCCCTCTGTTTCAGCCCCTCTGTTTCTCGCCCTCTGTTTCAGCCCCGCTGATTCAGCCCCTCTGTTTCAGTCCCTCCGTTTCAGCCCCTCTGTTTCAGTCCCTCTGTTTCTCGCCCTCTTTTTCAGCCCCTCTGTTTCTCGCCCTCTGTTTCAGCCCCTCTGTTTCTCGCCCTCTGTTTCAGCCCCTCTGTTTCAGCCCCTCTGTTTCAGCCCCTCTGTTTCTCGCCCTCAGTTTCAGCCACTCTGATTCAGCCCCTCTGTTTCAGCCCCTCTGTTTCTCGCCCTCTGTTTCAGCCCCTCTGTTTCAGCCCCTCTGTTTCAGCCCCTCTGTTTCATCCCCTCTGTTTCAGCCCCTCTGTTTCTCGCCCTCTGTTTCTCACCCTCTGTTTCTCGCCCTCTGTTTCAGCCCCTCTGTTTTTCGCCCGCTGTTTCAGCCCCTCTGTTTCTCGCCCTCTGTTTCAGCTCCTCTGTTTCAGCCCCTCTGATTCAGCCCCTCTGATTCAGCCCCTCAGTTTCTCGCCTTCAGTTTCTCACCCTCTGTTTCAGCCCCTCTGTTTCAGCCCCTCTGTTACAGCCCCTCTGTTTCTCGCCCTCTGTTTCAGCCCCTCTGTTTCTCGGCCTCTGTTTCAGCCCCTCTGTTTCAGCCCCTCTGTTTCAGCCCCTCTGTTTCTCGCCCTCTGTTTCAGCCCCTCTGTTTCTCGCCCTCTGTTTCAGCCCCTCTGTTTCTCGCACTCTGTTTCAGCCCCTCTGTTTCAGCCCCTCTGTTTCTCGCCCTCTGTTTCAGCCCCTCTGTTTCTCGGCCTCTGTTTCAGCCACTCTGTTTCATCCCCTCTGTTTCAGACACTCTGTTTCTCGCCCTCTGTTTCAGCCCCTCTGTTTCTCGACCTCTGTTTCAGCCCCTCTGTTTCTCGCCCTCTGTTTCAGACCCTCTGTTTCAGCCCCTCTGTTTCAGCCCCTCTGTTTCAGCCCCTCTGTTTCTCGCCCTCTGTTTCAGCCCCTCTGTTTCTCGCCCTCTGTTTCAGCCCCTCTGTTTAACCCCTTCTGTTTCTCGCCCTCTGTTTCAGCCCCTCTGTTTCTCGCCCTCTGTTTCAGCCCCTCTGAATCAGCCCCTCTGTTTCAGCCCCTCTGTTTCAGCCCCTCTGTTTCAGCCCCCTGTTTCTCGCCCTCTGTTTCAGCCACTCTGTTTCTCGCCCTCTGTTTCAGCCCCGCTGATTCAGCCCCCCTGTTTCAGCCTCTCAGAATCAGCCCCTCTGCTTCAGCCCCTCTGTTTCAGTCCCTCTGTTTCTCGCCCTCTGTTTCAGCCCCTCTGTTTCTCGCCCTCTGTTTCAGCCCCTCTGTTTCTCGCCCTCTGTTTCAGCCCCTCTGTTTCAGCCCCAATGTTTCTCGCCCTCTGTTTCAGCCCCTCTGTTTATCGCCCTCTGTTTCAGCCCCTCTGTTTCTCGCCCTCTGTTTCAGCCACTCTGATTCAGCCCCTCTGTTTCAGCCCCACTGTTTCTCGCCCTCTGTTTGAGCGCCTCTGATTCAGCCCCTCTGTTTCAGCCCCTCTGATTCAGCCCTTCTGATTCAGCCCCTCTGATTCAGCCCCTCTATTTCGCGCCCTCTGTTTCAGACCCTCTGTTTCAGCCCCTCTGTTTCAGCCCCTCTGTTTCTCGCCCTCTGTTTCTCGAACGCTGTTTCAGCCCCTCTGTTTCTCGCCCTCTGTTTCAGCCCCTCTGTTTCAGCCCCTCTGATTCAGCCCCTCTGATTCAGCCCCTCAGATTCTCGCCGTCTGTTTCAGCCCCTCTGTTTCAGCCCCTCTGTTTCAGCCCCTCTGTTTCTCACCCTCTGTTTCAGCCCCTCTGTTTCTCGCCCTCTGTTTCAGCCCCTCTGTTTCTCGCCCTCTGTTTCAGCCCCTCTGTTTCAGCCCCTCTGTTTCTTGCCCTCTGTTTCTGCCCCTCTGTTTCTCGCCCTCTGTTTCAGCCCCGCTGATTCAGCCCCTCTGTTTCAGCCCCTCTTAATCAGCCCCTCTGTTTCTCGCACACTGTTTGAGCCCCTCTGTTTCTCGCCCTCTGTTTCAGCCCCTCTGTTTCAGCCCCTCTGTTTCAGCCCCTCTGTTTCTCACCCTCTGTTTCAGCCCCTCTGTTTCTCGCCCTCTGTTTCAGCCCCTCTGCTTCTCGCCCTCTGTTTCAGCCCCTCTGTTTCAGCCCCTCTGTTTCAGCCCCTCTGTTTCTCACCCTCTGTTTCAGCCCCTCTGTTTCTCGCCCTCTGTTTCAGCCCCTCTGTTTCTCACCCTCTGTTTCAGCCCCTCTGTTTCAGCCCCTCTGTTTCTCGCCCTCTGTTTCAGCCCCTCTGTTTATCGCCCTCTGTTTCAGCCCCACTGTTTCTCGCCCTCTGTTTCAGCCACTCTGATTCAGCCCCTCTGTTTCTCGCACACTGTTTGAGCCCATCTGATTCAGCCCCTCTGTTTCAGCCCCTCTGATTCAGCCCCTCTGATTCAGCCCCTCTGTTTCAGCCCCTCTGTTTCTCGCCCTCTGTTTCAGCTCCTCTGTTTCTCGCCCTCTGTTTCAGCCCCTCTGTTTCAGCCCCTCTGTTTCTCGCCCTCTGTTTCTGCCCCTCTGTTTCTCGCCCTCTGTTTCAGCCCCTCTGTTTCTCGCCCTCTGTTTCAGCCCCTCTGTTTCAGCCCCTCTGATTCAGCCCCTCTGATTCAGCCCCTCAGTTTCTCCCCCTCTGTTTCAGCCCCTCTGTTTCAGCCCCTCTGTTTCTCACCCTCTGTTTCAGCCCCTCTGTTTGTCGCCCTCTGTTTCAGCCCCTCTGTTTCTCGGCCTCTGTTTCAGCCCCTCTGTTTCAGCCCCTCTGTTTCAGCCCCTGTTTCTCGCCCTCTGTTTCAGCCCCTCTGTTTCTCGCACTCTGTTTCAGCTCCTCTGTTTCTCGCCCTCTGTTTCAGCCCCTCTGTTTCAGCCCCTCTGTCTCAGCCCCTCTGTTTCAGCCCCTCTGTTTCCCGCCCTCTGTTTCAGCCCCTCTGTTTCTCGCCCTCTGTTTCAGCCCCTCTGATTCAGCCCCGCTGTTTCAGCCCCTCTGATTCAGCCCCTCTGTTTCAGCCCCTCTGTTTCAGCCCTCTGTTTCAGCCCCTCTGTTTCAACCACTCTGTTTCTCGCCCTCTGTTTCTCACCCTCTGTTTCTCGCCCTCTGTTTCAGCCCCTCTGTTTTTCGCCCTCTGTTTAAGCCCCTCTGTTTCTCGCCCTCTGTTTCAGGCTCTTGGTTTCAGCCCGTCTGTTTCAGCCCCTCTGTTTAAGCCCCTCTGTTTCTCGCCCTCTGTTTCTCGCCCGCTGTTTCAGCCCCTCTGTTTCTCGCCCTCTGTTTCAGCCCCTCTGTTTCAGCCCCTCAGATTCAGTCCCTCTGAATCAGCCCCTCTGTTTCTCGCCCTCTGTTTCAGACCCTCTGTTTCAGCCCCTCTGTTTCAGCCCCTCTGTTTCAGCCCCTCTGTTTCTCGCCCTCTGTTTCAGCTCCTCTGTTTCTCGCCCTCTGTTTCAGCCCCTCTGTTTCAGCCCCTCTGTTTCTCGCCCTCTGTTTCTGCCCCTCTGTTTCTCGCCCTCTGTTTCAGCCCCTCTGTTTCTCGCCCTCTGTTTCAGCCCCGCTGATTCAGCCCCTCTGTTTCAGTCCCTCCGTTTCAGCCCCTCTGTTTCAGTCCCTCTGTTTCTCGCCCTCTGTTTCAGCCCCTCTGTTTCTCGCCCTCTGTTTCAGCCCCTCTGTTTCAGCCCCTCTGTTTCAGCCCCTCTGTTTCTCGCCCTCTGTTTCAGCCACTCTGATTCAGCCCCTCTGTTTCAGCCCCTCTGTTTCTCGCCCTCTGTTTCAGCCCCTCTGTTTCAGCCCCTCTGTTTCTCGCCCTCTGTTTCAGCCCCTCTGTTTATCGCCCTCTGTTTCAGCCCCATTGTTTCTCGCCCTCTGTTTCAGCCACTCTGATTCAGCCCCTCTGTTTCAGCCCCTCTGTTTCTCGCACACTGTTTGAGCCCATCTGATTCAGCCCCTCTGTTTTAGCCCCTCTGATTCAGCCCCCCTGATTCAGCCACTCTGATGAAGCCCCTCTGCTTCTCGCCCTCTGTTTCAGCCGCTCTGTTTCAGCCGCTCTGTTTCAGCCCCTCTGTTTCTCGCCCTCTGTTTCTCGCCCGCTGTTTCAGCCCCTCTGTTTCTCGCCCTCTGTTTCAGCCCCTCTGTTTCAGCCCCTCTGATTCAGCCCCTCTGTTTCAGCCCCTCTGATTCAGCCCTTCTGATTCAGCCCCTCTGATTCAGCCCCTCTATTTCTCGCCCTCTGTTTCAGCCCCTCTGTTTCAGCCCCTCTGTTTCAGCCCCTCTGTTTCTCGCCCTCTGTTTCTCGAACGCTGTTTCAGCCCCTCTGTTTCTCGCCCTCTGTTTCAGCCCCTCTGTTTCAGCCCCTCTGATTCAGCCCCTCTGATTCAGCCCCTCAGATTCTCGCCGTCTGTTTCAGCCCCTCTGTTTCAGCCCCTCTGTTTCAGCCCCTCTGTTTCTCACCCTCTGTTTCAGCCCCTCTGTTTCTCGCCCTCTGTTTCAGCCCCTCTGTTTCAGCCCTTCTGTTTCTTGCCCTCTGTTTCTGCCCCTCTGTTTCTCGCCCTCTGTTTCAGCCCCGCTGATTCAGCCCCTCTGTTTCAGCCCCTCTTAATCAGCCCCTCTGATTCAGCCCCTCTGTTTCAGCCCCTCTGTTTCAACCCCTCTGTTTCTCGCCCTCTGTTTCAGCACCTCTGATTCTCGCCCTCTGTTTCAGCCCCGCTGATTCAGCCCCTCTGTTTCAGCCCCTCTGAATCAGCCCCTCTGATTCAGCCCCTCTGTTTCAGCCCCTCTGTTTCAGCCCCTCTGTTTCTCGCCCTCTGTTTCAGCCCCTCTGATTCTCGCCCTCTGTTTCAGCCCCGCTGATTCAGCCCCTCTGTTTCAGCCCCTCTGTTTCTCGCCCTCTGTTTCAGCCCCTCTGTTTCAGCCCCTCTGTTTCTTGCCCTCTGTTTCTGCCCCTCTGTTTCTCGCCCTCTGTTTCAGCCCCGCTGATTCAGCCCCTCTGTTTCAGCCCCTCTTAATCAGCCCCTCTGATTCAGCCCCTCTGTTTCAGCCCCTCTGTTTCAGCCCCTCTGTTTCAGCCCCTCTGTTTCTCGCCCTCTGTTTCAGCCCCTCTGTTTCTCGCCCTCTGTTTCAGCCCCGCTGATTCAGCCCCTCTGTTTCAGCCCCTCTGAATCAGCCCCTCTGATTCAGCCCCTCTGTTTCAGCCCCTCTGTTTGAGCCCCTCTGTTTCAGCCCCTCTGTTTCTCGCCCTCTGTTTCAGCCCCTCTGTTTCTCGCCCTCTGTTTCAGCCCCTCTGTTTCAGCCCCTCTGTTTCAGCCCCTCTGTTTCTCGCCCTCTGTTTCAGCCCCTCTGTTTCTCGCCCTCTGTTTCAGCCCCTCTGTTTCAGCCCCTCTGTTTCTCGCCCTCTGTTTCAGCCCCTCTGTTTCTCACCCTCTGTTTCAGCCCCGCTGATTCAGCCCCTCTGTTTCAGCCCCTCTGAATCAGCCCCTCTGATTCAGCCCCTCTGTTTCAGCCCCTCTGTTTCAGCCCCTCTGTTTCAGCCCCTCTGTTTCAGCCCCTCTGTTTCAGCCCCTCTGTTTCTCGCCCTCTGTTTCAGCCCCTCTGTTTCTCGCCCACTGTTTCAGCCCCTCTGTTTCTCGCTCTCTGTTTCAGCCCCTCTGTTTCTCCCCCTCTGTTTCAGCCCCTCTGTTTCAGCCCCTTTGTTTCTCGCCCTCTGTTTCAGCCCCGCTGATTCAGCACCTCTGTTTCTCGCCCTCTGTTTCAGCCCCTCTGTTTCAGCCCCTCTGATTCAGCCCCTCTGTTTCAGCCCCTCTGATTCAGCCCTTCTGATTCAGCCCCTCTGATTCAGCCCCTCTATTTCTCGCCCTCTGTTTCAGCCCCTCTGTTTCAGCCCCTCTGATTCAGCCCCTCTGTTTCTCGCCCTCTGTTTCTCGAACGCTGTTTCAGCCCCTCTGTTTCTCGCCCTCTGTTTCAGCCCCTCTGTTTCAGCCCCTCTGATTCAGCCCCTCTGATTCAGCCCCTCAGATTCTCGCCGTCTGTTTCAGCCCCTCTGTTTCAGCCCCTCTGTTTCAGCCCCTCTGTTTCAGCCCCTCTGTTTCTCACCCTCTGTTTCAGCCCCTCTGTTTCTCGCACTCTGTTTCAGCCCCTCTGTTTCTCGCCCTCTGTTTCAGCCCCTCTGTTTCAGCCCCTCTGTTTCTTGCCCTCTGTTTCTGCCCCTCTGTTTCTCGCCCTCTGTTTCAGCCCCGCTGATTCAGCCCCTCTGTTTCAGCCCCTCTTAATCAGCCCCTCTGATTCAGCCCCTCTGTTTCAGCCCCTCTGTTTCAGCCCCTCTGTTTCAGCCCCTCTGTTTCTCGCCCTCTGTTTCAGCCCCTCTGTTTCTCGCCCTCTGTTTCAGCCCCGCTGATTCAGCCCCTCTGTTTCAGCCCCTCTGAATCAGCCCCTCTGATTCAGCCCCTCTGTTTCAGCCCCTCTGTTTGAGCCCCTCTGTTTCAGCCCCTCTGTTTCAGCCCCTCTGTTTCAGCACCTCTGTTTCTCGCCCTCTGTTTCAACCACTCTGTTTCTCGCTCTCTGTTTCTCACCATCTGTTTCTCGCCCTCTGTTTCAGCCCCTCTGTTTTTCACCCTCTGTTTAAGCCCCTCTGTTTCTCGCCCTCTGTTTCAGGCTCTCTGTTTCAGCCCGTCTGTTTCAGCCCCTTTGTTTAAGCCCCTCTGTTTCTCGCCCTCTGTTTCTCGCCCGCTGTTTCAGCCCCTCTGTTTCTCGCCCTCTGTTTCAGCCCCTCTGTTTCAGCCCATCTGATTCAGCCCCTCTGAATCAGCCCCTCTGTTTCTCGCCCATTGTTTCAGACCCTCTGTTTCAGCCCCTCTGTTTCAGCCCCTCTGTTTCAGCCCCTCTGTTTCTCTCCCTCTGTTTCAGCTCCTCTGTTTCTCGCCCTCTGTTTCAGCCCCTCTGTTTCAGCCCCTCTGTTTCTCGCCCTCTGTTTCTGCCCCTCTGTCTCTCGCCCTCTGTTTCAGTCCCTCTGTTTCTCGCCCTCTGTTTCAGCCCCTCTGTTTCTCGCCCTCTGTTTCAGCCCCTCTGTTTCAGCCCCTCTGTTTCAGCCCCTCTGTTTCTCGCCCTCAGTTTCAGCCACTCTGATTCAGCCCCTCTGTTTCAGCCCCTCTGTTTCTCGCCCTCTGTTTCAGCCCCTCTGTTTCAGCCCCTCTGTTTCAGCCCCTCTGTTTCATCCCCTCTGTTTCAGCCCCTCTGTTTCTCGCCCTCTGTTTCTCACCCTCTGTTTCTCGCCCTCTGTTTCAGCCCCTCTGTTTTTCGCCCGCTGTTTCAGCCCCTCTGTTTCTCGCCCTCTGTTTCAGCTCCTCTGTTTCAGCCCCTCTGATTCAGCCCCTCTGATTCAGCCCCTCAGTTTCTCGCCTTCAGTTTCTCACCCTCTGTTTCAGCCCCTCTGTTTCAGCCCCTCTGTTACAGCCCCTCTGTTTCTCGCCCTCTGTTTCAGCCCCTCTGTTTCTCGGCCTCTGTTTCAGCCCCTCTGTTTCAGCCCCTCTGTTTCAGCCCCTCTGTTTCTCGCCCTCTGTTTCAGCCCCTCTGTTTCTCGCCCTCTGTTTCAGCCCCTCTGTTTCTCGCACTCTGTTTCAGCCCCTCTGTTTCAGCCCCTCTGTTTCTCGCCCTCTGTTTCAGCCCCTCTGTTTCTCGGCCTCTGTTTCAGCCACTCTGTTTCATCGCCACTGTTTCAGACACTCTGTTTCTCGCCCTCTGTTTCAGCCCCTCTGTTTCTCGACCTCTGTTTCAGCCCCTTTGTTTCTCGCCCTCTGTTTCAGCCCCTCTGTTTCAGCCCCTCTGTTTCAGCCCCTCTGTTTCAGCCCCTCTGTTTCTCGCCCTCTGTTTCAGCCCCTATGTTTCTCGCCCTCTGTTTCAGCCCCTCTGTTTAACCCCTTCTGTTTCTCGCCCTCTGTTTCAGCCCCTCTGTTTCTCGCCCTCTGTTTCAGCCCCTCTGAATCAGCCCTCTGTTTCAGCCCCTCTGTTTCAGCCCCTCTGTTTCAGCCCCCTGTTTCTCGCCCTCTGTTTCAGCCACTCTGTTTCTCGCCCTCTGTTTCAGCCCCGCTGATTCAGCCCCCCTGTTTCAGCCTCTCAGAATCAGCCCCTCTGCTTCAGCCCCTCTGTTTCAGTCCCTCTGTTTCTCGCCCTCTGTTTCAGCCCCTCTGTTTCTCGCCCTCTGTTTCAGCCCCTCTGTTTCTCGCCCTCTGTTTCAGCCCCTCTGTTTCAGCCCCAATGTTTCTCGCCCTCTGTTTCAGCCCCTCTGTTTATCGCCCTCTGTTTCAGCCCCTCTGTTTCTCGCCCTCTGTTTCAGCCACTCTGATTCAGCCCCTCTGTTTCAGCCCCACTGTTTCTCGCCCTCTGTTTGAGCGCCTCTGATTCAGCCCCTCTGTTTCAGCCCCTCTGATTCAGCCCTTCTGATTCAGCCCCTCTGATTCAGCCCCTCTATTTCTCGCCCTCTGTTTCAGACCCTCTGTTTCAGCCCCTCTGTTTCAGCCCCTCTGTTTCTCGCCCTCTGTTTCTCGAACGCTGTTTCAGCCCCTCTGTTTCTCGCCCTCTGTTTCAGCCCCTCTGTTTCAGCCCCTCTGATTCAGCCCCTCTGATTCAGCCCCTCAGATTCTCGCCGTCTGTTTCAGCCCCTCTGTTTCAGCCCCTCTGTTTCAGCCCCTCTGTTTCAGCCCCTCTGTTTCTCACCCTCTGTTTCAGCCCCTCTGTTTCTCGCCCTCTGTTTCAGCCCCTCTGTTTCTCGCCCTCTGTTTCAGCCCCTCTGTTTCAGCCCCTCTGTTTCTTGCCCTCTGTTTCTGCCCCTCTGTTTCTCGCCCTCTGTTTCAGCCCCGCTGATTCAGCCCCTCTGTTTCAGCCCCTCTTAATCAGCCCCTCTGTTTCTCGCACACTGTTTGAGCCCCTCTGTTTCTCGCCCTCTGTTTCAGCCCCTCTGTTTCAGCCCCTCTGTTTCAGCCCCTCTGTTTCAGCCCCTCTGTTTCTCACCCTCTGTTTCAGCCCCTCTGTTTCTCGCCCTCTGTTTCAGCCCCTCTGTTTCTCGCCCTCTGTTTCAGCCCCTCTGTTTCAGCCCCTCTGTTTCAGCCCCTCTGTTTCAGCCCCTCTGTTTCTCACCCTCTGTTTCAGCCCCTCTGTTTCTCGCCCTCTGTTTCAGCCCCTCTGTTTCTCACCCTCTGTTTCAGCCCCTCTGTTTCAGCCCCTCTGTTTCTCGCCCTCTGTTTCAGCCCCTCTGTTTATCGCCCTCTGTTTCAGCCCCACTGTTTCTCGCCCTCTGTTTCAGCCACTCTGATTCAGCCCCTCTGTTTCTCGCACACTGTTTGAGCCCATCTGATTCAGCCCCTCTGTTTCAGCCCCTCTGATTCAGCCCCTCTGATTCAGCCCCTCTGTTTCAGCCCCTCTCTTTCTCGCCCTCTGTTTCAGCTCCTCTGTTTCTCGCCCTCTGTTTCAGCCCCTCTGTTTCAGCCCCTCTGTTTCTCGCCCTCTGTTTCAGCCCCTCTGTTTCTCGCCCTCTGTTTCAGCCCCTCTGTTTCAGCCCCTCTGATTCAGCCCCTCTGATTCAGCCCCTCAGTTTCTCCCCCTCTGTTTCAGCCCCTCTGTTTCTCACCCTCTGTTTCAGCCCCTCTGTTTGTCGCCCTCTGTTTCAGCCCCTCTGTTTCTCGGCCTCTGTTTCAGCCCCTCTGTTTCAGCCCCTCTGTTTCAGCCCCTGTTTCTCGCCCTCTGTTTCAGCCCCTCTGTTTCTCGCACTCTGTTTCAGCTCCTCTGTTTCTCGCCCTCTGTTTCAGCCCCTCTGTTTCAGCCCCTCTGTCTCAGCCCCTCTGTTTCAGCCCCTCTGTTTCCCGCCCTCTGTTTCAGCCCCTCTGTTTCTCACCCTCTGTTTCAGCCCCTCTGATTCAGCCCCGCTGTTTCAGCCCCTCTGATTCAGCCCCTCTGTTTCAGCCCCTCTGTTTCAGCCCTCTGTTTCAGCACCTCTGTTTCAACCACTCTGTTTCTCGCCCTCTGTTTCTCGCACTCTGTTTCAGCCCCTCTGTTTCAGCCCCTCTGTTTCTCGCCCTCTGTTTCAGCCCCTCTGTTTCTTGGCCTCTGTTTCAGCCACTCTGTTTCATCGCCTCTGTTTCAGCCCCTCTGTTTTTCGCCCTCTGTTTAAGCCCCTCTGTTTCTCGCCCTCTGTTTCAGGCTCTTGGTTTCAGCCCGTCTGTTTCAGCCCCTCTGTTTAAGCCCCTCTGTTACTCGCCCTCTGTTTCTCGCCCGCTGTTTCAGCCCCTCTGTTTCTTGCCCTCTGTTTCAGCCCCTCTGTTTCAGCCCCTCAGATTCAGCCCCTCTGAATCAGCCCCTCTGTTTCTCGCCCTCTGTTTCAGACCCTCTGTTTCAGCCCCTCTGTTTCAGCCCCTCTGTTTCAGCCCCTCTGTTTCTCGCCCTCTGTTTCAGCTCCTCTGTTTCTCGCCCTCTGTTTCAGCCCCTCTGTTTCAGCCCCTCTGTTTCTCGCCCTCTGTTTCTGCCCCTCTGTTTCTCGCCCTCTGTTTCAGCCCCTCTGTTTCTCGCCCTCTGTTTCAGCCCCGCTGATTCAGCCCCTCTGTTTCAGTCCCTCCGTTTCAGCCCCTCTGTTTCAGTCCCTCTGTTTCTCGCCCTCTGTTTCAGCCCCTCTGTTTCTCGCCCTCTGTTTCAGCCCCTCTGTTTCAGCCCCTCTGTTTCAGCCCCTCTGTTTCTCGCCCTCTGTTTCAGCCCCTCTGATTCAGCCCCTCTGTTTCAGCCCCTCTGTTTCTCGCCCTCTGTTTCAGCCCCTCTGTTTCAGCCCCTCTGTTTCTCGCCCTCTGTTTCAGCCCCTCTGTTTATCGCCCTCTGTTTCAGCCCCATTGTTTCTCGCCCTCTGTTTCAGCCACTCTGATTCAGCCGCTCTGTTTCAGCCCCTCTGTTTCTCGCACACTGTTTGAGCCCATCTGATTCAGCCCCTCTGTTTTATCCCCTCTGATTCAGCCCCCCTGATTCAGCCACTCTGATGAAGCCCCTCTGCTTCTCGCCCTCTGTTTCAGCCGCTCTGTTTCAGCCGCTCTGTTTCAGCCCCTCTGTTTCTCGCCCTCTGTTTCTCGCCCGCTGTTTCAGCCCCTCTGTTTCTCGCCCTCTGTTTCAGCCCCTCTGTTTCAGCCCCTCTGATTCAGCCCCTCTGTTTCAGCCCCTCTGATTCAGCCCTACTGATTCAGCCCCTCTGATTCAGCCCCTCTATTTCTCGCCCTCTGTTTCAGCCCCTCTGTTTCAGCCCCTCTGTTTCAGCCCCTCTGTTTCTCGCCCTCTGTTTCTCGAACGCTGTTTCAGCCCCTCTGTTTCTCGCCCTCTGTTTCAGCCCCTCTGTTTCAGCCCCTCTGATTCAGCCCCTCTGATTCAGCCCCTCAGATTCTCGCCGTCTGTTTCAGCCCCTCTGTTTCAGCCCCTCTGTTTCAGCCCCTCTGTTTCAGCCCCTCTGTTTCTCACCCTCTGTTTCAGCCCCTCTGTTTCTCGCCCTCTGTTTCAGCCCCTCTGTTTCAGCCCTTCTGTTTCTTGCCCTCTGTTTCTGCCCCTCTGTTTCTCGCCCTCTGTTTCAGCCCCGCTGATTCAGCCCCTCTGTTTCAGCCCCTCTTAATCAGCCCCTCTGATTCAGCCCCTCTGTTTCAGCCCCTCTGTTTCAGCCCCTCTGTTTCAGCCCCTCTGTTTCTCGCCCTCTGTTTCAGCCCCTCTGTTTCTCGCCCTCTGTTTCAGCCCCGGTGATTCAGCCCCTCTGTTTCAGCCCCTCTGAACCAGCCCCTCTGATTCAGCCCCTCTGTTTCAGCCCCTCTGTTTGAGCCCCTCTGTTTCAGCCCCTCTGTTTCTCGCCCTCTGTTTCAGCCCCTCTGTTTCTCGCCCTCTGTTTCAGCCCCTCTGTTTCAGCCTCTCTGTTTCAGCCCCTCTGTTTCTCGCCCTCTGTTTCAGCCCCTCTGTTTCTCGCCCTCTGTTTCAGCCCCTCTGTTTCAGCCCCTCTGTTTCTCGCCCTCTGTTTCAGCCCCTCTGTTTCTCGCCCTCTGTTTCAGCCCCTCTGTTTCTCACCCTCTGTTTCAGCCCCTCTGTTTCTCACCCTCTGTTTCAGCCCCTCTGTTTCAGCCCCTATGATTCAGCCCCTCTGAATTAACCCCACTGTTTCTCGCCCTCTGTTTCAGCCCCGCTGATTCAGCCCCTCTGTTTCAGCCCCTCTTAATCAGCCCCTCTGATTCAGCCCCTCTGTTTCAGCCCCTCTGTATCAGCCCCTCTGATTCAGCCCCTCTGTTTCAGCCCCTCTGTTTCAGCCCCTCTGTTTCAGCCCCTCTGTTTCTCGCCCTCTGTTTCAGCCCCTCTGTTTCTCGCCCTCTGTTTCAGCCCCTCTGTTTCTCGCCCTCTGTTTCAGCCCCTCTGTTTAACCCCTTCTGTTTCTCGCCCTCTGTTTCAGCCCCTCTGTTTCTCGCCCTCTGTTTCAGCCCCTCTGAATCAGCCCCTCTGTTTCAGCCCCTCTGTTTCAGCCCCTCTGTTTCAGCCCCCTGTTTCTCGCCCTCTGTTTCAGCCACTCTGTTTCTCGCCCTCTGTTTCAGCCCCGCTGATTCAGCCCCCCTGTTTCAGCCTCTCAGAATCAGCCCCTCTGCTTCAGCCCCTCTGTTTCAGTCCCTCTGTTTCTCGCCCTCTGTTTCAGCCCCTCTGTTTCTCGCCCTCTGTTTCAGCCCCTCTGTTTCTCGCCCTCTGTTTCAGCCCCTCTGTTTCAGCCCCAATGTTTCTCGCCCTCTGTTTCAGCCCCTCTGTTTATCGCCCTCTGTTTCAGCCCCTCTGTTTCTCGCCCTCTGTTTCAGCCACTCTGATTCAGCCCCTCTGTTTCAGCCCCACTGTTTCTCGCCCTCTGTTTGTGCGCCTCTGATTCAGCCCCTCTGTTTCAGCCCCTCTGATTCAGCCCTTCTGATTCAGCCCCTCTGATTCAGCCCCTCTATTTCTCGCCCTCTGTTTCAGACCCTCTGTTTCAGCCCCTCTGTTTCAGCCCCTCTGTTTCTCGCCCTCTGTTTCTCGAACGCTGTTTCAGCCCCTCTGTTTCTCGCCCTCTGTTTCAGCCCCTCTGTTTCAGCACCTCTGATTCAGCCCCTCTGATTCAGCCCCTCAGATTCTCGCCGTCTGTTTCAGCCCCTCTGTTTCAGCCCCTCTGTTTCAGCCCCTCTGTTTCAGCCCCTCTGTTTCTCACCCTCTGTTTCAGCCCCTCTGTTTCTCGCCCTCTGTTTCAGCCCCTCTGTTTCTCGCCCTCTGTTTCAGCCCCTCTGTTTCAGCCCCTCTGTTTCTTGCCCTCTGTTTCTGCCCCTCTGTTTCTCGCCCTCTGTTTCAGCCCCGCTGATTCAGCCCCTCTGTTTCAGCCCCTCTTAATCAGCCCCTCTGATTCAGCCCCTCTGTTTCAGACCCTCTGTTTCAGCCCCTCTGTTTCAGCCCCTCTGTTTCTCGCCCTCTGTTTCAGCCCCTCTGTTTCTCGCCCTCTGTTTCAGCCCCGCTGATTCAGCCCCTCTGTTTCAGCCCCTCTGAATCAGCCCCTCTGATTCAGCCCCTCTGTTTCAGCCCCTCTGTTTGAGCCCCTCTGTTTCAGCCCCTCTGTTTCTCGCCCTCTGTTTCAGCCCCTCTGTTTCTCGCCCTCTGTTTCAGCCCCTCTGTTTCAGCCCCTCTGTTTCAGCCCCTCTGTTTCTCGCCCTCTGTTTCAGCCCCTCTGTTTCTCGCCCTCTGTTTCAGCCCCTCTGTTTCAGCCCCTCTGTTTCTCGCCCTCTGTTTCAGCCCCTCTGTTTCTCGCCCTCTGTTTCAGCCCCTCTGTTTCTCACCCTCTGTTTCAGCCCCGCTGATTCAGCCCCTCTGTTTCAGCCCCTCTGAATCAGCCCCTCTGATTCAGCCCCTCTGTTTCAGCCCCTCTGTTTCAGCCCCTCTGTTTCAGCCCCTCTGTTTCTCGCCCTCTGTTTCAGCCCCTCTGTTTCTCGCCCTCTGTTTCAGCCCCTCTATTTCAGCGCCTCTGTTTCTCGCCCACTGTTTCAGCCCCTCTGTTTCTCGCTCTCTGTTTCAGCCCCTCTGTTTCTCGCCCTCTGTTTCAGCCCCTCTGTTTCAGCCCCTCTGTTTCTCGCCCTCTGTTTCTGCCCCTCTGTTTCTCGCCCTCTGTTTCAGCCCCTCTGTTTCTCACCCTCTGTTTCAGCCCCGCTGATTCAGCCCCTCTGTTTCAGTCCCTCCGTTTCAGCCCCTCTGTTTCAGTCCCTCTGTTTCTCGCCCTCTGTTTCAGCCCCTCTGTTTCTCGCCCTCTGTTTCAGCCCCTCTGTTTCAGCCCCTCTGTTTCAGCCCCTCTGTTTGTCGCCCTCTGTTTCAGCCACTCTGATTCAGCCCCTCTGTTTCAGCCCCTCTGTTTCTCGCCCTCTGTTTCAGCCCCTCTGTTTCAGCCCCTCTGTTTCTCGCCCTCTGTTTCAGCCCCTCTGTTTATCGCCCTCTGTTTCAGCCCCATTGTTTCTCGCCCTCTGTTTCAGCCACTCTGATTCAGCCCCTCTGTTTCAGCCCCTCTGTTTCTCGCACACTGTTTGAGCCCATCTGATTCAGCCCCTCTGTTTTAGCCCCTCTGATTCAGCCCCCCTGATTCAGCCACTCTGATGAAGCCCCTCTGCTTCTCGCCCTCTGTTTCAGCCGCTCTGTTTCAGCCGCTCTGTTTCAGCCCCTCTGTTTCTCACCCTCTGGTTCTCGCCCGCTGTTTCAGCCCCTCTGTTTCTCGCCCTCTGTTTCAGCCCCTCTGTTTCAGCCCCTCTGATTCAGCCCCTCTGTTTCAGCCCCTCTGATTCAGCCCTTCTGATTCAGCCCCTCTGATTCAGCCCCTCTATTTCTCGCCCTCTGTTTCAGCCCCTCTGTTTCAGCCCCTCTGTTTCAGCCCCTCTATTTCTCGCCCTCTGTTTCAGCCCCTCTGTTTCAGCCCCTCTGTTTCTCGCCCTCTGTTTCAGCCCCTCTGTTTCAGCCCCTCTGATTCAGCCCCTCTGATTCAGCCCCTCAGATTCTCGCCGTCTGTTTCAGCCCCTCTGTTTCAGCCCCTCTGTTTCAGCCCCTCTGTTTCAGCCCCTCTGTTTCTCACCCTCTGTTTCAGCCCCTCTGTTTCTCGCCCTCTGTTTCAGCCCCTCTGTTTCAGCCCTTCTGTTTCTTGCCCTCTGTTTCTGCCCCTCTGTTTCTCGCCCTCTGTTTCAGCCCCGCTGATTCAGCCCCTCTGTTTCAGCCCCTCTTAATCAGCCCCTCTGATTCAGCCCCTCTGTTTCAGCCCCTCTGTTTCAGCCCCTCTGTTTCAGCCCCTCTGTTTCTCGCCCTCTGTTTCAGCCCCTCTGTTTCTCGCCCTCTGTTTCAGCCCCGGTGATTCAGCCCCTCTGTTTCAGCCCCTCTGTTTCAGCCCCTCTGTTTCAGCCCCTCTGTTTCTCGCCCTCTGTTTCAGCCCCTCTGTTTCTCGCCCTCTGTTTCAGCCCCGGTGATTCAGCCCCTCTGTTTCAGCCCCTCTGATTCAGCCCCTCTGTTTCAGCCCCTCTGTTTCTCGCCCTCTGTTTCAGCCCCTCTGTTTCAGCCCCTCTGTTTCTCGCCCTCTGTTTCAGCCCCTCTGTTTATCGCCCTCTGTTTCAGCCCCATTGTTTCTCGCCCTCTGTTTCAGCCACTCTGATTCAGCCCCTCTGTTTCAGCCCCTCTGTTTATCGCACACTGTTTGAGCCCATCTGATTCAGCCCCTCTGTTTTAGCCCCTCTGATTCAGCCCCCCTGATTCAGCCACTCTGATGAAGCCCCTCTGCTTCTCGCCTTCTGTTTCAGCCGCTCTGTTTCAGCCGCTCTGTTTCAGCCCCTCTGTTTCTCGCCCTCTGTTTCTCGCCCGCTGTTTCAGCCCCTCTGTTTCTCGCCCTCTGTTTCAGCCCCTCTGTTTCAGCCCCTCTGATTCAGCCCCTCTGTTTCAGCCCCTCTGATTCAGCCCTTCTGATTCAGCCCCTCTGATTCAGCCCCTCTATTTCTCGCCCTCTGTTTCAGCCCCTCTGTTTCAGCCCCTCTGTTTCAGTCCCTCTGTTTCTCGCCCTCTGTTTCTCGAACGCTGTTTCAGCCCCTCTGTTTCTCGCCCTCTGTTTCAGCCCCTCTGTTTCAGCCCCTCTGATTCAGCCCCTCTGATTCAGCCCCTCAGATTCTCGCCGTCTGTTTCAGCCCCTCTGTTTCAGCCCCTCTGTTTCAGCCCCTCTGTTTCAGCCCCTCTGTTTCTCACCCTCTGTTTCAGCCCCTCTGTTTCTCGCCCTCTGTTTCAGCCCCTCTGTTTCAGCCCTTCTGTTTCTTGCCCTCTGTTTCTGCCCCTCTGTTTCTCGCCCTCTGTTTCAGCCCCGCTGATTCAGCCCCTCTGTTTCAGCCCCTCTTAATCAGCCCCTCTGATTCAGCCCCTCTGTTTCAGCCCCTCTGTTTCAGCCCCTCTGTTTCAGCCCCTCTGTTTCTCGCCCTCTGTTTCAGCCCCTCTGTTTCTCGCCCTCTGTTTCAGCCCCGGTGATTCAGCCCCTCTGTTTCAGCCCCTCTGAATCAGCCCCTCTGATTCAGCCCCTCTGTTTCAGCCCCTCTGTTTGAGCCCCTCTGTTTCAGCCCCTCTGTTTCTCGCCCTCTGTTTCAGCCCCTCTGTTTCTCGCCCTCTGTTTCAGCCCCTCTGTTTCAGCCTCTCTGTTTCAGCCCCTCTGTTTCTCGCCCTCTGTTTCAGCCCCTCTGTTTCTCGCCCTCTGTTTCAGCCCATCTGTTTCAGCCCCTCTGTTTCTCGCCCTCTGTTTCAGCCCCTCTGTTTCTCGCCCTCTGTTTCAGCCCCTCTGTTTCTCACCCTCTGTTTCAGCCCCTCTGTTTCTCACCCTCTGTTTCAGCCCCTCTGTTTCAGCCCCTATGATTCAGCCCCTCTGAATTAACCCCACTGTTTCTCGCCCTCTGTTTCAGCCCCGCTGATTCAGCCCCTCTGTTTCTGCCCCTCTTAATCAGCCCCTCTGATTCAGCCCCTCTGTTTCAGCCCCTCTGTATCAGCCCCTCTGATTCAGCCCCTCTGTTTCAGCCCCTCTGTTTCAGCCCCTCTGTTTCAGCCCCTCTGTTTCTCGCCCTCTGTTTCAGCCCCTCTGTTTCTCGCCCTCTGTTTCAGCCCCTCTGTTTCAGCGCCTCTGTTTCTCGCCCACTGTTTCAGCCCCTCTGTATCTCGCTCTCTGTTTCAGCCCCTCTGTTTCTCCCCCTCTGTTTCAGCCCCTCTGTTTCAGCCCCTCTGTTTCTCGCCCTCTGTTTCAGCCCCGCTGATTCAGCCCCTCTGTTTCTCGCCCTCTGTTTCTGCCCCTCTGTTTCTCGACCTCTGTTTCAGCCCCTCTGTTTCTCGTCCTCTGTTTCTGCCCCGCTGATTCAGACACACTGTTTCATCCACTCAGAATCAGCCGCTCTGATTCAGCCCCTCTGTTTCAGCCCCTCTGTTCCAGCCCCTCTGTTTGTCGCCCTATGTTTCAGCCCATCTGTTTAAGCCCCTCTGTTTCTCACCCTCTGTTTCTCGCCCGCTGTTTCAGCCCCTCTGTATCTCGCCCTCTGTTTCAGCCCCTCTGTTTCAGCCCCTCTGATTCAGCCCCTCTGAATCAGCCCCACTGTTTCTCGCCCTCTGTTTCAGACCCTCTGTTTCAACCCCTCTGTTTCAGCCCCTCTGTTTCAGCCCCTCTGTTTCTCGCCCTCTGTTTCAGCTCCTCTGTTTCTCGCCCTCTGTTTCAGCCCCTCTGTTTCAGCCCCTCTGTTTCTCGCCCTCTGTTTCAGCCCCTCTGATTCAGCCCCTCTGATTCAGCCCCTCAGTTTCTCGCCCTCTGTTTCAGCCCCTCTGTTTCAGCCCCTCTGTTTCTCACCCTCTGTTTCAGCCCCTCTGCTTGTCGCACTCTGTTTCAGCCCCTCTGTTTCTCGCCCTCTGTTTCAGCCCCTCTGTTTCAGCCCCTCTGTCTCAGCCCCTCTGTTTCAGCCCCGCTGTTTCTCGCCCTCTGTTTCAGCCCCTCTGTTTCTCGCCCTCTGTTTCAGCCCCTCTGATTCAGCCCCGCTGTTTCATCCCCTCTGATTCAGCCCCTCTGTTTCAGCCCCTCTGTTTCAGACCCTCTGTTTCAGCCCCTCTGTTTCAACCACTCTGTTTCTCGCCCTCTGTTTCTCACCATCTGTTTCTCGCCCTCTGTTTCAGCCCCTCTGTTTTTCACCCTCTGTTTAAGCCCCTCTGTTTCTCGCCCTCTGTTTCAGGCTCTCTGTTTCAGCCCGTCTGTTTCAGCCCCTCTGTTTAAGCCCGTCTGTTTCTCGCCCTCTGTTTCTCGCCCGCTGTTTCAGCCCCTCTGTTTCTCGCCCTCTGTTTCAGCCCCTCTGTTTCAGCCCATCTGATTCAGCCCCTCTGAATCAGCCCCTCTGTTTCTCGCCCTCTGTTTCAGACCCTCTGTTTCAGCCCCTCTGTTTCAGCCCCTCTGTTTCAGCCCCTCTGTTTCTCGCCCTCTGTTTCAGCTCCTCTGTTTCTCGCCCTCTGTTTCAGCCCCTCTGTTTCAGCCCCTCTGTTTCTCGCCCTCTGTTTCTGCCCCTCTGTTTCTCGCACTCTGTTTCAGCCCCTCTGTTTCTCGCCCTCTGTTTCAGCCCCGCTGATTCAGCCCCTCTGTTTCAGTCCCTCCGTTTCAGCCCGTCTGTTTCAGTCCCTCAGTTTCTCGCCCTCTGTTTCAGCCCCTCTGTTTCTCGCCCTCTGTTTCAGCCCCTCTGTTTCTCGCCCTCTGTTTCAGCCCCTCTGTTTCAGCCCCTCTGTTTCAGCCCCTCTGTTTCAGCCCCTCTGTTTCTCGCCCTCTGTTTCAGCCACTCTGATTCAGCCCCTCTGTTTCAGCCCCTCTGTTTCTCGCCCTCTGTTTCAGCCCCTCTGTTTCAGCCCCTCTGTTTCAGCGCCTCTGTTTCATCCCCTCTGTTTCAGCCCCTCTGTTTCTCGCCCTCTGTTTCTCACCCTCTGTTTCTCGCCCTCTGTTTCAGCCCCTCTGTTTTTCGCCCGCTGTTTCAGCCCCTCTGTTTCTCGCCCTCTGTTTCAGCCCCTCTGTTTCAGCCCCTCTGATTCAGCCCCTCTGATTCAGCCCCTCAGTTTCTCGCCTTCAGTTTCTCACCCTCTGTTTCAGCCCCTCTGTTTCAGCCCCTCTGTTACAGCCCCTCTGTTTCTCGCCCTCTGTTTCAGCCCCTCTGTTTCTCGGCCTCTGTTTCAGCCCCTCTGTTTCAGCCCCTCTGTTTCAGCCCCTCTGTTTCTCGCCCTCTGTTTCAGCCCCTCTGTTTCTCGCCCTCTGTTTCAGCCCCTCTGTTTCTCGCACTCTGTTTCAGCCCCTCTGTTTCAGCCCCTCTGTTTCTCGCCCTCTGTTTGAGCCCCTCTGTTTCTCGGCCTCTGTTTCAGACACTCTGTTTCATCCCCTCTGTTTCAGACACTCTGTTTCTCGCCCTCTGTTTCAGCCCCTCTGTTTCTCGACCTCTGTTTCAGCCCCTCTGTTTCTCGCCCTCTGTTTCAGACCCTCTGTTTCAGCCCCTCTGTTTCAGCCCCTCTGTTTCAGCCCCTCTGTTTCTCGCCCTCTGTTTCAGCCCCTCTGTTTCTCGCCCTCTGTTTCAGCCCCTCTGTTTAACCCCTTCTGTTTCTCGCCCTCTGTTTCAGCCCCTCTGTTTCTCGCCCTCTGTTTCAGCCCCTCTGAATCAGCCCCTCTGTTTCAGCCCCTCTGTTTCAGCCCCTCTGTTTCAGCCCCCTGTTTCTCGCCCTCTGTTTCAGCCACTCTGTTTCTCGCCCTCTGTTTCAGCCCCGCTGATTCAGCCCCCCTGTTTCAGCCTCTCAGAATCAGCCCCTCTGCTTCAGCCCCTCTGTTTCAGTCCCTCTTTTTCTCGCCCTCTGTTTCAGCCCCTCTGTTTCTCGCCCTCTGTTTCAGCCCCTCTGTTTCTCGCCCTCTGTTTCAGCCCCTCTGTTTCAGCCCCAATGTTTCTCGCCCTCTGTTTCAGCCCCTCTGTTTATCGCCCTCTGTTTCAGCCCCTCTGTTTCTCGCCCTCTGTTTCAGCCACTCTGATTCAGCCCCTCTGTTTCAGCCCCACTGTTTCTCGCCCTCTGTTTGTGCGCCTCTGATTCAGCCCCTCTGTTTCAGCCCCTCTGATTCAGCCCTTCTGATTCAGCCCCTCTGATTCAGCCCCTCTATTTCTCGCCCTCTGTTTCAGACCCTCTGTTTCAGCCCCTCTGTTTCAGCCCCTCTGTTTCTCGCCCTCTGTTTCTCGAACGCTGTTTCAGCCCCTCTGTTTCTCGCCCTCTGTTTCAGCCCCTCTGTTTCAGCACCTCTGATTCAGCCCCTCTGATTCAGCCCCTCAGATTCTCGCCGTCTGTTTCAGCCCCTCTGTTTCAGCCCCTCTGTTTCAGCCCCTCTGTTTCAGCCCCTCTGTTTCTCACCCTCTGTTTCAGCCCCTCTGTTTCTCGCCCTCTGTTTCAGCCCCTCTGTTTCTCGCCCTCTGTTTCAGCCCCTCTGTTTCAGCCCCTCTGTTTCTTGCCCTCTGTTTCTGCCCCTCTGTTTCTCTCCCTCTGTTTCAGCCCCGCTGATTCAGCCCCTCTGTTTCAGCCCCTCTTAATCAGCCCCTCTGATTCAGCCCCTCTGTTTCAGACCCTCTGTTTCAGCCCCTCTGTTTCAGCCCCTCTGTTTCTCGCCCTCTGTTTCAGCCCCTCTGTTTCTCGCCCTCTGTTTCAGCCCCGCTGATTCAGCCCCTCTGTTTCAGCCCCTCTGAATCAGCCCCTCTGATTCAGCCCCTCTGTTTCAGCCCCTCTGTTTGAGCCCCTCTGTTTCAGCCCCTCTGTTTCTCGCCCTCTGTTTCAGCCCCTCTGTTTCTCGCCCTCTGTTTCAGCCCCTCTGTTTCAGCCCCTCTGTTTCAGCCCCTCTGTTTCTCGCCCTCTGTTTCAGCCCCTCTGTTTCTCGCCCTCAGTTTCAGCCCCTCTGTTTCAGCCCCTCTGTTTCTCGCCCTCTGTTTCAGCCCCTCTGTTTCTCGCCCTCTGTTTCAGCCCCTCTGTTTCTCACCCTCTGTTTCAGCCCCGCTGATTCAGCCCCTCTGTTTCAGCCCCTCTGAATCAGCCCCTCTGATTCAGCCCCTCTGTTTCAGCCCCTCTGTTTCAGCCCCTCTGTTTCAGCCCCTCTGTTTCTCGCCCTCTGTTTCAGCCCCTCTGTTTCTCGCCCTCTGTTTCAGCCCCTCTATTTCAGCGCCTCTGTTTCTCGCCCACTGTTTCAGCCCCTCTGTTTCTCGCTCTCTGTTTCAGCCCCTCTGTTTCTCCCCCTCTGTTTCAGCCCCTCTGTTTAAGCCCCTTTGTTTCTCGCCCTCTGTTTCAGCCCCGCTGATTCAGCCCCTCTGTTTCTCGCCCTCTGTTTCTGCCCCTCTGTTTCTCGCCCGCTGTTTCAGCCCCTCTGTTTCTCGTCCTCTGTTTCTGCCCCGCTGCTTCAGCCACTCTGTTTCATCCACTCAGAATCAGCCGCTCTGATTCAGCCCCTCTGTTTCAGCCCCTCTGTTCCAGCCCCTCTGTTTCTCGCCCTCTGTTTCAGCCCCTCTGTTTCTCGCCCTCTGTTTCAGCCCCTCTGTTTCTCGCCCTCTGTTTCAGCCCCTCTGTTTCTCGCACTCTGTTTCAGCCCCTCTGTTTCAGCCCCTCTGTTTCTCGCCCTCTGTTTCAGCCCCTCTGTTTCTCGGCCTCTGTTTCAGCCACTCTGTTTCATCCCCTCTGTTTCAGACACTCTGTTTCTCGCCCTCTGTTTCAGCCCCTCTGTTTCTCGCCCTCTGTTTCAGCCCCTCTGTTTCTCGCCCTCTGTTTCAGCCCCTCTGTTTCAGCCCCTCTGTTTCAGCCCCTCTGTTTCAGCCCCTCTGTTTCTCGCCCTCTGTTTCAGCCCCTCTGTTTCTCGCCCTCTGTTTCAGCCCCTCTGTTTAACCCCTTCTGTTTCTCGCCCTCTGTTTCAGCCCCTCTGTTTCTCGCCCTCTGTTTCAGCCCCTCTGAATCAGCCCCTCTGTTTCAGCCCCTCTGTTTCAGCCCCTCTGTTTCAGCCCCCTGTTTCTCGCCCTCTGTTTCAGCCACTCTGTTTCTCGCCCTCTGTTTCAGCCCCGCTGATTCAGCCCCCCTGTTTCAGCCTCTCAGAATCAGCCCCTCTGCTTCAGCCCCTCTGTTTCAGTCCCTCTGTTTCTCGCCCTCTGTTTCAGCCCCTCTGTTTCTCGCCCTCTGTTTCAGCCCCTCTGTTTCTCGCCCTCTGTTTCAGCCCCTCTGTTTCAGCCCCAATGTTTCTCGCCCTCTGTTTCAGCCCCTCTGTTTATCGCCCTATGTTTCAGCCCCTCTGTTTCTCGCCCTCTGTTTCAGCCACTCTGATTCAGCCCCTCTGTTTCAGCCCCACTGTTTCTCGCCCTCTGTTTGAGCGCCTCTGATTCAGCCCCTCTGTTTCAGCCCCTCTGATTCAGCCCTTCTGATTCAGCCCCTCTGATTCAGCCCCTCTATTTCTCGCCCTCTGTTTCAGCCCCTCTGTTTCAGCCCCTCTGTTTCTCGCCCTCTGTTTCTCGAACGCTGTTTCAGCCCCTCTGTTTCTCGCCCTCTGTTTCAGCCCCTCTGTTTCAGCCCCTCTGATTCAGCCCCTCTGATTCAGCCCCTCAGATTCTCGCCGTCTGTTTCAGCCCCTCTGTTTCAGCCCCTCTGTTTCAGCCCCTCTGTTTCAGCCCCTCTGTTTCTCACCCTCTGTTTCAGCCCCTCTGTTTCTCGCCCTCTGTTTCAGCCCCTCTGTTTCTCGCCCTCTGTTTCAGCCCCTCTGTTTCAGCCCCTCTGTTTCTTGCCCTCTGTTTCTGCCCCTCTGTTTCTCGCCCTCTGTTTCAGCCCCGCTGATTCAGCCCCTCTGTTTCAGCCCCTCTTAATCAGCCCCTCTGATTCAGCCCCTCTGTTTCAGCCCCTCTGTTTCAGCCCCTCTGTTTCCGCCCCTCTGTTTCTCGCCCTCTGTTTCAGCCACTCTGTTTCTCGCCCTCTGTTTCAGCCCCGCTGATTCAGCCCCTCTGTTTCAGCCCCTCTGAATCAGCCCCTCTGATTCAGCCCCTCTGTTTCAGCCCCACTGTTTGAGCCCCTCTGTTTCAGCCCCTCTGTTTCTCGCCATCTGTTTCAGCCCCTCTGTTTCTCGCCCTCTGTTTCAGCCCCTCTGTTTCAGCCCCTCTGTTTCAGCCCCTCTGTTTCTCGTCCTCTGTTTCAGCCCCTCTGTTTCTCGCTCTCTGTTTCAGCCCCTCTGTTTCAGCCCCTCAGTTTCTCGGCCTCTGTTTCAGCCCCTCTGTTTCTCGCCCTCTGTTTCAGCCCCTCTGTTTCTCACCCTCTGTTTCAGCCCCGCTGATTCAGCCCCTCTGTTTCAGCCCCTCTGAATCAGCCCCTCTGATTCAGCCCCTCTGTTTCAGCCCCTCTGTTTCTGCCCCTCTGTTTCAGCCCCTCTGTTTCTCGCCCTCTGTTTCAGCCCCTCTGTTTCTCGCCCTCTGTTTCAGCCCCTCTGTTTCAGCGCCTCTGTTTCTCGCCCACTGTTTCAGCCCCTCAGTTTCTCGCCCTCTGTTTCAGCCCCTCTGTTTCTCCCCCTCTGTTTCAGCCCCTCTGTTTCAGCCCCTCTGTTTCTCGCCCTCTGTTTCAGCCCCGCTGATTCAGCCCCTCTGTTTCTCGCCCTCTGTTTCTGCCCCTCTGATTCTCGCCCTCTGTTTCAGCCCCTCTGTTTCTCGTCCTCTGTTTCTGCCCCGCTGATTCAGCCCCTCTGTTTCATCCACTCAGAATCAGCCGCTCTGATTCAGCCCCTCTGTTTCAGCCCCTCTGTTCCAGCCCCTCTGTTTCTCGCCCTCTGTTTCAGCCCCTCTGTTTCTCGCCCTCTGTTTCAGCCCCTCTGTTTCTCGCCCTCTGTTTGAGCCCCTCTGATTCAGCCCCTCTGTTTCAGCCCCTCTGATTCAGCCCCTCTGATTCAGCCCCTCTGATTCAGCCCCTCTGTTTCTCGCCCTCTGTTTCAGCCCCTCTGTTTCAGCCCCTCTGTTTCAGCCCCTCTGTTTCTCACCCTCTGTTTCAGCCCCTCTGATTCAGCGCCTCTGATTCAGCCCCTCTGATTCAGCCCCTCTGATTCAGCCCCTCTGTTTCAGCCCCTCTGTTTCAGCCCCTGTGTTTCAGCCCCTCTGTTTCTCGCCCTCTGTTTCCCGCCCCTCTGTTTCAGACCCTCTGTTTCACGCCCCGTGTTTCAGCCCCTCTGTTTCTCGCCCTCAGTTTCAGCCCCTCTGATTCAGCCCCTCTGAATCAGCCCCTCTGTTTCTCGCCCTCTGTTTCAGCCCCTGTGTTTCAGCCCCTGTGTTTCAGCCCCTCTGTTTCTCACCCTCTGTTTCAGCTCCTCTGTTTCTCGCCCTCTGTTTCAGCCCCTCTGTTTCAGCCCCTCTGTTTCTCGCCCTCTGTTTTTGCCCCTCTGTTTCTCGCCCTCTGTTTCAGCCCCTCTGTTTCTCGCCCTCTGTTTCAGCCCCGCTGATTCAGCCCCTCTGTTTCAGCCCCTCAGAATCAGCCCCTCTGATTCAGCTCCTCTGTTTCACTCCATCTGTTTCTCGCCCTCTGTTTCAGCCCCTCTGTTTCTCGCCCTCTGTTTCAGCCCCTCTGTTTCAGCCCCTCTGTTTCTCGCCCTCTGTTTCAGCCCCTCTGTTTATCGCCCTCTGTTTCAGCCCCACTGTTTCTCGCCCTCTGTTTCAGCCACTCTGATTCAGCCCCTCTGTTTCAGCCCCTCTGTTTCAGCCCCTCTGATTCAGCCCCTCTGATTCAGCCACCCTGATGAAGCCCCTCTGCTTCTCGCCCTCTGTTTCAGCCCCTCTGTTTCAGCCCCTCTGTTTCAGCCCCTCTGTTTCTCGCCCTCTGTTTCTCGCCCGCTGTTTCAGCCCCTCTGTTTCTCGCCCTCTGTTTCAGCCCCTCTGTTTCAGTCCCTCTGATTCAGCCCCTCTGATTCAGCCCCTCAGTTTCTCGCTCTCTGTTTCAGCCCCTCTCTTTCAGCCCGTCTGTTTCAGCCCCTCGGTTTCTCGCCCTCTGTTTCAGCCCCTCTGTTTCTCGGCCTCTGTTTCAGCCACTCTGTTTCATCCCCTCTGTTTCAGACCCTCTGTTTCTCGCCCTCTGTTTCAGCCCCTCTGTTTCTCGCCCTCTGTTTCAGCCCCTCTGTTTCTCGCCCTCTGTTTCAGCCCCGCTGATTCAGCCCCTCTGTTTCAGCCCCTCAGAATCAGCCCCTCTGTTTCAGCCCCTCTGTTTCTCGGCCTCTGTTTCAGCCACTCTGTTTCATCCCCTCTGTTTCAGACCCTCTGTTTCTCGCCCTCTGTTTCAGCCCCTCTGTTTCTCGCCCTCTGTTTCAGCCCCTCTGTTTCTCGGCCTCTGTTTCAGCCCCTCTGTTTCAGCCCCTCTGTTTCAGCCCCTCTGTTTCTCGCCCTCTGTTTCAGCCCCTCTGTTTCTCGCCCTCTGTTTCAGCCCCTCTGTTTCAGCCCCTCTGTTTCTCGCCCTCTGTTTCAGCCCCTCTGTTTATCGCCTTCTGTTTCAGCCCCACTGTTTCTCGCCCTCTGTTTCAGCCACTCTGATTCAGCCGCTCTGTTTCAGCTCCTCTGTTTCTCGCACACTGTTTGAGCCCATCTGATTCAGCCCCTCTGTTTCAGCCCCTCTGTTCCAGCCCCTCTGTTTCTCGCCCTCTGTTTCAGCCCCTCTGTTTCTCGCCCTCTGTTTCAGCCCCTCTGTTTCTCGCCCTCTGTTTGAGCCCCTCTGATTCAGCCCCTCTGTTTCAGCCCCTCTGATTCAGCCCCTCTGATTCAGCCCCTCTGATTCAGCCCCTCTGTTTCTCGCCCTCTGTTTCAGCCCCTCTGTTTCAGCCCCTCTGTTTCAGCCCCTCTGTTTCTCACCCTCTGTTTCAGCCCCTCTGATTCAGCGCCTCTGATTCAGCCCCTCTGATTCAGCCCCTCTGATTCAGCCCCTCTGTTTCAGCCCCTCTGTTTCAGCCCCTGTGTTTCAGCCCCTCTGTTTCTCGCCCTCTGTTTCCCGCCCCTCTGTTTCAGACCCTCTGTTTCACGCCCCGTGTTTCAGCCCCTCTGTTTCTCGCCCTCAGTTTCAGCCCCTCTGATTCAGCCCCTCTGAATCAGCCCCTCTGTTTCTCGCCCTCTGTTTCAGCCCCTGTGTTTCAGCCCCTGTGTTTCAGCCCCTCTGTTTCTCACCCTCTGTTTCAGCTCCTCTGTTTCTCGCCCTCTGTTTCAGCCCCTCTGTTTCAGCCCCTCTGTTTCTCGCCCTCTGTTTTTGCCCCTCTGTTTCTCGCCCTCTGTTTCAGCCCCTCTGTTTCTCGCCCTCTGTTTCAGCCCCGCTGATTCAGCCCCTCTGTTTCAGCCCCTCAGAATCAGCCCCTCTGATTCAGCTCCTCTGTTTCACTCCATCTGTTTCTCGCCCTCTGTTTCAGCCCCTCTGTTTCTCGCCCTCTGTTTCAGCCCCTCTGTTTCAGCCCCTCTGTTTCTCGCCCTCTGTTTCAGCCCCTCTGTTTATCGCCCTCTGTTTCAGCCCCACTGTTTCTCGCCCTCTGTTTCAGCCACTCTGATTCAGCCCCTCTGTTTCAGCCCCTCTGTTTCAGCCCCTCTGATTCAGCCCCTCTGATTCAGCCACCCTGATGAAGCCCCTCTGCTTCTCGCCATCTGTTTCAGCCCCTCTGTTTCAGCCCCTCTGTTTCAGCCCCTCTGTTTCTCGCCCTCTGTTTCTCGCCCGCTGTTTCAGCCCCTCTGTTTCTCGCCCTCTGTTTCAGCCCCTCTGTTTCAGTCCCTCTGATTCAGCCCCTCTGATTCAGCCCCTCAGTTTCTCGCTCTCTGTTTCAGCCCCTCTCTTTCAGCCCGTCTGTTTCAGCCCCTCGGTTTCTCGCCCTCTGTTTCAGCCCCTCTGTTTCTCGGCCTCTGTTTCAGCCACTCTGTTTCATCCCCTCTGTTTCAGACCCTCTGTTTCTCGCCCTCTGTTTCAGCCCCTCTGTTTCTCGCCCTCTGTTTCAGCCCCTCTGTTTCTCGCCCTCTGTTTCAGCCCCGCTGATTCAGCCCCTCTGTTTCAGCCCCTCAGAATCAGCCCCTCTGTTTCAGCCCCTCTGTTTCTCGGCCTCTGTTTCAGCCACTCTGTTTCATCCCCTCTGTTTCAGACCCTCTGTTTCTCGCCCTCTGTTTCAGCCCCTCTGTTTCTCGCCCTCTGTTTCAGCCCCTCTGTTTCTCGGCCTCTGTTTCAGCCCCTCTGTTTCAGCCCCTCTGTTTCAGCCCCTCTGTTTCTCGCCCTCTGTTTCAGCCCCTCTGTTTCTCGCCCTCTGTTTCAGCCCCTCTGTTTCAGCCCCTCTGTTTCTCGCCCTCTGTTTCAGCCCCTCTGTTTATCGCCTTCTGTTTCAGCCCCACTGTTTCTCGCCCTCTGTTTCAGCCACTCTGATTCAGCCGCTCTGTTTCAGCTCCTCTGTTTCTCGCACACTGTTTGAGCCCATCTGATTCAGCCCCTCTGTTTCAGCCCCTCTGATTCAGCCCCTCTGATTCAACCACTCTGATGAAGCCCCTCTGCTTCTCGCCCTCTGTTTCAGCCCCTCTGTTTCAGCCACTCTGTTTCAGCCCCTCTGTTTCTCGCCCTCTGTTTCAGCCCCTCTGTTTCAGTCCCTCTGATTCAGCCCCTCTGATTCAGCCCCTCAGTTTCTCGCCCTCTGTTTCAGCCCCTCTCTTTCAGCCCGTCTGTTTCAGCCCCTCGGTTTCTCGCCCTCTGTTTCAGCCCCTCTGTTTCTCGGCCTCTGTTTCAGCCACTCTGTTTCATCCCCTCTGTTTCAGACCCTCTGTTTCTCGCCCTCTGTTTCAGCCCCTCTGTTTCTCTCCCTCTGTTTCAGCCCCTCTGTTTCTCGCCCTCTGTTTCAGCCCCTCTGTTTCTGCCCCTCTGTTTCAGCCCCTCTGTTTCAGCCCCTCTGTTTCCCGCCCTCTGTTTCAGCCCCTCTGTTTCTCGCCCTCTGTTTCAGCCCCTCTGTTTCAGCCCCTCTGTTTCTCGCCCTCTGTTTCTGCCCCTCTGTTTCTCGCCTTCTGTTTCAGGCTCTCTGTTTCAGCCCGTCTGTTTCAGCCCCTCTGTTTAAGCCCCTCTGTTTCTCGCCCTCTGTTTCTCGACCGCTGTTTCAGCCCCTCTGTTTCTCGCCCTCTGTTTCAGCCCCTCTGTTTCAGCCCCTCTGATTCAGCCCCTCTGAATCAGCCCCACTGTTTCTCGCCCTGTGTTTCAGACCCTCTGTTTCAGCCCCTCTGTTTCAGCCCCTCTGTTTCAGCCCCTCTGTTTCTCGCCCTCTGTTTCAGCTCCGCTGTTTCTCGCCCTCTGTTTCAGCCCCTCTGTTTCAGCCTCTCTGTTTCTCGCCCTCTGTTTCTGCCCCTCTGTTTCTCGCCCTCTGTTTCAGCCCCTCTGTTTCTCGCCCTCTGTTTCAGCCCCTCTGTTTCAGCCCCTCTGATTCAGCCCCTCTGATTCAGCCCCTCAGTTTCTCGCCCTCTGTTTCAGCCCCTCTGTTTCAGCCCCTCTGTTTCTCGCCCTCTGTTTCAGCCCCGCTGATTCAGCCCCTCTGTTTCTCGCCCTCTGTTTCTGCCCCTCTGTTTCTCGCCCTCTGTTTCAGCCCCTCTGTTTCTCGTCCTCTGTTTCTGCCCCTCTGATTCAGCCCCGCTGTTTCATCCCCTCTGATTCAGCCCCTCTGTTTCAGCCCCTCTGTTTCAGACCCTCTGTTTCAGCCCCTCTGTTTCAACCACTCTGTTTCTCGCCCTCTGTTTCTCACCATCTGTTTCTCGCCCTCTGTTTCAGCCCCTCTGTTTTTCACCCTCTGTTTAAGCCCCTCTGTTTCTCGCCCTCTGTTTCAGGCTCTCTGTTTCAGCCCGTCTGTTTCAGCCCCTCTGTTTAAGCCCGTCTGTTTCTCGCCCTCTGTTTCTCGCCCGCTGTTTCAGCCCCTCTGTTTCTCGCCCTCTGTTTCAGCCCCTCTGTTTCAGCCCATCTGATTCAGCCCCTCTGAATCAGCCCCTCTGTTTCTCGCCCTCTGTTTCAGACCCTCTGTTTCAGCCCCTCTGTTTCAGCCCCTCTGTTTCAGCCCCTCTGTTTCTCGCCCTCTGTTTCAGCTCCTCTGTTTCTCGCCCTCTGTTTCAGCCCCTCTGTTTCAGCCCCTCTGTTTCTCGCCCTCTGTTTCTGCCCCTCTGTTTCTCGCACTCTGTTTCAGCCCCTCTGTTTCTTGCCCTCTGTTTCAGCCCCGCTGATTCAGCCCCTCTGTTTCAGTCCCTCCGTTTCAGCCCGTCTGTTTCAGTCCCTCAGTTTCTCGCCCTCTGTTTCAGCCCCTCTGTTTCTCGCCCTCTGTTTCAGCCCCTCTGTTTCTCGCCCTCTGTTTCAGCCCCTCTGTTTCAGCCCCTCTGTTTCAGCCCCTCTGTTTCAGCCCCTCTGTTTCTCGCCCTCTGTTTCAGCCACTCTGATTCAGCCCCTCTGTTTCAGCCCCTCTGTTTCTCGCCCTCTGTTTCAGCCCCTCTGTTTCAGCCCCTCTGTTTCAGCCCCTCTGTTTCATCCCCTCTGTTTCAGCCCCTCTGTTTCTCGCCCTCTGTTTCTCACCCTCTGTTTCTCGCCCTCTGTTTCAGCCCCTCTGTTTTTCGCCCGCTGTTTCAGCCCCTCTGTTTCTCGCCCTCTGTTTCAGCCCCTCTGTTTCAGCCCCTCTGATTCAGCCCCTCTGATTCAGCCCCTCAGTTTCTCGCCTTCAGTTTCTCACCCTCTGTTTCAGCCCCTCTGTTTCAGCCCCTCTGTTACAGCCCCTCTGTTTCTCGCCCTCTGTTTCAGCCCCTCTGTTTCTCGGCCTCTGTTTCAGCCCCTCTGTTTCAGCCCCTCTGTTTCAGCCCCTCTGTTTCTCGCCCTCTGTTTCAGCCCCTCTGTTTCTCGCCCTCTGTTTCAGCCCCTCTGTTTCTCGCACTCTGTTTCAGCCCCTCTGTTTCAGCCCCTCTGTTTCTCGCCCTCTGTTTGAGCCCCTCTGTTTCTCGGCCTCTGTTTCAGACACTCTGTTTCATCCCCTCTGTTTCAGACACTCTGTTTCTCGCCCTCTGTTTCAGCCCCTCTGTTTCTCGACCTCTGTTTCAGCCCCTCTGTTTCTCGCCCTCTGTTTCAGACCCTCTGTTTCAGCCCCTCTGTTTCAGCCCCTCTGTTTCAGCCCCTCTGTTTCTCGCCCTCTGTTTCAGCCCCTCTGTTTCTCGCCCTCTGTTTCAGCCCCTCTGTTTAACCCCTTCTGTTTCTCGCCCTCTGTTTCAGCCCCTCTGTTTCTCGCCCTCTGTTTCAGCCCCTCTGAATCAGCCCCTCTGTTTCAGCCCCTCTGTTTCAGCCCCTCTGTTTCAGCCCCCTGTTTCTCGCCCTCTGTTTCAGCCACTATGTTTCTCGCCCTCTGTTTCAGCCCCGCTGATTCAGCCCCCCTGTTTCAGCCTCTCAGAATCAGCCCCTCTGCTTCAGTCCCTCTGTTTCAGTCCCTCTTTTTCTCGCCCTCTGTTTCAGCCCCTCTGTTTCTCGCCCTCTGTTTCAGCCCCTCTGTTTCTCGCCCTCTGTTTCAGCCCCTCTGTTTCAGCCCCAATGTTTCTCGCCCTCTGTTTCAGCCCCTCTGTTTATCGCCCTCTGTTTCAGCCCCTCTGTTTCTCGCCCTCTGTTTCAGCCACTCTGATTCAGCCCCTCTGTTTCAGCCCCACTGTTTCTCGCCCTCTGTTTGTGCGCCTCTGATTCAGCCCCTCTGTTTCAGCCCCTCTGATTCAGCCCTTCTGATTCAGCCCCTCTGATTCAGCCCCTCTATTTCTCGCCCTCTGTTTCAGACCCTCTGTTTCAGCCCCTCTGTTTCAGCCCCTCTGTTTCTCGCCCTCTGTTTCTCGAACGCTGTTTCAGCCCCTCTGTTTCTCGCCCTCTGTTTCAGCCCCTCTGTTTCAGCACCTCTGATTCAGCCCCTCTGATTCAGCCCCTCAGATTCTCGCCGTCTGTTTCAGCCCCTCTGTTTCAGCCCCTCTGTTTCAGCCCCTCTGTTTCAGCCCCTCTGTTTCTCACCCTCTGTTTCAGCCCCTCTGTTTCTCGCCCTCTGTTTCAGCCCCTCTGTTTCTCGCCCTCTGTTTCAGCCCCTCTGTTTCAGCCCCTCTGTTTCTTGCCCTCTGTTTCTGCCCCTCTGTTTCTCTCCCTCTGTTTCAGCCCCGCTGATTCAGCCCCTCTGTTTCAGCCCCTCTTAATCAGCCCCTCTGATTCAGCCCCTCTGTTTCAGACCCTCTGTTTCAGCCCCTCTGTTTCAGCCCCTCTGTTTCTCGCCCTCTGTTTCAGCCCCTCTGTTTCTCGCCCTCTGTTTCAGCCCCGCTGATTCAGCCCCTCTGTTTCAGCCCCTCTGAATCAGCCCCTCTGATTCAGCCCCTCTGTTTCAGCCCCTCTGTTTGAGCCCCTCTGTTTCAGCCCCTCTGTTTCTCGCCCTCTGTTTCAGCCCCTCTGTTTCTCGCCCTCTGTTTCAGCCCCTCTGTTTCAGCCCCTCTGTTTCTCGCCCTCTGTTTCAGCCCCTCTGTTTCAGCCCCTCTGTTTCAGCCCCTCTGTTTCTCGCCCTCTGTTTCAGCCCCTCTGTTTCTCGCCCTCTGTTTCAGCCCCTCTGTTTCAGCCCCTCTGTTTCTCGCCCTCTGTTTCAGCCCCTCTGTTTCTCGCCCTCTGTTTCAGCCCCTCTGTTTCTCACCCTCTGTTTCAGCCCCGCTGATTCAGCCCCTCTGTTTCAGCCCCTCTGAATCAGCCCCTCTGATTCAGCCCCTCTGTTTCAGCCCCTCTGTTTCAGCCCCTCTGTTTCAGCCCCTCTGTTTCTCGCCCTCTGTTTCAGCC
The DNA here is from genome assembly GCF_047496795.1 of Chiloscyllium punctatum. Lineage (NCBI taxonomy): Eukaryota > Metazoa > Chordata > Chondrichthyes > Orectolobiformes > Hemiscylliidae > Chiloscyllium > Chiloscyllium punctatum. Next base: position 6,375,151 of record NW_027309790.1, on the reverse strand, counting down.
CCTCTGTTTCTCGCCCTCTGTTTCAGCCCCTCTATTTCAGCGCCTCTGTTTCTCGCCCACTGTTTCAGCCCCTCTGTTTCTCGCTCTCTGTTTCAGCCCCTCTGTTTCTCCCCCTCTGTTTCAGCCCCTCTGTTTAAGCCCCTTTGTTTCTCGCCCTCTGTTTCAGCCCCGCTGATTCAGCCCCTCTGTTTCTCGCCCTCTGTTTCTGCCCCTCTGTTTCTCGCCCGCTGTTTCAGCCCCTCTGTTTCTCGTCCTCTGTTTCTGCCCCGCTGCTTCAGCCACTCTGTTTCATCCACTCAGAATCAGCCGCTCTGATTCAGCCCCTCTGTTTCAGCCCCTCTGTTCCAGCCCCTCTGTTTCTCGCCCTCTGTTTCAGCCCCTCTGTTTCTCGCCCTCTGTTTCAGCCCCTCTGTTTCTCGCCCTCTGTTTCAGCCCCTCTGTTTCTCGCACTCTGTTTCAGCCCCTCTGTTTCAGCCCCTCTGTTTCTCGCCCTCTGTTTCAGCCCCTCTGTTTCTCGGCCTCTGTTTCAGCCACTCTGTTTCATCCCCTCTGTTTCAGACACTCTGTTTCTCGCCCTCTGTTTCAGCCCCTCTGTTTCTCGCCCTCTGTTTCAGCCCCTCTGTTTCTCGCCCTCTGTTTCAGCCCCTCTGTTTCAGCCCCTCTGTTTCAGCCCCTCTGTTTCAGCCCCTCTGTTTCTCGCCCTCTGTTTCAGCCCCTCTGTTTCTCGCCCTCTGTTTCAGCCCCTCTGTTTAACCCCTTCTGTTTCTCGCCCTCTGTTTCAGCCCCTCTGTTTCTCGCCCTCTGTTTCAGCCCCTCTGAATCAGCCCCTCTGTTTCAGCCCCTCTGTTTCAGCCCCTCTGTTTCAGCCCCCTGTTTCTCGCCCTCTGTTTCAGCCACTCTGTTTCTCGCCCTCTGTTTCAGCCCCGCTGATTCAGCCCCCCTGTTTCAGCCTCTCAGAATCAGCCCCACTGCTTCAGCCCCTCTGTTTCAGTCCCTCTGTTTCTCGCCCTCTGTTTCAGCCCCTCTGTTTCTCGCCCTCTGTTTCAGCCCCTCTGTTTCTCGCCCTCTGTTTCAGCCCCTCTGTTTCAGCCCCAATGTTTCTCGCCCTCTGTTTCAGCCCCTCTGTTTATCGCCCTATGTTTCAGCCCCTCTGTTTCTCGCCCTCTGTTTCAGCCACTCTGATTCAGCCCCTCTGTTTCAGCCCCACTGTTTCTCGCCCTCTGTTTGAGCGCCTCTGATTCAGCCCCTCTGTTTCAGCCCCTCTGATTCAGCCCTTCTGATTCAGCCCCTCTGATTCAGCCCCTCTATTTCTCGCCCTCTGTTTCAGCCCCTCTGTTTCAGCCCCTCTGTTTCTCGCCCTCTGTTTCTCGAACGCTGTTTCAGCCCCTCTGTTTCTCGCCCTCTGTTTCAGCCCCTCTGTTTCAGCCCCTCTGATTCAGCCCCTCTGATTCAGCCCCTCAGATTCTCGCCGTCTGTTTCAGCCCCTCTGTTTCAGCCCCTCTGTTTCAGCCCCTCTGTTTCAGCCCCTCTGTTTCTCACCCTCTGTTTCAGCCCCTCTGTTTCTCGCCCTCTGTTTCAGCCCCTCTGTTTCTCGCCCTCTGTTTCAGCCCCTCTGTTTCAGCCCCTCTGTTTCTTGCCCTCTGTTTCTGCCCCTCTGTTTCTCGCCCTCTGTTTCAGCCCCGCTGATTCAGCCCCTCTGTTTCAGCCCCTCTTAATCAGCCCCTCTGATTCAGCCCCTCTGTTTCAGCCCCTCTGTTTCAGCCCCTCTGTTTCCGCCCCTCTGTTTCTCGCCCTCTGTTTCAGCCACTCTGTTTCTCGCCCTCTGTTTCAGCCCCGCTGATTCAGCCCCTCTGTTTCAGCCCCTCTGAATCAGCCCCTCTGATTCAGCCCCTCTGTTTCAGCCCCACTGTTTGAGCCCCTCTGTTTCAGCCCCTCTGTTTCTCGCCCTCTGTTTCAGCCCCTCTGTTTCTCGCCCTCTGTTTCAGCCCCTCTGTTTCAGCCCCTCTGTTTCAGCCCCTCTGTTTCTCGTCCTCTGTTTCAGCCCCTCTGTTTCTCGCTCTCTGTTTCAGCCCCTCTGTTTCAGCCCCTCAGTTTCTCGGCCTCTGTTTCAGCCCCTCTGTTTCTCGCCCTCTGTTTCAGCCCCTCTGTTTCTCACCCTCTGTTTCAGCCCCGCTGATTCAGCCCCTCTGTTTCAGCCCCTCTGAATCAGCCCCTCTGATTCAGCCCCTCTGTTTCAGCCCCTCTGTTTCTGCCCCTCTGTTTCAGCCCCTCTGTTTCTCGCCCTCTGTTTCAGCCCCTCTGTTTCTCGCCCTCTGTTTCAGCCCCTCTGTTTCAGCGCCTCTGTTTCTCGCCCACTGTTTCAGCCCCTCAGTTTCTCGCCCTCTGTTTCAGCCCCTCTGTTTCTCCCCCTCTGTTTCAGCCCCTCTGTTTCAGCCCCTCTGTTTCTCGCCCTCTGTTTCAGCCCCGCTGATTCAGCCCCTCTGTTTCTCGCCCTCTGTTTCTGCCCCTCTGATTCTCGCCCTCTGTTTCAGCCCCTCTGTTTCTCGTCCTCTGTTTCTGCCCCGCTGATTCAGCCCCTCTGTTTCATCCACTCAGAATCAGCCGCTCTGATTCAGCCCCTCTGTTTCAGCCCCTCTGTTCCAGCCCCTCTGTTTCTCGCCCTCTGTTTCAGCCCCTCTGTTTCTCGCCCTCTGTTTCAGCCCCTCTGTTTCTCGCCCTCTGTTTGAGCCCCTCTGATTCAGCCCCTCTGTTTCAGCCCCTCTGATTCAGCCCCTCTGATTCAGCCCCTCTGATTCAGCCCCTCTGTTTCTCGCCCTCTGTTTCAGCCCCTCTGTTTCAGCCCCTCTGTTTCAGCCCCTCTGTTTCTCACCCTCTGTTTCAGCCCCTCTGATTCAGCGCCTCTGATTCAGCCCCTCTGATTCAGCCCCTCTGATTCAGCCCCTCTGTTTCAGCCCCTCTGTTTCAGCCCCTGTGTTTCAGCCCCTCTGTTTCTCGCCCTCTGTTTCCCGCCCCTCTGTTTCAGACCCTCTGTTTCACGCCCCGTGTTTCAGCCCCTCTGTTTCTCGCCCTCAGTTTCAGCCCCTCTGATTCAGCCCCTCTGAATCAGCCCCTCTGTTTCTCGCCCTCTGTTTCAGCCCCTGTGTTTCAGCCCCTGTGTTTCAGCCCCTCTGTTTCTCACCCTCTGTTTCAGCTCCTCTGTTTCTCGCCCTCTGTTTCAGCCCCTCTGTTTCAGCCCCTCTGTTTCTCGCCCTCTGTTTTTGCCCCTCTGTTTCTCGCCCTCTGTTTCAGCCCCTCTGTTTCTCGCCCTCTGTTTCAGCCCCGCTGATTCAGCCCCTCTGTTTCAGCCCCTCAGAATCAGCCCCTCTGATTCAGCTCCTCTGTTTCACTCCATCTGTTTCTCGCCCTCTGTTTCAGCCCCTCTGTTTCTCGCCCTCTGTTTCAGCCCCTCTGTTTCAGCCCCTCTGTTTCTCGCCCTCTGTTTCAGCCCCTCTGTTTATCGCCCTCTGTTTCAGCCCCACTGTTTCTCGCCCTCTGTTTCAGCCACTCTGATTCAGCCCCTCTGTTTCAGCCCCTCTGTTTCAGCCCCTCTGATTCAGCCCCTCTGATTCAGCCACCCTGATGAAGCCCCTCTGCTTCTCGCCCTCTGTTTCAGCCCCTCTGTTTCAGCCCCTCTGTTTCAGCCCCTCTGTTTCTCGCCCTCTGTTTCTCGCCCGCTGTTTCAGCCCCTCTGTTTCTCGCCCTCTGTTTCAGCCCCTCTGTTTCAGTCCCTCTGATTCAGCCCCTCTGATTCAGCCCCTCAGTTTCTCGCTCTCTGTTTCAGCCCCTCTCTTTCAGCCCGTCTGTTTCAGCCCCTCGGTTTCTCGCCCTCTGTTTCAGCCCCTCTGTTTCTCGGCCTCTGTTTCAGCCACTCTGTTTCATCCCCTCTGTTTCAGACCCTCTGTTTCTCGCCCTCTGTTTCAGCCCCTCTGTTTCTCGCCCTCTGTTTCAGCCCCTCTGTTTCTCGCCCTCTGTTTCAGCCCCGCTGATTCAGCCCCTCTGTTTCAGCCCCTCAGAATCAGCCCCTCTGTTTCAGCCCCTCTGTTTCTCGGCCTCTGTTTCAGCCACTCTGTTTCATCCCCTCTGTTTCAGACCCTCTGTTTCTCGCCCTCTGTTTCAGCCCCTCTGTTTCTCGCCCTCTGTTTCAGCCCCTCTGTTTCTCGGCCTCTGTTTCAGCCCCTCTGTTTCAGCCCCTCTGTTTCAGCCCCTCTGTTTCTCGCCCTCTGTTTCAGCCCCTCTGTTTCTCGCCCTCTGTTTCAGCCCCTCTGTTTCAGCCCCTCTGTTTCTCGCCCTCTGTTTCAGCCCCTCTGTTTATCGCCTTCTGTTTCAGCCCCACTGTTTCTCGCCCTCTGTTTCAGCCACTCTGATTCAGCCGCTCTGTTTCAGCTCCTCTGTTTCTCGCACACTGTTTGAGCCCATCTGATTCAGCCCCTCTGTTTCAGCCCCTCTGTTCCAGCCCCTCTGTTTCTCGCCCTCTGTTTCAGCCCCTCTGTTTCTCGCCCTCTGTTTCAGCCCCTCTGTTTCTCGCCCTCTGTTTGAGCCCCTCTGATTCAGCCCCTCTGTTTCAGCCCCTCTGATTCAGCCCCTCTGATTCAGCCCCTCTGATTCAGCCCCTCTGTTTCTCGCCCTCTGTTTCAGCCCCTCTGTTTCAGCCCCTCTGTTTCAGCCCCTCTGTTTCTCACCCTCTGTTTCAGCCCCTCTGATTCAGCGCCTCTGATTCAGCCCCTCTGATTCAGCCCCTCTGATTCAGCCCCTCTGTTTCAGCCCCTCTGTTTCAGCCCCTGTGTTTCAGCCCCTCTGTTTCTCGCCCTCTGTTTCCCGCCCCTCTGTTTCAGACCCTCTGTTTCACGCCCCGTGTTTCAGCCCCTCTGTTTCACGCCCCGTGTTTCAGCCCCTCTGTTTCTCGCCCTCAGTTTCAGCCCCTCTGATTCAGCCCCTCTGAATCAGCCCCTCTGTTTCTCGCCCTCTGTTTCAGCCCCTGTGTTTCAGCCCCTGTGTTTCAGCCCCTCTGTTTCTCACCCTCTGTTTCAGCTCCTCTGTTTCTCGCCCTCTGTTTCAGCCCCTCTGTTTCAGCCCCTCTGTTTCTCGCCCTCTGTTTTTGCCCCTCTGTTTCTCGCCCTCTGTTTCAGCCCCTCTGTTTCTCGCCCTCTGTTTCGGCCCCGCTGATTCAGCCCCTCTGTTTCAGCCCCTCAGAATCAGCCCCTCTGATTCAGCTCCTCTGTTTCACTCCATCTGTTTCTCGCCCTCTGTTTCAGCCCCTCTGTTTCTCGCCCTCTGTTTCAGCCCCTCTGTTTCAGCCCCTCTGTTTCTCGCCCTCTGTTTCAGCCCCTCTGTTTATCGCCCTCTGTTTCAGCCCCACTGTTTCTCGCCCTCTGTTTCAGCCACTCTGATTCAGCCCCTCTGTTTCAGCCCCTCTGTTTCAGCCCCTCTGATTCAGCCCCTCTGATTCAGCCACCCTGATGAAGCCCCTCTGCTTCTCGCCCTCTGTTTCAGCCCCTCTGTTTCAGCCCCTCTGTTTCAGCCCCTCTGTTTCTCGCCCTCTGTTTCTCGCCCGCTGTTTCAGCCCCTCTGTTTCTCGCCCTCTGTTTCAGCCCCTCTGTTTCAGTCCCTCTGATTCAGCCCCTCTGATTCAGCCCCTCAGTTTCTCGCTCTCTGTTTCAGCCCCTCTCTTTCAGCCCGTCTGTTTCAGCCCCTCTGTTTCTCGCCCTCTGTTTCAGCCCCTCTGTTTCTCGGCCTCTGTTTCAGCCACTCTGTTTCATCCCCTCTGTTTCAGACCCTCTGTTTCTCGCCCTCTGTTTCAGCCCCTCTGTTTCTCGCCCTCTGTTTCAGCCCCTCTGTTTCTCGCCCTCTGTTTCAGCCCCGCTGATTCAGCCCCTCTGTTTCAGCCCCTCAGAATCAGCCCCTCTGTTTCAGCCCCTCTGTTTCTCGGCCTCTGTTTCAGCCACTCTGTTTCATCCCCTCTGTTTCAGACCCTCTGTTTCTCGCCCTCTGTTTCAGCCCCTCTGTTTCTTGCCCTCTGTTTCAGCCCCTCTGTTTCTCGGCCTCTGTTTCAGCCCCTCTGTTTCAGCCCCTCTGTTTCAGCCCCTCTGTTTCTCGCCCTCTGTTTCAGCCCCTCTGTTTCTCGCCCTCTGTTTCAGCCCCTCTGTTTCAGCCCCTCTGTTTCTCGCCCTCTGTTTCAGCCCCTCTGTTTATCGCCTTCTGTTTCAGCCCCACTGTTTCTCGCCCTCTGTTTCAGCCACTCTGATTCAGCCGCTCTGTTTCAGCTCCTCTGTTTCTCGCACACTGTTTGAGCCCATCTGATTCAGCCCCTCTGTTTCAGCCCCTCTGATTCAGCCCCTCTGAATCAACCACTCTGATGAAGCCCCTCTGCTTCTCGCCCTCTGTTTCAGCCCCTCTGTTTCAGCCACTCTGTTTCAGCCCCTCTGTTTCTCGCCCTCTGTTTCAGCCCCTCTGTTTCAGTCCCTCTGATTCAGCCCCTCTGATTCAGCCCCTCAGTTTCTCGCCCTCTGTTTCAGCCCCTCTCTTTCAGCCCGTCTGTTTCAGCCCCTCGGTTTCTCGCCCTCTGTTTCAGCCCCTCTGTTTCTCGGCCTCTGTTTCAGCCACTCTGTTTCATCCCCTCTGTTTCAGACCCTCTGTTTCTCGCCCTCTGTTTCAGCCCCTCTGTTTCTCTCCCTCTGTTTCAGCCCCTCTGTTTCTCGCCCTCTGTTTCAGCCCCTCTGTTTCTGCCCCTCTGTTTCAGCCCCTCTGTTTCAGCCCCTCTGTTTCCCGCCCTCTGTTTCAGCCCCTCTGTTTCTCGCCCTCTGTTTCAGCCCCTCTGTTTCAGCCCCTCTGTTTCTCGCCCTCTGTTTCTGCCCCTCTGTTTCTCGCCTTCTGTTTCAGGCTCTCTGTTTCAGCCCGTCTGTTTCAGCCCCTCTGTTTAAGCCCCTCTGTTTCTCGCCCTCTGTTTCTCGACCGCTGTTTCAGCCCCTCTGTTTCTCGCCCTCTGTTTCAGCCCCTCTGTTTCAGCCCCTCTGATTCAGCCCCTCTGAATCAGCCCCACTGTTTCTCGCCCTGTGTTTCAGACCCTCTGTTTCAGCCCCTCTGTTTCAGCCCCTCTGTTTCAGCCCCTCTGTTTCTCGCCCTCTGTTTCAGCTCCGCTGTTTCTCGCCCTCTGTTTCAGCCCCTCTGTTTCAGCCTCTCTGTTTCTCGCCCTCTGTTTCTGCCCCTCTGTTTCTCGCCCTCTGTTTCAGCCCCTCTGTTTCTCGCCCTCTGTTTCAGCCCCTCTGTTTCAGCCCCTCTGATTCAGCCCCTCTGATTCAGCCCCTCAGTTTCTCGCCCTCTGTTTCAGCCCCTCTGTTTCAGCCCCTCTGTTTCTCGCCCTCTGTTTCAGCCCCGCTGATTCAGCCCCTCTGTTTCTCGCCCTCTGTTTCTGCCCCTCTGTTTCTCGCCCTCTGTTTCAGCCCCTCTGTTTCTCGTCCTCTGTTTCTGCCCCGCTGATTCAGCCCCTCTGTTTCATCCACTCAGAATCAGCCGCTCTGATTCAGCCCCTCTGTTTCAGCCCCTCTGTTCCAGCCCCTCTGTTTCTCGCCCTCTGTTTCAGCCCCTCTGTTTCTCGCCCTCTGTTTCAGCCCCTCTGTTTCTCGCCCTCTGTTTGAGCCCCTCTGATTCAGCCCCTCTGTTTCAGCCCCTCTGATTCAGCCCCTCTGATTCAGCCCCTCTGATTCAGCCCCTCTGTTTCTCGCCCTCTGTTTCAGCCCCTCTGTTTCAGCCCCTCTGTTTCAGCCCCTCTGTTTCTCACCCTCTGTTTCAGCCCCTCTGATTCAGCGCCTCTGATTCAGCCCCTCTGATTCAGCCCCTCTGATTCAGCCCCTCTGTTTCAGCCCCTCTGTTTCAGCCCCTGTGTTTCAGCCCCTCTGTTTCTCACCCTCTGTTTCCCGCCCTTCTGTTTCAGACCCTCTGTTTCACGCCCCGTGTTTCAGCCCCTCTGTTTCTCGCCCTCTGTTTCAGCCCCTCTGATTCAGCCCCTCTGAATCAGCCCCTCTGTTTCTCGCCCTCTGTTTCAGCCCCTCTGTTTCAGCCCCTGTGTTTCAGCCCCTCTGTTTCAGCCCCTCTGTTTCTCACCCTCTGTTTCAGCTCCTCTGTTTCTCGCCCTCTGTTTCAGCCCCTCTGTTTCAGCCCCTCTGTTTCTCTCCCTCTGTTTTTGCCCCTCTGTTTCTCACCCTCTGTTTCAGCCCCTCTGTTTCTCGCCCTCTGTTTCAGCCCCGCTGATTCAGCCCCTCTGTTTCAGCCCCTCAGAATCAGCCCCTCTGATTCAGCTCCTCTGTTTCACTCCATCTGTTTCTCGCCCTCTGTTTCAGCCCCTCTGTTTCTCGCCCTCTGTTTCAGCCCCTCTGTTTCAGCCCCGCTGTTTCTCGCCCTCTGTTTCAGCCCCTCTGTTTATCGCCCTCTGTTTCAGCCCCACTGTTTCTCGCCCTCTGTTTCAGCCACTCTGATTCAGCCCCTCTGTTTCAGCCCCTCTGTTTCTCGCACACTGTTTGAGCCCATCTGATTCAGCCCCTCTGTTTCAGCCCCTCTGATTCAGCCCCTCTGATTCAGCCACTCTGATGAAGCCCCTGTGCTTCTCGCCCTCTGTTTCAGCCCCTCTGTTTCAGCCCCTCTGTTTCAGCCCCTCTGTTTCTCGCCCTCTGTTTCTCGCCCGCTGTTTCAGCCCCTCTGTTTCTCGCCCTCTGTTTCAGCCCCTCTGTTTCAGCCCCTCTGATTCAGCCCCTCTGATTCAGCCCCTCAGTTTCTCGCCCTCTGCTTCAGCCCCTCTCTTTCAGCCCGTCTGTTTCAGCCCCTCGGTTTCTCGCCCTCTGTTTCAGCCCCTCTGTTTCTCGGCCTCTGTTTCAGCCACTCTGTTTCATCCCCTCTGTTTCAGACCCTCTGTTTCTCGCCCTCTGTTTCAGCCCCTCTGTTTCTCGCCCTCTGTTTCAGCCCCTCTGTTTCTCGCCCTCTGTTTCAGCCCCTCTGTTTCAGCCCCTCTGTTTCAGCCCCTCTGTTTCTCGCCCTCTGTTTCAGCCCCTCTTTTTCTCGCCCTCTGTTTCAGCCCCTCTGTTTCAGCCCCTATGTTTCTCACCCTCTGTTTCTGCCCCTCTGTTTCTCGCCCTCTGTTTCAGGCTCTCTGTTTCAGCCCGTCTGTTTCAGCCCCTCTGTTTAAGCCCCTCTGTTTCTCGCCCTCTGTTTCTCGCCGCTGTTTCAGCCCCTCTGTTTCTCGCCCTCTGTTTCAGCCCCTCTATTTCAGCCCGTCTGATTCAGCCCGTCTGAATCAGCCCCACTGTTTCTCGCCCTCTGTTTCAGACCCTCTGTTTCAGCCCCTCTGTTTCAGCCCCTCTGTTTCAGCCCCTCTGTTTCTCGCCCTCTATTTCAGCTCCTCTGTTTCTCGCCCTCTGTTTCAGCCCCTCTGTTTCTCGCCCTCTGTTTCTGCCCCTCTGTTTCTCGCCCTCTGTTTCAGCCCCTCTGTTTCTCGCCCTCTGTTTCAGCCCCTCTGTTTCAGCCCCTCTGATTCAGCCCCTCTGATTCAGCCCCTCAGTTTCTCGCCCTCTGTTTCAGCCCCTCTGTTTGAGCCCCTCTGTTTCTCACCATCTGTTTCACCCCTCTGTTTGTCGCCCTCTGTTTCAGCCCCTCTGTTTCTCGGCCTCTGTTTCAGCCCCTCTGTTTCAGCCCCTCTGTTTCTCACCCTCTGTTTCAGCCCCTCTGTTTCTCGCACTCTGTTTCAGCCCCTCTGTTTCTCGCCCTCTGTTTCAGCCCCTCTGTTTCAGCCCCTCTGTCTCAGCCCCTCTGTTTCAGCCCCTCTGTTTCTCGCCCTCTGTTTCTGCCCCTCTGTTTCTCGCCCTCTGTTTCAGCCCCTCTGATTCAGCCCCGCTGTTTCAGCCCCTCTGATTCAGCCCCTCTGTTTCAACCACTCTGTTTCTCGCCCTCTGTTTCTCACCCTCTGTTTCTCGCCCTCTGTTTCAGCCCCTCTGTTTTTCGCCCTCTGTTTAAGCCCCTCTGTTTCTCGCCCTCTGTTTTAGGCTCTCTGTTTAAGCCCCTCTGTTTCTCGCCCTCTGTTTCTCGCCCGCTGTTTCAGCCCCTCTGTTTCTCGCCCTCTGTTTCAGCCCCTCTGTTTCAGCCCCTCTGATTCAGCCCCTCTGAATCAGCCCCTCTGTTTCTCGCCCACTGTTTCAGCCCCTCTGTTTCTCCCCCTCTGTTTCAGACCCTCTGTTTCAGCCCCTCTGTTTCTCGCCCTCTGTTTCTGCCCCTCTGTTTCTCGCCCTCTGTTTCAGCCCCTCTGTTTCTCGTCCTCTGCTTCTGCCCCGCTGATTCAGCCCCTCTGTTTCATCCACTCAGAATCAGCCGCTCTGATTCAGCCCCTCTGTTTCAGCCCTTCTGTTCCAGCCCCTCTGTTTCTCGCCCTCTGTTTCAGCCCCTCTGTTTCTCGCCCTCTGTTTCAGCCCCTCTGTTTCTCGCCCTCTGTTTCAGCCCCTCTGTTTCAGCCCCCCTCTGTTTCTCGCCCTCTGTTTCTGCCCCTCTGTTTCTCGCCCTCTGTTTCAGCCCCTCTGTTTCTCGCCCTCTGTTTCAGCCCCTCTGTTTCAGCCCCTCTGATTCAACCCCTCAGTTTCTCGCCCTCTGTTTCAGCCCCTCTGTTTCAGCCCCTCTGTTTCTCACCCTCTGTTTCAGCCCCTCTGTTTGTCGCCCTCTGTTTCAGCCCCTCTGTTTCTCGGCCTCTGTTTCAGCCCCTCTGTTTCTCGCACTCTGTTTCAGCCTCTCTGTTTCTCGCCCTCTGTTTCAGCCCCTCTGTTTCAGCCCCTCTGTCTCAGCCCCTCTGTTTCAGCCCCTCTGTTTCTCGCCCTCTGTTTCAGCCCCTCTGTTTCTCGCCCTCTGTTTCAGCCCCTCTGTTTCTCGCCCTCTGTTTGAGCCCCTCTGATTCAGCCCCTCTGTTTCAGCCCCTCTGATTCAGCCCCGCTGATTCAGCCCCTCTGATTCAGCCCCTCTGTTTCTCGCCCTCTGTTTCAGCCCCTCTGTTTCAGCCCCTCTGTTTCAGCCCCTCTGTTTCAGCCCCTCTGTTTCTCGCCCTCTGTTTCAGCTCCTCTGTTTCTCGCCCTCTGTTTCAGCCCCTCTGTTTCAGCCCCTCTATTTCTCGCCCTCTGTTTCTGCCCCTCTGTTTCTCGCCCTCTGTTTCAGCCCCTCTGTTTCTCGCCCTCTGTTTCAGCCCCTCTGTTTCAGCCCCTCTGATTCAGCCCCTCTGATTCAACCCCTCAGTTTCTCGCCCTCTGTTTCAGCCCCTCTGTTTCAGCCCCTCTGTTTCTCACCCTCTGTTTCAGCCCCTCTGTTTGTCGCCCTCTGTTTCAGCCCCTCTGTTTCTCGGCCTCTGTTTCAGCACCTCTGTTTCAGCCCCTCTGTTTCAGCCCCTCTGTTTCTCGCCCTCTGTTTCAGCCCCTCTGTTTCTCGCACTCTGTTTCAGCCCCTCTGTTTCTCGCCCTCTGTTTCAGCCCCTCTGTTTCAGCCCCTCTGTTTCAGCCCCTCTGTTTCTCGCCCTCTGTTTCAGCCCCTCTGTTTCAGCCCCTCTGATTCAGCCCCTCTGTTTCAGCCCCTCTGATTCAGCCCCGCTGATTCAGCCCCTCTGATTCAGCCCCTCTGTTTCTCGCCCTCTGTTTCAGCCCCTCTGTTTCAGCCCCTCTGTTTCAGCCCCTCTGTTTCAGCCCCACTGTTTCTCGCCCTCTGTTTCAGCTCCTCTGTTTCTCGCCCTCTGTTTCAGCCCCTCTGTTTCAGCCCCTCTATTTCTCGCCCTCTGTTTCTGCCCCTCTGTTTCTCGCCCTCTGTTTCAGCCCCTCTGTTTCTCGCCCTCTGTTTCAGCCCCTCTGTTTCAGCCCCTCTGATTCAGCCCCTCTGATTCAACCCCTCAGTTTCTCGCCCTCTGTTTCAGCCCCTCTGTTTCAGCCCCTCTGTTTCAACCACTCTGTTTCTCGCCCTCTGTTTCTCACCCTCTGTTTCTCGCCCTCTGTTTCAGCCCCTCTGTTTTTCGCCCTCTGTTTAAGCCCCTCTGTTTCTCGCCCTCTGTTTCAGGCTCTCTGTTTCAGCCCGTCTGTTTCAGCCCCTCTGTTTAAGCCCCTCTGTTTCTCGCCCTCTGTTTCTCGCCCGCTGTTTCAGCCCCTCTGTTTCTCGCCCTCTGTTTCAGCCCCTCTGTTTCAGCCCCTCTGATTCAGTCCCTCTGAATCAGCCCCTCTGTTTCTCGCCCACTGTTTCAGCGCCTCTGTTTCTCGCCCTCTGTTTCAGCCCCTCTGTTTCTCCCCCTCTGTTTCAGCCCCTCTGTTTCAGCCCCTCTGTTTCTCCCCCTCTGTTTCAGACCCTCTGTTTCAGCCCCTCTGTTTCTCGCCCTCTGTTTCTGCCCCTCTGTTTCTCGCCCTCTGTTTCAGCCCCTCTGTTTCTCGTCCTCTGTTTCTGCCCCGCTGATTCAGCCCCGCTGTTTCATCCACTCAGAATCAGCCGCTCTGATTCAGCCCCTCGGTTTCAGCCCTTCTGTTCCAGCCCCTCTGTTTCTCGCCCTCTGTTTCAGCCCCTCTGTTTCTCGCCCTCTGTTTCAGCCCCTCTGTTTCTCGCCCTCTGTTTCAGCCCCTCTGTTTCAGCCCCCCTCTGTTTCTCGCCCTCTGTTTCTGCCCCTCTGTTTCTCGCCCTCTGTTTCAGCCCCTCTGTTTCAGCCCCTCTGTTTCTCGCCCTCTGTTTCAGCCCCTCTGTTTCTCGCACTCTGTTTCAGCCTCTCTGTTTCTCGCCCTCTGTTTCAGCCCCTCTGTTTCAGCCCCTCTGTCTCAGCCCCTCTGTTTCAGCCCCTCTGTTTCTCGCCCTCTGTTTCAGCCCCTCTGTTTCTCGCCCTCTGTTTCAGCCCCTCTGTTTCTCGCCCTCTGTTTGAGCCCCTCTGATTCAGCCCCTCTGTTTCAGCCCCTCTGATTCAGCCCCGCTGATTCAGCCCCTCTGATTCAGCCCCTCTGTTTCTCGCCCTCTGTTTCAGCCCCTCTGTTTCAGCCCCTCTGTTTCAGCCCCTCTGTTTCAGCCCCTCTGTTTCTCGCCCTCTGTTTCAGCTCCTCTGTTTCTCGCCCTCTGTTTCAGCCCCTCTGTTTCAGCCCCCCTATTTCTCGCCCTCTGTTTCTGCCCCTCTGTTTCTCGCCCTCTGTTTCAGCCCCTCTGTTTCTCGCCCTCTGTTTCAGCCCCTCTGTTTCAGCCCCTCTGATTCAGCCCCTCTGATTCAACCCCTCAGTTTCTCGCCCTCTGTTTCAGCCCCTCTGTTTCAGCCCCTCTGTTTCTCACCCTCTGTTTCAGCCCCTCTGTTTGTCGCCCTCTGTTTCAGCCCCTCTGTTTCTCGGCCTCTGTTTCAGCACCTCTGTTTCAGCCCCTCTGTTTCAGCCCCTCTGTTTCTCGCCCTCTGTTTCAGCCCCTCTGTTTCTCGCACTCTGTTTCAGCCCCTCTGTTTCTCGCCCTCTGTTTCAGCCCCTCTGTTTCAGCCCCTCTGTTTCAGCCCCTCTGTTTCTCGCCCTCTGTTTCAGCCCCTCTGTTTCAGCCCCTCTGATTCAGCCCCTCTGTTTCAGCCCCTCTGATTCAGCCCCGCTGATTCAGCCCCTCTGATTCAGCCCCTCTGTTTCTCGCCCTCTGTTTCAGCCCCTCTGTTTCAGCCCCTCTGTTTCAGCCCCTCTGTTTCAGCCCCACTGTTTCTCGCCCTCTGTTTCAGCTCCTCTGTTTCTCGCCCTCTGTTTCAGCCCCTCTGTTTCAGCCCCTCTATTTCTCGCCCTCTGTTTCTGCCCCTCTGTTTCTCGCCCTCTGTTTCAGCCCCTCTGTTTCTCGCCCTCTGTTTCAGCCCCTCTGTTTCAGCCCCTCTGATTCAGCCCCTCTGATTCAACCCCTCAGTTTCTCGCCCTCTGTTTCAGCCCCTCTGTTTCAGCCCCTCTGTTTCAACCACTCTGTTTCTCGCCCTCTGTTTCTCACCCTCTGTTTCTCGCCCTCTGTTTCAGCCCCTCTGTTTTTCGCCCTCTGTTTAAGCCCCTCTGTTTCTCGCCCTCTGTTTCAGGCTCTCTGTTTCAGCCCGTCTGTTTCAGCCCCTCTGTTTAAGCCCCTCTGTTTCTCGCCCTCTGTTTCTCGCCCGCTGTTTCAGCCCCTCTGTTTCTCGCCCTCTGTTTCAGCCCCTCTGTTTCAGCCCCTCTGATTCAGTCCCTCTGAATCAGCCCCTCTGTTTCTCGCCCACTGTTTCAGCGCCTCTGTTTCTCGCCCTCTGTTTCAGCCCCTCTGTTTCTCCCCCTCTGTTTCAGCCCCTCTGTTTCAGCCCCTCTGTTTCTCCCCCTCTGTTTCAGACCCTCTGTTTCAGCCCCTCTGTTTCTCGCCCTCTGTTTCTGCCCCTCTGTTTCTCGCCCTCTGTTTCAGCCCCTCTGTTTCTCGTCCTCTGTTTCTGCCCCGCTGATTCAGCCCCTCTGTTTCATCCACTCAGAATCAGCCGCTCTGATTCAGCCCCTCTGTTTCAGCCCTTCTGTTCCAGCCCCTCTGTTTCTCGCCCTCTGTTTCAGCCCCTCTGTTTCTCGCCCTCTGTTTCAGCCCCTCTGTTTCTCGCCCTCTGTTTCAGCCCCTCTGTTTCAGCCCCCCTCTGTTTCTCGCCCTCTGTTTCTGCCCCTCTGTTTCTCGCCCTCTGTTTCAGCCCCTCTGTTTCTCGCCCTCAGTTTCAGCCCCTCTGTTTCAGCCCCTCTGATTCAGCCCCTCTGATTCAACCCCTCAGTTTCTCGCCCTCTGTTTCAGCCCCTCTGTTTCAGCCCCTCTGTTTCTCACCCTCTGTTTCAGCCCCTCTGTTTGTCGCCCTCTGTTTCAGCCCCTCTGTTTCTCGGCCTCTGTTTCAGCCCCTCTGTTTCAGCCCCTCTGTTTCAGCCCCTCTGTTTCTCGCCCTCTGTTTCAGCCCCTCTGTTTCTCGCACTCTGTTTCAGCCCCTCTGTTTCTCGCCCTCTGTTTCAGCACCTCTGTTTCAGCCCCTCTGTCTCAGCCCCTCTGTTTCAGCCCCTCTGTTTCTCGCCCTCTGTTTCAGCCCCTCTGTTTCTCGCCCTCTGTTTCAGCCCCTCTGTTTCTCGCCCTCTGTTTGAGCCCCTCTGATTCAGCCCCTCTGTTTCAGCCCCTCTGATTCAGCCCCGCTGATTCAGCCCCTCTGATTCAGCCCCTCTGTTTCTCGCCCTCTGTTTCAGCCCCTCTGTTTCAGCCCCTCTGTTTCAGCCCCTCTGTTTCAGCCCCTCTGTTTCTCGCCCTCTGTTTCAGCTCCTCTGTTTCTCGCCCTCTGTTTCAGCCCCTCTGTTTCAGCCCCTCTATTTCTCGCCCTCTGTTTCTGCCCCTCTGTTTCTCGCCCACTGTTTCAGCCCCTCTGTTTCTCGCCCTCTGTTTCAGCCCCTCTGTTTCAGCCCCTCTGATTCAGCCCCTCTGATTCAACCCCTCAGTTTCTCGCCCTCTGTTTCAGCCCCTCTGATTCAGCCCCTCTGTTTCTCACCCTCTGTTTCAGCCCCTCTGTTTGTCGCTCTCTGTTTCAGCCCCTCTGTTTCTCGGCCTCTGTTTCAGCCCCTCTGTTTCAGCCCCTCAGTTTCAGCCCCTCTGTTTCTCGCCCTCTGTTTCAGCCCCTCTGTTTCTCGCACTCTGTTTCAGCCCCTCTGTTTCTCGCCCTCTGTTTCAGCCCCTCTGTTTCAGCCCCTCTGTTTCAGCCCCTCTGTTTCTCGCCCTCTGTTTCAGCCCCTCTGTTTCAGCCCCTCTGATTCAGCCCCTCTGTTTCAGCCCCTCTGATTCAGCCCCGATGATTCAGCCCCTCTGATTCAGCCCCTCTGTTTCTCGCCCTCTGTTTCAGCCCCTCTGTTTCAGCCCCTCTGTTTCAGCCCCTCTGTTTCAGCCCCTCTGTTTCTCGCCCTCTGTTTCAGCTCCTCTGTTTCTCACCCTCTGTTTCAGCCCCTCTGTTTCAGCCCCTCTATTTCTCGCCCTCTGTTTCTGCCCCTCTGTTTCTCGCCCTCTGTTTCAGCCCCTCTGTTTCTAGCCCTCTGTTTCAGCCCCTCTGTTTCAGCCCCTCTGATTCAGCCCCTCTGATTCAACCCCTCAGTTTCTCGCCCTCTGTTTCAGCCCCTCTGTTTCAGCCCCTCTGTTTCTCACCCTCTGTTTCAGCCCCTCTGTTTGTCGCCCTCTGTTTCAGCCCCTCTGTTTCAGCCCCTCTGTTTCTCGCCCTCTGTTTCAGCCCCTCTGTTTCTCGCACTCTGTTTCAGCCCCTCTGTTTCTCGGCCTCTGTTTCAGCCCCTCTGTTTCAGCCCCTCTGTTTCAGCCCCTCTGTTTCTCGCCCTCTGTTTCAGCCCCTCTGTTTCTCGCACTCTGTTTCAGCCCCTCTGTTTCTCGCCCTCTGTTTCAGCCCCTCTGTTTCAGCCCCTCTGTCTCAGCCCCTCTGTTTCAGCCCCTCTGTTTCTCGCCCTCTGTTTCAGCCCCTCTGTTTCTCGCCCTCTGTTTCAGCCCCTCTGATTCAGCCCCGCTGTTTCAGCCCCTCTGATTCAGCCCCTCTGTTTCAGCCCCTCTGTTTCAGCCCTCTGTTTCAGCCCCTCTGTTTCAACCACTCTGTTTCTCGCCCTCTGTTTCTCGCCCTCTGTTTCTCGCCCTCTGTTTCAGCCCCTCTGATTCAGCCCCGCTGTTTCAGCCCCTCTGATTCAGCCCCTCTGTTTCAGCCCCTCTGTTTCAGCCCTCTGTTTCAGCCCCTCTGTTTCAACCACTCTGTTTCTCGCCCTCTGTTTCTCACCCTCTGTTTCTCGACCTCTGTTTCAGCCCCTCTGTTTTTCGCCCTCTGTTTAAGCCCCTCTGTTTCTCGCCCTCTGTTTCAGACTGTCTGTTTCAACCCGTCTGTTTCAGCCCCTCTGTTTAAGCCCCTCTGTTTCTCGCCCTCTGTTTCTCGCCCGCTGTTTCAGCCCCTCTGTTTCTCGCCCTCTGTTTCAGCCCCTCTGTTTCAGCCCCTCTGATTCAGCCCCTCTGAATCAGCCCCTCTGTTTCTCGCCCTCTGTTTCAGCTCCTCTGTTTCTCGCCCTCTGTTTCAGCCCCTCTGTTTCAGCCCCTCTATTTCTCGCCCTCTGTTTCTGCCCCTCTGTTTCTCGCCCTCTGTTTCAGCCCCTCTGTTTCTCGCCCTCTGTTTCAGCCCCTCTGTTTCAGCCCCTCTGATTCAGCCCCTCTGATTCAACCCCTCAGTTTCTCGCCCTCTGTTTCAGCCCCTCTGTTTCAGCCCCTCTGTTTCTCACCCTCTGTTTCAGCCCCTCTGTTTGTCGCCCTCTGTTTCAGCCCCTCTGTTTCTCGGCCTCTGTTTCAGCACCTCTGTTTCAGCCCCTCTGTTTCAGCCCCTCTGTTTCTCGCCCTCTGTTTCAGCCCCTCTGTTTCTCGCACTCTGTTTCAGCCCCTCTGTTTCTCGCCCTCTGTTTCAGCCCCTCTGTTTCAGCCCCTCTGTTTCAGCCCCTCTGTTTCTCGCCCTCTGTTTCAGCCCCTCTGTTTCAGCCCCTCTGATTCAGCCCCTCTGTTTCAGCCCCTCTGATTCAGCCCCGCTGATTCAGCCCCTCTGATTCAGCCCCTCTGTTTCTCGCCCTCTGTTTCAGCCCCTCTGTTTCAGCCCCTCTGTTTCAGCCCCTCTGTTTCAGCCCCACTGTTTCTCGCCCTCTGTTTCAGCTCCTCTGTTTCTCGCCCTCTGTTTCAGCCCCTCTGTTTCAGCCCCTCTATTTCTCGCCCTCTGTTTCTGCCCCTCTGTTTCTCGCCCTCTGTTTCAGCCCCTCTGTTTCTCGCCCTCTGTTTCAGCCCCTCTGTTTCAGCCCCTCTGATTCAGCCCCTCTGATTCAACCCCTCAGTTTCTCGCCCTCTGTTTCAGCCCCTCTGTTTCAGCCCCTCTGTTTCAACCACTCTGTTTCTCGCCCTCTGTTTCTCACCCTCTGTTTCTCGCCCTCTGTTTCAGCCCCTCTGTTTTTCGCCCTCTGTTTAAGCCCCTCTGTTTCTCGCCCTCTGTTTCAGGCTCTCTGTTTCAGCCCGTCTGTTTCAGCCCCTCTGTTTAAGCCCCTCTGTTTCTCGCCCTCTGTTTCTCGCCCGCTGTTTCAGCCCCTCTGTTTCTCGCCCTCTGTTTCAGCCCCTCTGTTTCAGCCCCTCTGATTCAGTCCATCTGAATCAGCCCCTCTGTTTCTCGCCCACTGTTTCAGCGCCTCTGTTTCTCGCCCTCTGTTTCAGCCCCTCTGTTTCTCCCCCTCTGTTTCAGCCCCTCTGTTTCAGCCCCTCTGTTTCTCCCCCTCTGTTTCAGACCCTCTGTTTCAGCCCCTCTGTTTCTCGCCCTCTGTTTCTGCCCCTCTGTTTCTCGCCCTCTGTTTCAGCCCCTCTGTTTCTCGTCCTCTGTTTCTGCCCCGCTGATTCAGCCCCTCTGTTTCATCCACTCAGAATCAGCCGCTCTGATTCAGCCCCTCTGTTTCAGCCCTTCTGTTGCAGCCCCTCTGTTTCTCGCCCTCTGTTTCAGCCCCTCTGTTTCTCGCCCTCTGTTTCAGCCCCTCTGTTTCTCGCCCTCTGTTTCAGCCCCTCTGTTTCAGCCCCCCTCTGTTTCTCGCCCTATGTTTCTGCCCCTCTGTTTCTCGCCCTCTGTTTCAGCCCCTCTGTTTCTCGCCCTCAGTTTCAGCCCCTCTGTTTCAGCCCCTCTGATTCAGCCCCTCTGATTCAACCCCTCAGTTTCTCGCCCTCTGTTTCAGCCCCTCTGTTTCAGCCCCTCTGTTTCTCACCCTCTGTTTCAGCCCCTCTGTTTGTCGCCCTCTGTTTCAGCCCCTCTGTTTCTCGGCCTCTGTTTCAGCCCCTCTGTTTCAGCCCCTCTGTTTCAGCCCCTCTGTTTCTCGCCCTCTGTTTCAGCCCCTCTGTTTCTCGCACTCTGTTTCAGCCCCTCTGTTTCTCGCCCTCTGTTTCAGCACCTCTGTTTCAGCCCCTCTGTCTCAGCCCCTCTGTTTCAGCCCCTCTGTTTCTCGCCCTCTGTTTCAGCCCCTCTGTTTCTCGCCCTCTGTTTCAGCCCCTCTGTTTCTCGCCCTCTGTTTGAGCCCCTCTGATTCAGCCCCTCTGTTTCAGCCCCTCTGATTCAGCCCCGCTGATTCAGCCCCTCTGATTCAGCCCCTCTGTTTCTCGCCCTCTGTTTCAGCCCCTCTGTTTCAGCCCCTCTGTTTCAGCCCCTCTGTTTCAGCCCCTCTGTTTCTCGCCCTCTGTTTCAGCTCCTCTGTTTCTCGCCCTCTGTTTCAGCCCCTCTGTTTCAGCCCCTCTATTTCTCGCCCTCTGTTTCTGCCCCTCTGTTTCTCGCCCACTGTTTCAGCCCCTCTGTTTCGCGCCCTCTGTTTCAGCCCCTCTGTTTCAGCCCCTCTGATTCAGCCCCTCTGATTCAACCCCTCAGTTTCTCGCCCTCTGTTTCAGCCCCTCTGTTTCAGCCCCTCTGTTTCTCACCCTCTGTTTCAGCCCCTCTGTTTGTCGCCCTCTGTTTCAGCCCCTCTGTTTCTCGGCCTCTGTTTCAGCACCTCTGTTTCAGCCCCTCTGTTTCAGCCCCTCTGTTTCTCGCCCTCTGTTTCAGCCCCTCTGTTTCTCGCACTCTGTTTCAGCCCCTCTGTTTCTCGCCCTCTGTTTCAGCCCCTCTGTTTCAGCCCCTCTGTTTCAGCCCCTCTGTTTCTCGCCCTCTGTTTCAGCCCCTCTGTTTCAGCCCCTCTGATTCAGCCCCTCTGTTTCAGCCCCTCTGATTCAGCCCCGCTGATTCAGCCCCTCTGATTCAGCCCCTCTGTTTCTCGCCCTCTGTTTCAGCCCCTCTGTTTCAGCCCCTCTGTTTCAGCCCCTCTGTTTCAGCCCCACTGTTTCTCGCCCTCTGTTTCAGCTCCTCTGTTTCTCGCCCTCTGTTTCAGCCCCTCTGTTTCAGCCCCTCTATTTCTCGCCCTCTGTTTCTGCCCCTCTGTTTCTCGCCCTCTGTTTCAGCCCCTCTGTTTCTCGCCCTCTGTTTCAGCCCCTCTGTTTCAGCCCCTCTGATTCAGCCCCTCTGATTCAACCCCTCAGTTTCTCGCCCTCTGTTTCAGCCCCTCTGTTTCAGCCCCTCTGTTTCAACCACTCTGTTTCTCGCCCTCTGTTTCTCACCCTCTGTTTCTCGCCCTCTGTTTCAGCCCCTCTGTTTTTCGCCCTCTGTTTAAGCCCCTCTGTTTCTCGCCCTCTGTTTCAGGCTCTCTGTTTCAGCCCGTCTGTTTCAGCCCCTCTGTTTAAGCCCCTCTGTTTCTCGCCCTCTGTTTCTCGCCCGCTGTTTCAGCCCCTCTGTTTCTCGCCCTCTGTTTCAGCCCCTCTGTTTCAGCCCCTCTGATTCAGTCCATCTGAATCAGCCCCTCTGTTTCTCGCCCACTGTTTCAGCGCCTCTGTTTCTCGCCCTCTGTTTCAGCCCCTCTGTTTCTCCCCCTCTGTTTCAGCCCCTCTGTTTCAGCCCCTCTGTTTCTCCCCCTCTGTTTCAGACCCTCTGTTTCAGCCCCTCTGTTTCTCGCCCTCTGTTTCTGCCCCTCTGTTTCTCGCCCTCTGTTTCAGCCCCTCTGTTTCTCGTCCTCTGTTTCTGCCCCGCTGATTCAGCCCCTCTGTTTCATCCACTCAGAATCAGCCGCTCTGATTCAGCCCCTCTGTTTCAGCCCTTCTGTTGCAGCCCCTCTGTTTCTCGCCCTCTGTTTCAGCCCCTCTGTTTCTCGCCCTCTGTTTCAGCCCCTCTGTTTCTCGCCCTCTGTTTCAGCCCCTCTGTTTCAGCCCCCCTCTGTTTCTCGCCCTATGTTTCTGCCCCTCTGTTTCTCGCCCTCTGTTTCAGCCCCTCTGTTTCTCGCCCTCAGTTTCAGCCCCTCTGTTTCAGCCCCTCTGATTCAGCCCCTCTGATTCAACCCCTCAGTTTCTCGCCCTCTGTTTCAGCCCCTCTGTTTCAGCCCCTCTGTTTCTCACCCTCTGTTTCAGCCCCTCTGTTTGTCGCCCTCTGTTTCAGCCCCTCTGTTTCTCGGCCTCTGTTTCAGCCCCTCTGTTTCAGCCCCTCTGTTTCAGCCCCTCTGTTTCTCGCCCTCTGTTTCAGCCCCTCTGTTTCTCGCACTCTGTTTCAGCCCCTCTGTTTCTCGCCCTCTGTTTCAGCACCTCTGTTTCAGCCCCTCTGTCTCAGCCCCTCTGTTTCAGCCCCTCTGTTTCTCGCCCTCTGTTTCAGCCCCTCTGTTTCTCGCCCTCTGTTTCAGCCCCTCTGTTTCTCGCCCTCTGTTTGAGCCCCTCTGATTCAGCCCCTCTGTTTCAGCCCCTCTGATTCAGCCCCGCTGATTCAGCCCCTCTGATTCAGCCCCTCTGTTTCTCGCCCTCTGTTTCAGCCCCTCTGTTTCAGCCCCTCTGTTTCAGCCCCTCTGTTTCAGCCCCTCTGTTTCTCGCCCTCTGTTTCAGCTCCTCTGTTTCTCGCCCTCTGTTTCAGCCCCTCTGTTTCAGCCCCTCTATTTCTCGCCCTCTGTTTCTGCCCCTCTGTTTCTCGCCCACTGTTTCAGCCCCTCTGTTTCGAGCCCTCTGTTTCAGCCCCTCTGTTTCAGCCCCTCTGATTCAGCCCCTCTGATTCAACCCCTCAGTTTCTCGCCCTCTGTTTCAGCCCCTCTGTTTCAGCCCCTCTGTTTCTCACCCTCTGTTTCAGCCCCTCTGTTTGTCGCTCTCTGTTTCAGCCCCTCTGTTTCTCGGCCTCTGTTTCAGCCCCTCTGTTTCAAGCCCTCTGTTTCAGCCCCTCTGTTTCTCGCCCTCTGTTTCAGCCCCTCTGTTTCTCGCACTCTGTTTCAGCCCCTCTGTTTCTCGCCCTCTGTTTCAGCCCCTCTGTTTCAGCCCCTCTGTTTCAGCCCCTCTGTTTCTCGCCCTCTGTTTCAGCCCCTCTGTTTCAGCCCCTCTGATTCAGCCCCTCTGTTTCAGCCCCTCTGATTCAGCCCCGATGATTCAGCCCCTCTGATTCAGCCCCTCTGTTTCTCGCCCTCTGTTTCAGCCCCTCTGTTTCAGCCCCTCTGTTTCAGCCCCTCTGTTTCAGCCCCTCTGTTTCTCGCCCTCTGTTTCAGCTCCTCTGTTTCTCACCCTCTGTTTCAGCCCCTCTGTTTCAGCCCCTCTATTTCTCGCCCTCTGTTTCTGCCCCTCTGTTTCTCGCCCTCTGTTTCAGCCCCTCTGTTTCTCGCCCTCTGTTTCAGCCCCTCTGTTTCAGCCCCTCTGATTCAGCCCCTCTGATTCAACCCCTCAGTTTCTCGCCCTCTGTTTCAGCCCCTCTGTTTCAGCCCCTCTGTTTCTCACCCTCTGTTTCAGCCCCTCTGTTTGTCGCCCTCTGTTTCAGCCCCTCTGTTTCTCGGCCTCTGTTTCAGCCCCTCTGTTTCAGCCCCTCTGTTTCAGCCCCTCTGTTTCTCGCCCTCTGTTTCAGCCCCTCTGTTTCTCGCACTCTGTTTCAGCCCCTCTGTTTCTCGGCCTCTGTTTCAGCCCCTCTGTTTCAGCCCCTCTGTTTCAGCCCCTCTGTTTCTCGCCCTCTGTTTCAGCCCCTCTGTTTCTCGCACTCTGTTTCAGCCCCTCTGTTTCTCGCCCTCTGTTTCAGCCCCTCTGTTTCAGCCCCTCTGTCTCAGCCCCTCTGTTTCAGCCCCTCTGTTTCTCGCCCTCTGTTTCAGCCCCTCTGTTTCTCGCCCTCTGTTTCAGCCCCTCTGATTCAGCCCCGCTGTTTCAGCCCCTCTGATTCAGCCCCTCTGTTTCAGCCCCTCTGTTTCAGCCCTCTGTTTCAGCCCCTCTGTTTCAACCACTCTGTTTCTCGCCCTCTGTTTCTCACCCTCTGTTTCTCGCCCTCTGTTTCAGCCCCTCTGTTTTTCGCCCTCTGTTTAAGCCCCTCTGTTTCTCGCCCTCTGTTTCAGGCTGTCTGTTTCAACCCGTCTGTTTCAGCCCCTCTGTTTAAGCCCCTCTGTTTCTCGCCCTCTGTTTCTCGCCCGCTGTTTCAGCCCCTCTGTTTCTCGCCCTCTGTTTCAGCCCCTCTGTTTCAGCCCCTCTGATTCAGCCCCTCTGAATCAGCCCCTCTGTTTCTCGCCCTCTGTTTCAGCTCCTCTGTTTCTCGCACTCTGTTTCAGCCCCTCTGTTTCAGCCCCTCTATTTCTCGCCCTCTGTTTCTGCCCCTCTGTTTCTCGCCCTCTGTTTCAGCCCCTCTGTTTCTCGCACTCTGTTTCAGCCCCTCTGTTTCTCGCCCTCTGTTTCAGCACCTCTGTTTCAGCCCCTCTGTCTCAGCCCCTCTGTTTCAGCCCCTCTGTTTCTCGCCCTCTGTTTCAGCCCCTCTGTTTCTCGCCCTCTGTTTCAGCCCCTCTGTTTCTCGCCCTCTGTTTGAGCCCCTCTGATTCAGCCCCTCTGTTTCAGCCCCTCTGATTCAGCCCCGCTGATTCAGCCCCTCTGATTCAGCCCCTCTGTTTCAGCACCTCTGTTTTAGCCCCTCTGTTTCAGCCCCTCTGTTTCAGCCCCTCTGTTTCAGCCCCTCTGTTTCTCGCCCTCTGTTTCAGCTCCTCTGTTTCTCGCCCTCTGTTTCAGCCCCTCTGTTTCAGCCCCTCTATTTCTCGCCCTCTGTTTCTGCCCCTCTGTTTCTCGCCCACTGTTTCAGCCCCTCTGTTTCTCGCCCTCTGTTTCAGCCCCTCTGTTTCAGCCCCTCTGATTCAGCCCCTCTGATTCAACCCCTCAGTTTCTCGCCCTCTGTTTCAGCCCCTCTGTTTCAGCCCCTCTGTTTCTCACCCTCTGTTTCAGCCCCTCTGTTTGTCGCCCTCTGTTTCAGCCCCTCTGTTTCTCGGCCTCTGTTTCAGCCCCTCTGTTTCAGCCCCTCTGTTTCAGCCCCTCTGTTTCTCGCCCTCTGTTTCAGCCCCTCTGTTTCTCGCACTCTGTTTCAGCCCCTCTGTTTCTCGCCCTCTGTTTCAGCCCCTCTGTTTCAGCCCCTCTGTTTCAGCCCCTCTGTTTCTCGCCCTCTGTTTCAGCCCCTCTGTTTCAGCCCCTCTGATTCAGCCCCTCTGTTTCAGCCCCTCTGATTCAGCCCCGATGATTCAGCCCCTCTGATTCAGCCCCTCTGTTTCTCGCCCTCTGTTTCAGCCCCTCTGTTTCAGCCCCTCTGTTTCAGCCCCTCTGTTTCAGCCCCTCTGTTTCTCGCCCTCTGTTTCAGCTCCTCTGTTTCTCACTCTCTGTTTCAGCCCCTCTGTTTCAGCCCCTCTATTTCTCGCCCTCTGTTTCTGCCCCTCTGTTTCTCGCCCTCTGTTTCAGCCCCTCTGTTTCTCGCCCTCTGTTTCAGCCCCTCTGTTTCAGCCCCTCTGATTCAGCCCCTCTGATTCAACCCCTCAGTTTCCCGCCCTCTGTTTCAGCCCCTCTGTTTCAGCCCCTCTGTTTCTCACCCTCTGTTTCAGCCCCTCTGTTTGTCGCCCTCTGTTTCAGCCCCTCTGTTTCTCGGCCTCTGTTTCAGCCCCTCTGTTTCAGCCCCTCTGTTTCAGCCCCTCTGTTTCTCGCCCTCTGTTTCAGCCCCTCTGTTTCTCGCACTCTGTTTCAGCCCCTCTGTTTCTCGGCCTCTGTTTCAGCCCCTCTGTTTCAGCCCCTCTGTTTCAGCCCCTCTGTTTCTCGCCCTCTGTTTCAGCCCCTCTGTTTCTCGCACTCTGTTTCAGCCCCTCTGTTTCTCGCCCTCTGTTTCAGCCCCTCTGTTTCAGCCCCTCTGTCTCAGCCCCTCTGTTTCAGCCCCTCTGTTTCTCGCCCTCTGTTTCAGCCCCTCTGTTTCTCGCCCTCTGTTTCAGCCCCTCTGATTCAGCCCCGCTGTTTCAGCCCCTCTGATTCAGCCCCTCTGTTTCAGCCCCTCTGTTTCAGCCCTCTGTTTCAGCCCCTCTGTTTCAACCACTCTGTTTCTCGCCCTCTGTTTCTCACCCTCTGTTTCTCGCCCTCTGTTTCAGCCCCTCTGTTTTTCGCCCTCTGTTTAAGCCCCTCTGTTTCTCGCCCTCTGTTTCAGGCTCTCTGTTTCAACCCGTCTGTTTCAGCCCCTCTGTTTAAGCCCCTCTGTTTCTCGCCCTCTGTTTCTCGCCCGCTGTTTCAGCACCTCTGTTTCTCGCCCTCTGTTTCAGCCCCTCTGTTTCAGCCCCTCTGATTCAGCCCCTCTGAATCAGCCCCTCTGTTTCTCGCCCTCTGTTTCAGACCCTCTGTTTCTCGCCCTCTGTTTCAGCCCCGCTGATTCAGCCCCTCTGTTTCAGTCCCTCCGTTTCAGCCCCTCTGTTTCAGTCCCTCTGTTTCTCTCCCTCTGTTTCAGCTCCTCTGTTTCTCGCCCTCTGTTTCAGCCCCTCTGTTTCAGCCCCTCTATTTCTCGCCCTCTGTTTCTGCCCCTCTGTTTCTCGCCCTCTGTTTCAGCCCCTCTGTTTCTCGCCCTCTGTTTCAGCCCCTCTGTTTCAGCCCCTCTGATTCAGCCCCGCTGATTCAACCCCTCAGTTTCTCGCCCTCTGTTTCAGCCCCTCTGTTTCAGCCCCTCTGTTTCTCACCCTCTGTTTCAGCCCCTCTGTTTGTCGCCCTCTGTTTCAGCCCCTCTGTTTCTCGGCCTCTGTTTCAGCCCCTCTGTTTCAGCCCCTCTGTTTCAGCCCCTCTGTTTCTCGCCCTCTGTTTCAGCCCCTCTGTTTGTCGCCCTCTGTTTCAGCCCCTCTGTTTCTCGGCCTCTGTTTCAGCCCCTCTGTTTCAGCCCCTCTGTTTCAGCCCCTCTGTTTCAGCCCCTCTGTTTCAGCCCCTCTGTTTCAGCCCCTCTGTTTCTCACCCTCTGTTTCAGCCCCTCTGTTTGTCGCCCTCTGTTTCAGCCCCTCTGTTTCTCGGCCTCTGTTTCAGCCCCTCTGTTTCAGCCCCTCTGTTTCAGCCCCTCTGTTTCTCGCCCTCTGTTTCAGCCCCTCTGTTTCTCGCACTCTGTTTCAGCCCCTCTGTTTCTCGCCCTCTGTTTCAGCCCCTCTGTTTCAGCCCCTCTGTTTCAGCCCCTCTGTTTCTCGCCCTCTGTTTCAGCCCCTCTGTTTCAGCCCCTCTGATTCAGCCCCTCTGTTTCAGCCCCTCTGATTCAGCCCCGATGATTCAGCCCCTCTGATTCAGCCCCTCTGTTTCTCGCCCTCTGTTTCAGCCCCTCTGTTTCAGCCCCTCTGTTTCAGCCCCTCTGTTTCAGCCCCTCTGTTTCTCGCCCTCTGTTTCAGCTCCTCTGTTTCTCACCCTCTGTTTCAGCCCCTCTGTTTCAGCCCCTCTATTTCTCGCCCTCTGTTTCTGCCCCTCTGTTTCTCGCCCTCTGTTTCAGCCCCTCTGTTTCTCGCCCTCTGTTTCAGCCCCTCTGTTTCAGCCCCTCTGATTCAGCCCCTCTGATTCAACCCCTCAGTTTCTCGCCCTCTGTTTCAGCCCCTCTGTTTCAGCCCCTCTGTTTCTCACCCTCTGTTTCAGCCCCTCTGTTTGTCGCCCTCTGTTTCAGCCCCTCTGTTTCTCGGCCTCTGTTTCAGCCCCTCTGTTTCAGCCCCTCTGTTTCAGCCCCTCTGTTTCTCGCCCTCTGTTTCAGCCCCTCTGTTTCTCGCACTCTGTTTCAGCCCCTCTGTTTCTCGGCCTCTGTTTCAGCCCCTCTGTTTCAGCCCCTCTGTTTCAGCCCCTCTGTTTCTCGCCCTCTGTTTCAGCCCCTCTGTTTCTCGCACTCTGTTTCAGCCCCTCTGTTTCTCGCCCTCTGTTTCAGCCCCTCTGTTTCAGCCCCTCTGTCTCAGCCCCTCTGTTTCAGCCCCTCTGTTTCTCGCCCTCTGTTTCAGCCCCTCTGTTTCTCGCCCTCTGTTTCAGCCCCTCTGATTCAGCCCCGCTGTTTCAGCCCCTCTGATTCAGCCCCTCTGTTTCAGCCGCTCTGTTTCAGCCCTCTGTTTCAGCCCCTCTGTTTCAACCACTCTGTTTCTCGCCCTCTGTTTCTCACCCTCTGTTTCTCGCCCTCTGTTTCAGCCCCTCTGTTTTTCGCCCTCTGTTTAAGCCCCTCTGTTTCTCGCCCTCTGTTTCAGGCTCTCTGTTTCAACCCGTCTGTTTCAGCCCCTCTGTTTAAGCCCCTCTGTTTCTCGGCCTCTGTTTCTCGCCCGCTGTTTCAGCCCCTCTGTTTCTCGCCCTCTGTTTCAGCCCCTCTGTTTCAGCCCCTCTGATTCAGCCCCTCTGAATCAGCCCCTCTGTTTCTCGCCCTCTGTTTCAGACCCTCTGTTTCTCGCCCTCTGTTTCAGCCCCGCTGATTCAGCCCCTCTGTTTCAGTCCCTCCGTTTCAGCCCCTCTGTTTCAGTCCCTCTGTTTCTCGCCCTCTGTTTCAGCCCCTCTGTTTCTCGCCCTCTGTTTCAGCCCCTCTGTTTCTCGCCCTCTGTTTCAGTCCCTCTGTTTCAGCCCCTCTGTTTCAGCCCCTCTGTTTCTCGCCCTCTGTTTCAGCCAGTCTGATTCAGCCCCTCTGTTTCAGCCCCTCTGTTTCTCGCCCTCTGTTTCAGCCCCTCTGTTTCTCGCCCTCTGTTTCAGCCCCTCTGTTTATCGCCCTCTGTTTCAGCCCAACTGTTTCTCGCCCTCTGTTTCAGCCACTCTGATTCAGCCCCTCTGTTTCAGCCCCTCTGTTTCTCGCACACTGTTTGAGCCCATCTGATTCAGCCCCTCTGTTTCAGCCCCTCTGATTCAGCCCCTCTGATTCAGCCACTCTGATGAAGCCCCTCTGCTTCTCGCCCTCTGTTTCAGCCGCTCTGTTTCAGCCCCTCTGTTTCAGCCCCTCTGTTTCTCGCCCTCTGTTTCTCGCCCGCTGTTTCAGCCCCTCTGTTTCTCGCCCTCTGTTTCAGCCCCTCTGTTTCAGCCCCTCTGATTCAGCCCCTCTGATTCAGCCCCTCTGTTTCTCGCCCTCTGTTTCAGCCCCTCTCTTTCAGCCCGTCTGTTTCAGCCCCTCGGTTTCTCGCCCTCTGTTTCAGCCCCTCTGTTTCTCGGCCTCTGTTTCAGCCACTCTGATTCAGCCCCGCTGTTTCAGCCCCTCTGATTCAGCCCCTCTGTTTCAGCCCCTCTGTTTCAGCCCTCTGTTTCAGCCCCTCTGTTTCAACCACTCTGTTTCTTGCCCTCTGTTTCTCACCCTCTGTTTCTCGCCCTCTGTTTCAGCCCCTCTGTTTTTCGCCCTCTGTTTAAGCCCCTCTGTTTCTCGCCCTCTGTTTCAGGCTCTCTGTTTCAGCCCGTCTGTTTCAGCCCCTCTGTTTAAGCCCCTCTGTTTCTCGCCCTCTGTTTCTCGCTCGCTGTTTCAGCCCCTCTGTTTCTCGCCCTCTGTTTCAGCCCCTCTGTTTCAGCCCCTCTGATTCAGCCCCTCTGAATCAGCCCCTCTGTTTCTCGGCCTCTGTTTCAGACCCTCTGTTTCAGCCCCTCTGTTTCAGCCCCTCTGTTTCAGCCCCTCTGTTTCTTGCCCACTGTTTCAGCCCCTCTGTTTCTCGCCCTCTGTTTCAGCCCCTCTGTTTCTCCCCCTCTGTTTCAGCCCCTCTGTTTCAGCCACTCTGTTTCTCCCCCTCTGTTTCAGACCCTCTGTTTCAGCCCCTCTGTTTCTCGCCCTCTGTTTCTGCCCCTCTGTTTCTCGCCCTCTGTTTCAGCCCCTCTGTTTCTCGTCCTCTGTTTCTGCCCCGCTGATTCAGCCCCTCTGTTTCATCCACTCAGAATCAGCCGCTCTGATTCAGCCCCTCTGTTTCAGCCCTTCTGTTCCAGCCCCTCTGTTTCTCGCCCTCTGTTTCAGCCCCTCTGTTTCTCGCCCTCTGTTTCAGCCCCTCTGTTTCTCGCCCTCTGTTTCAGCCCCTCTGTTTCTCGCCCTCTGTTTCAGCCCCTCTGTTTCAGCCCCTCTGATTTAGCCCCTCTGATTCAACCCCTCAGTTTCTCGCCCTCTGTTTCAGCCCCTCTGTTTCTCACCCTCTGTTTCAGCCCCTCTGTTTGTCGCCCTCTGTTTCAGCCCCTCTGTTTCTCGGCCTCTGTTTCAGCCCCTCTGTTTCAGCCCCTCTGTTTCAGCCCCTCTGTTTCTCGCCCTCTGTTTCAGCCCCTCTGTTTCTCGCACTCTGTTTCAGCCCCTCTGTTTCTCGCCCTCTGTTTCAGCCCCTCTGTTTCAGCCCCTCTGTCTCAGCCCCTCTGTTTCAGCCCCTCTGTTTCTCGCCCTCTGTTTCAGCCCCTCTGTTTCTCGCCCTCTGTTTCAGCCCCTCTGATTCAGCCCCGCTGTTTCAGCCCCTCTGATTCAGCCCCTCTGTTTCAGCCCCTCTGTTTCAGCCCTCTGTTTCAGCCCCTCTGTTTCAACCACTCTGTTTCTCGCCCTCTGTTTCTCACCCTCTGTTTCTCGCCCTCTGTTTCAGCCCCTCTGTTTTTCGCCCTCTGTTTAAGCCCCTCTGTTTCTCGCCCTCTGTTTCAGGCTCTCTGTTTCAACCCGTCTGTTTCAGCCCCTCTGTTTAAGCCCCTCTGTTTCTCGCCCTCTGTTTCTCGCCCGCTGTTTCAGCCCCTCTGTTTCTCGCCCTCTGTTTCAGCCCCTCTGTTTCAGCCCCTCTGATTCAGCCCCTCTGAATCAGCCCCTCTGTTTCTCGCCCTCTGTTTCAGACCCTCTGTTTATCGCCCTCTGTTTCAGCCCCGCTGATTCAGCCCCTCTGTTTCAGTCCCTCCGTTTCAGCCCCTCTGTTTCAGTCCCTCTGTTTCTCTCCCTCTGTTTCAGCCCCTCTGTTTCTCGCCCTCTGTTTCAGCCCCTCTGTTTCTCGCCCTCTGTTTCAGCCCCTCTGTTTCAGCCCCTCTGTTTCAGCCCCTCTGTTTCTCGCCCTCTGTTTCAGCCAGTCTGATTCAGCCCCTCTGTTTCAGACCCTCTGTTTCTCGCCCTCTGTTTCAGCCCCTCTGTTTCTCGCCCTCTGTTTCAGCCCCTTTGTTTATCGCCCTCTGTTTCAGCCCAACTGTTTCTCGCCCTCTGTTTCAGCCACTCTGATTCAGCCCCTCTGTTTCAGCCCCTCTGTTTCTCGCACACTGTTTGAGCCCATCTGATTCAGCCCCTCTGTTTCAGCCCCTCTGATTCAGCCCCTCTGATTCAGCCACTCTGATGAAGCCCCTCTGCTTCTCGCCCTCTGTTTCAGCCGCTCTGTTTCAGCCCCTCTGTTTCAGCCCCTCTGTTTCTCGCCCTCTGTTTCTCGCCCGCTGTTTCAGCCCCTCTGTTTCTCGCCCTCTGTTTCAGCCCCTCTGATTCAGCCCCTCTGATTCAGCCCCTCTGATTCAGCCCCTCTGTTTCTCGCCCTCTGTTTCAGCCCCTCTCTTTCAGCCCGTCTGTTTCAGCCCCTCGGTTTCTCGCCCTCTGTTTCAGCCCCTCTGTTTCTCGGCCTCTGTTTCAGCCACTCTGTTTCATCCCCTCTGTTTCAGACCCTCTGTTTCTCGCCCTCTGTTTCAGCCCCTCTGTTTCTCTCCCTCTGTTTCAGCCCCTCTGTTTCTCGCCCTCTGTTTCAGTCCCTCTGTTACAGCCCCTCTGTTTCAGCCCCTCTGTTTCTCGCCCTCTGTTTCAGCCCCTCTGTTTCTCGCCCTCTGTTTCAGCTCCTCTGTTTCAGCCCCTCTGTTTCTCGCCCTCTGTTTCTGCCCCTCTGTTTCTCGCCCTCTGTTTCAGGCTCTCTGTTTCAGCCCGTCTGTTTCAGCCCCTCTGTTTAAGCCCCTCTGTTTCTCGCCCTCTGTTTCTCGCCCGCTGTTTCAGCCCCTCTGTTTCTCGCCCTCTGTTTCAGCCTCTCTGTTTCAGCCCCTCTGATTCAGCCCCTCTGAATCAGCCCCACTGTTTCTCGCCCTGTGTTTCAGACCCTCTGTTTCAGCCCCTCTGTTTCAGCCCCTCTGTTTCAGCCCCTCTGTTTCTCGCCCTCTGTTTCAGCTCCACTGTTTCTCGCCCTCTGTTTCAGCCCCTCTGTTTCAGCCCCTCTGTTTCTCGCCCTCTGTTTCTCGCCCTCTGTTTCAGCCGGTCTGTTTCTCGCACTCTGTTTCAGCCCCTCTGTTTCTCGCCCTCTGTTTCAGCCCCTCTGTTTCTCGCACTCTGTTTCAGCCCCTCTGTTTCTCGCCCTCTGTTTCTCGCCCGCTGTTTCAGCCCCTCTGTTTCTCGCCCTCTGTTTCAGCCCCTCTGTTTCAGCCCCTCTGATTCAGCCCCTCTGAATCAGCCCCTCTGTTTCTCGCCCTCTGTTTCAGACCCTCTGTTTCAGCCCCTCTGTTTCAGCCCCTCTGTTTCAGCCCCTCTGTTTCTCGCCCACTGTTTCAGCCCCTCTGTTTCTCGCCCTCTGTTTCAGCCCCTCTGTTTCTCCCCCTCTGTTTCAGCCCCTCTGTTTCAGCCCCTCTGTTTCTCGCCCTCTGTTTCAGCCCCGCTGATTCAGCCCCTCTGTTTCTCGCCCTCTGTTTCTGCCCCTCTGTTTCTCGCCCTCTGTTTCAGCCCCTCTGTTTCTCGTCCTCTGTTTCTGCCCCGCTGATTCAGCCCCTCTGTTTCATCCACTCAGAATCAGCCGCTCTGATTCAGCCCCTCTGTTTCAGCCCTTCTGTTCCAGCCCCTCTGTTTCTCGCCCTCTGTTTCAGCCCCTCTGTTTCTCGCCCTCTGTTTCAGCCCCTCTGTTTCTCGCCCTCTGTTTCAGCCCCTCTGTTTCAGCCCCCCTCTGTTTCTCGCCCTCTGTTTCTGCCCCTTTGTTTATCGCCCTCTGTTTCAGCCCAACTGTTTCTCGCCCTCTGTTTCAGCCACTCTGATTCAGCCCCTCTGTTTCTCGCACACTGTTTGAGCCCATCTGATTCAGCCCCTCTGTTTCAGCCCCTCTGATTCAGCCCCTCTGATTCAGCCACTCTGATGAAGCCCCTCTGCTTCTCGCCCTCTGTTTCAGCCGCTCTGTTTCAGCCCCTCTGTTTCAGCCCCTCTGTTTCTCGCCCTCTGTTTCTCGCCCGCTGTTTCAGCCCCTCTGTTTCTCGCCCTCTGTTTCAGCCCCTCTGTTTCAGCCCCTCTGATTCAGCCCCTCTGATTCAGCCCCTCTGTTTCTCGCCCTCTGTTTCAGCCCCTCTCTTTCACCCGTCTGTTTCAGCCCCTCGGTTTCTCGCCCTCTGTTTCAGCCCCTCTGTTTCTCGGCCTCTGTTTCAGCCACTCTGTTTCATCCCCTCTGTTTCAGACCCTCTGTTTCTCGCCCTCTGTTTCAGCCCCTCTGTTTCTCTCCCTCTGTTTCAGCCCCTCTGTTTCTCGCCCTCTGTTTCAGTCCCTCTGTTACAGCCCCTCTGTTTCAGCCCCTCTGTTTCAACCACTCTGTTTCAGCCCCTCTGTTTCTCGCCCTCTGTTTCAGCTCCTCTGTTTCAGCCCCTCTGTTTCTCGCCCTCTGTTTCTGCCCCTCTGTTTCTCGCCCTCTGTTTCAGGCTCTCTGTTTCAGCCCGTCTGTTTCAGCCCCTCTGTTTAAGCCCCTCTGTTTCAGCCCCTCTGTTTCAGCCCCTCTGTTTAAGCCCCTCTGTTTCTCGCCCTGAGTTTCTCGCCCGCTGTTTCAGCTCCTCTGTTTCAGCCCCTCTGTTTCTCGCCCTCTGTTTCTGCCCCTCTGTTTCTCGCCCTCTGTTTCAGGCTCTCTGTTTCAGCCCATCTGTTTTAGCCCCTCTGTTTCAGACCCTCTGTTTCTCGCCCTCTGTTTCAGCCCCTCTGTTTCTCTCCCTCTGTTTCAGCCCCTCTGTTTCTCGCCCTCTGATTCAGCCCCTCAGTTTCTCGCCCTCTGTTTCAGCCCCTCTCTTTCAGCCCGTCTGTTTCAGCCCCTCGGTTTCTCGCCCTCTGTTTCAGCCCCTCTGTTTCTCGGCCTCTGTTTCAGCCACTCTGTTTCATCCCCTCTGTTTCAGACCCTCTGTTTCTCGCCCTCTGTTTCAGCCCCTCTGTTTCTCGCCCTCTGTTTCAGCCCCTCTGTTTCTCGCCCTCTGTTTCAGCCCCTCTGTTTCAGCCCCTCTGTTTCAGCCCCTCTGTTTCAGCCCCTCTGTTTCTCGCCCTCTGTTTCAGCCCCTCTTTTTCTCGCCCTCTGTTTCAGCCCCTCTGTTTCAGCCCCTCTGTTTCTCGCCCTCTGTTTCTGCCCCTCTGTTTCTCGCCCTCTGTTTCAGGCTCTCTGTTTCAGCCCGTCTGTTTCAGCCCCTCTGTTTAAGCCCCTCTGTTTCTCGCCCTCTGTTTCTCGCCGCTGTTTCAGCCCCTCTGTTTCTCGCCCTCTGTTTCAGCCCCTCTGTTTCAGCCACTCTGATTCAGCCCCTCTGAATCAGCCCCACTGTTTCTCGCCCTCTGTTTCAGACCCTCTGTTTCAGCCCCTCTGTTTCAGCCCCTCTGTTTCAGCCCCTCTGTTTCTCGCCCTCGATTTCAGCTCCTCTGTTTCTCGCCCTCTGTTTCAGCCCCTCTGTTTCAGCCCCTCTGTTTCTCGCCCTCTGTTTCTGCCCCTCTGTTTCTCGCCCTCTGTTTCAGCCCCTCTGTTTCAGCCCCTCTGATTCAGCCCCTCTGATTCAGACCCTCAGTTTCTCGCCCTCTGTTTCAGTCCCTCTGTTTCAGCCCCTCTGTTTCTCACCCTCTGTTTCAGCCCCTCTGTTTGTCGCCCTCTGTTTCAGCCCCTCTGTTTCTTGCCCTCTGTTTCAGCCCCTCTGTTTCAGCCCCTCTGTTTCAGCCCCTCTGTTTCTCGCCCTCTGTTTCAGCCCCTCTGTTTCTCGCACTCTGTTTCAGCCCCTCTGTTTCTCGCCCTCTGTTTCAGCCCCTCTGTTTCTCGCCCTCTGTTTCAGCCCCTCTGTTTCTCGCCCTCTGTTTCAGCCCCTCTGATTCAGCCCCGCTGTTTCTCGCCCTCTGTTTCAGACCCTCTGTTTCAGCCCCTCTGTTTCAGCCCCTCTGTTTCAGCCCCTCTGTTTCTTGCCCTCTATTTCAGCTCCTCTGTTTCTCGCCCTCTGTTTCAGCCCCTCTGTTTCAGCCCCTCTGTTTCTCGCCCTCTGTTTCTGCCCCTCTGTTTCTCGCCCTCTGTTTCAGCCCCTCTGTTTCAGCCCCTCTGATTCAGCCCCTCTGATTCAGCCCCTCAGTTTCTCGCCCTCAGTTTCAGCCCCTCTGTTTCAGCCCCTCTGTTTCTCAACCTCTGTTTCAGCCCCTCTGTTTGTCGCCCTCTGTTTCAGCCCCTCTGTTTCTCGCCCTCTGTTTCAGCCCCTCTGTTTCAGCCCCTCTGTTTCAGCCCCTCTGTTTCTCGCCCTCTGTTTCA
This sequence comes from Chiloscyllium punctatum, assembly GCF_047496795.1. NCBI lineage: Eukaryota > Metazoa > Chordata > Chondrichthyes > Orectolobiformes > Hemiscylliidae > Chiloscyllium > Chiloscyllium punctatum. Next base: position 6,340,907 of record NW_027309790.1, on the reverse strand, counting down.
GCCCCTCTGTTTCTCGCACTCTGTTTCAGCCCCTCTGTTTCTCGCCCTCTGTTTCAGCCCCTCTGTTTCTCGCCCTCTGTTTCAGCCCCTCTGTTTCTCGCCCTCTGTTTCAGCCCCTCTGCTTCAGCCCCGCTGTTTCAGCCCCTCTGATTCAGCCCCTCTGTTTCAGCCCCTCTGTTTCAGTCCTCTGTTTCAGCCCCTCTGTTTCAACCACTCTGTTTCTCGCCCTCTGTTTCTCACCCTCTGTTTCTCGCCCTCTGTTTCAGCCCCTCTGTTTTTCACCCTCTGTTTAAGCCCCTCTGTTTCTCGCCCTCTGTTTCAGGCTCTCTGTTTCAGCCCGTCTGTTTCAGCCCCTCTGTTTAAGCCCCTCTGTTTCTCGCCCTCTGTTTCTCACCCGCTGTTTCAGCCCCTCTGTTTCTCGCCCTGTGTTTCAGCCCCTCTGTTTCAGCCCCTCTGATTCAGCCCCTCTGAATCAGCCCCTCTGTTTCTCGCCCTCTGTTTCAGACCCTCTGTTTCAGCCCCTCTGTTTCAGCCCCTCTGTTTCAGCCCCTCTGTTTCTCGCCCACTCTTTCAGCCCCTCTGTTTCTCGCCCTCTGTTTCAGCCCCTCTGTTTCTCCCCCTCTGTTTCAGCCCCTCTGTTTCAGCCCCTCTGTTTCTCGCCCTCTGTTTCAGCCCCGCTGATTCAGCCCCTCTGTTTCTCGCCCTCTGTTTCTGCCCCTCTGTTTCTCGCCCTCTGTTTCAGCCCCTCTGTTTCTCGTCCTCTGTTTCTGCCCCGCTGATTCAGCCCCTCTGTTTCATCCACTCAGAATCAGCCGCTCTGATTCAGCCCCTCTGTTTCAGCCCCTCTGTTCCAGCCCCTCTGTTTCTCGCCCTCTGTTTCAGCCCCTCTGTTTCTCGCCCTCTGTTTCAGCCCCTCTGTTTCTCGCCCTCTGTTTCAGCCCCTCTGTTTCAGCCCCCCTCTGTTTCTCGCCCTCTGTTTCTGCCCCTCTGTTTCTCGCCCTCTGTTTCAGCCCCTCTGTTTCTCGCCCTCTGTTTCAGCCCCTCTGTTTCAGCCCCTCTGATTCAGTCCCTCTGATTCAACCCCTCAGTTTCTTGCCCTCTGTTTCAGCCCCTCTGTTTCAGCCCCTCTGTTTCTGACCCTCTGTTTCAGCCCCTCTGTTTGTCGCCCTCTGTTTCAGCCCCTCTGTTTCTCGGCCTCTGTTTCAGCCCCTCTGTTTCAGCCCCTCTGTTTCAGCCCCTCTGTTTCTCGCCCTCTGTTTCAGCCCCTCTGTTTCTCGCACTCTGTTTCAGCCCTTCTGTTTCTCGCCCTCTGTTTCAGCCCCTCTGTTTCAGCCCCTCTGTCTCAGCCCCTCTGTTTCAGCCCCTCTGTTTCTCGCCCTCTGTTTCAGCCCCTCTGTTTCTCGCCCTCTGTTTCAGCCACTCTGTTTCTCGCCCTCTGTTTCAGCCCCTCTGTTTCTCGCCCTCTGTTTCAGTCCCTCTGTTTCAGCCACTCTGTTTCTCGCCCTCTGTTTCTGCCCCTCTGTTTCTCGCCCTCTGTTTCAGCCCCTCTGTTTCTCGCCCTCTGTTTCAGCCCCTCTGTTTCAGCCCCTCTGATTCAGCCCCGCTGATTCAGCCCCTCTGATTCAGCCCCTCTGTTTCTCGCCCTCTGTTTCAGCCCCTCTGTTTCAGCCCCTCTGTTTCAGCCCCTCTGTTTCAGCCCCTCTGTTTCTCGCCCTCTGTTTCAGCTCCTCTGTTTGTCGCCCTCTGTTTCAGCCCCTCTGTTTCAGCCCCTCTATTTCTCGCCCTCTGTTTCTGCCCCTCTGTTTCTCGCCCTCTGTTTCAGCCCCTCTGTTTCTCGCCCTCTGTTTCAGCCCCTCTGTTTCAGCCCCTCTGATTCAGCCCCTCTGATTCAACCCCTCAGTTTCACGCCCTCTGTTTCAGCCCCTCTGATTCAGCCCCTCTGTTTCTCACCCTCTGTTTCAGCCCCTCTGTTTGTCGCCCTCTGTTTCAGCCCCTCTGTTTCTCGGCCTCTGTTTCAGCCCCTCTGTTTCAGCCCCTCTGTTTCAGCCCCTCTGTTTCTCGCCCTCTGTTTCAGCCCCTCTGTTTCTCGCACTCTGTTTCAGCCCCTCTGTTTCTCGCCCTCTGTTTCAGCCCCTCTGTTTCAGCCCCTCTGTCTCAGCCCCTCTGTTTCAGCCCCTCTGTTTCTCGCCCTCTGTTTCAGCCCCTCTGTTTCTCGCCCTCTGTTTCAGCCCCTCTGATTCAGCCCCTCTGTTTCTCGCCCTCTGTTTCAGCCCCTCTTTTTCTCGCCCTCTGTTTCAGCCCCTCTGTTTCAGCCCCTCTGTTTCTCGCCCTCTGTTTCTGCCCCTGTGTTTCTCGCCCTCTGTTTCAGGCTCTCTGTTTCAGCCCGTCTGTTTCAGCCCCTCTGTTTAAGCCCCTCTGTTTCTCGCCCTCTGTTTCTCGCCGCTGTTTCAGCCCCTCTGTTTCTCGCCCTCTGTTTCAGCCCCTCTGTTTCAGCCCCTCTGATTCAGCCCCTCTGAATCAGCCCCACTGTTTCTCGCCCTCTGTTTCAGACCCTCTGTTTCAGCCCCTCTGTTTCAGCCCCTCTGTTTCAGCCCCTCTGTTTCTCGCCCTCTATTTCAGCTCCTCTGTTTCTCGCCCTCTGTTTCAGCCCCTCTGTTTCAGCCCCTCTGTTTCTCGCCCTCTGTTTCTGCCCCTCTGTTTCTCGCCCTCTGTTTCAGCCCCTCTGTTTCAGCCCCTCTGATTCAGCCCCTCTGATTCAGCCCCTCAGTTTCTCGCCCTCTGTTTCAGCCCCTCTGTTTCAGCCCCTCTGTTTCTCACCCTCTGTTTCAGCCCCTCTGTTTGTCGCCCTCTGTTTCAGCCCCTCTGTTTCTTGCCCTCTGTTTCAGCCCCTCTGTTTCAGCCCCTCTGTTTCAGCCCCTCTGTTTCTCGCCCTCTGTTTCAGCCCCTCTGTATCTCGCACTCTGTTTCAGCCCCTCTGTTTCTCGCCCTCTGTTTCAGCCCCTCTGTTTCTCGCCCTCTGTTTCAGCCCCTCTGTTTCTCGCCCTCTGTTTCAGCCCCTCTGATTCAGCCCCGCTGTTTCTCGCCCTCTGTTTCAGACCCTCTGTTTCAGCCCCTCTGTTTCAGCCCCTCTGTTTCAGCCCCTCTGTTTCTCGCCCTCTATTTCAGCTCCTCTGTTTCTCGCCCTCTGTTTCAGCCCCTCTGTTTCAGCCCCTCTGTTTCTCGCCCTCTGTTTCTGCCCCTCTGTTTCTCGCCCTCTGTTTCAGCCCCTCTGTTTCAGCCCCTCTGATTCAGCCCCTCTGATTCAGCCCCTCAGTTTCTCGCCCTCTGTTTCAGCCCCTCTGTTTCAGCCCCTCTGTTTCTCAACCTCTGTTTCAGCCCCTCTGTTTGTCGCCCTCTGTTTCAGCCCCTCTGTTTCTCGCCCTCTGTTTCAGCCCCTCTGTTTCAGCCCCTCTGTTTCAGCCCCTCTGTTTCTCGCCCTCTGTTTCAGCCCCTCTGTTTCTCGCAATCTGTTTCAGCCCCTCTGTTTCTCGCCCTCTGTTTCAGCCCCTCTGTTTCTCGCCCTCTGTTTCAGCCCCTCTGTTTCTCGCCCTCTGTTTCAGCCCCTCTGCTTCAGCCCCGCTGTTTCAGCCCCTCTGATTCAGCCCCTCTGTTTCAGCCCCTCTGTTTCAGTCCTCTGTTTCAGCCCCTCTGTTTCAACCACTCTGTTTCTCGCCCTCTGTTTCTCACCCTCTGTTTCTCGCCCTCTGTTTCAGCCCCTCTGTTTTTCACCCTCTGTTTAAGCCCCTCTGTTTCTCGCCCTCTGTTTCAGGCTCTCTGTTTCAGCCCGTCTGTTTCAGCCCCTCTGTTTAAGCCCCTCTGTTTCTCGCCCTCTGTTTCTCGCCCGCTGTTTCAGCCCCTCTGTTTCTCGCCCTCTGTTTCAGCCCCTCTGTTTCAGCCCATCTGATTCAGCCCCTCTGAATCAGCCCCCCTGTTTCTCGCCCTCTGTTTCAGACCCTCTGTTTCAGCCCCTCTGTTTCAGCCCCTCTGTTTCAGCCCCTCTGTTTCAGCCCCTCTGTTTCTCGCCCTCTGTTTCAGCCCCTCTGTTTCTCCCCCTCTGTTTCAGCCCCTCTGTTTCAGCCCCTCTGTTTCTCGCCCTCTGTTTCAGCCCCGCTGATTCAGCCCCTCTGTTTCTCGCCCTCTGTTTCTGCCCCTCTGTTTCTCGCCCTCTGTTTCAGCCCCTCTGTTTCTCGTCCTCTGTTTCTGCCCCGCTGATTCAGCCCCTCTGTTTCATCCACTCAGAATCAGCCGCTCTGATTCAGCCCCTCTGTTTCAGCCCCTCTGTTCCAGCCCCTCTGTTTCTCGCCCTCTGTTTCAGCCCCTCTGTTTCTCGCCCTCTGTTTCAGCCCCTCTGTTTCTCGCCCTCTGTTTCAGCCCCTCTGTTTCAGCCCCCCTCTGTTTCTCGCCCTCTGTTTCTGCCCCTCTGTTTCTCGCCCTCTGTTTCAGCCCCTCTGTTTCTCGCCCTCTGTTTCAGCCCCTCTGTTTCAGCCCCTCTGATTCAGCCCCTCTGATTCAACCCCTCAGTTTCTCGCCCTCTGTTTCAGCCCCTCTGTTTCAGCCCCTCTGCTTGTCGCCCTCTGTTTCAGCCCCTCTGTTTCTCGGCCTCTGTTTCAGCCCCTCTGTTTCAGCCCCTCTGTTTCAGCCCCTCTGTTTCTCGCCCTCTGTTTCAGCCCCTCTGTTTCTCGCACTCTGTTTCAGCCCTTCTGTTTCTCGCCCTCTGTTTCAGCCCCTCTGTTTCAGCCCCTCTGTCTCAGCCCCTCTGTTTCAGCCCCTCTGTTTCTCGCCCTCTGTTTCAGCCCCTCTCTTTCTCGCCCTCTGTTTCAGCCACTCTGTTTCTCGCCCTCTGTTTCAGCCCCTCTGTTTCTCGCCCTCTGTTTCAGTCCCTCTGTTTCAGCCACTCTGTTTCTCGCCCTCTGTTTCTGCCCCTCTGTTTCTCGCCCTCTGTTTCAGCCCCTCTGTTTCTCGCACTCTGTTTCAGCCCCTCTGTTTCAGCCCCTCTGATTCAGCCCCGCTGATTCAGCCCCTCTGATTCAGCCCCTCTGTTTCTCGCCCTCTGTTTCAGCCCCTCTGTTTCAGCCCCTCTGTTTCAGCCCCTCTGTTTCAGCCCCTCTGTTTCTCGCCCTCTGTTTCAGCTCCTCTGTTTGTCGCCCTCTGTTTCAGCCCCTCTGTTTCAGCCCCTCTATTTCTCGCCCTCTGTTTCTGCCCCTCTGTTTCTCGCCCTCTGTTTCAGCCCCTCTGTTTCTCGCCCTCTGTTTCAGCCCCTCTGTTTCAGCCCCTCTGATTCAGCCCTTCTGATTCAACCCCTCAGTTTCTCGCCCTCTGTTTCAGCCCCTCTGATTCAGCCCCTCTGTTTGTCGCCCTCTGTTTCAGCCCCTCTGTTTCTCGCCCTCTGTTTCAGCCCCTCTGTTTCAGCCCCTCTGTTTCAACCCCTCTGTTTCTCGCCCTCTGTTTCAGCCCCTCTGTTTCTCGCACTCTGTTTCAGCCCCTCTGTTTCTCGCCCTCTGTTTCAGCCCCTCTGTTTCTCGCCCTCTGTTTCAGCCCCTCTGTTTCTCGCCCTCTGTTTCAGCCCCTCTGCTTCAGCCCCGCTGTTTCAGCCCCTCTGATTCAGCCCCTCTGTTTCAGCCCCTCTGTTTCAGTCCTCTGTTTCAGCCCCTCTGTTTCAACCACTCTGTTTCTCGCCCTCTGTTTCTCACCCTCTGTTTCTCGCCCTCTGTTTCAGCCCCTCTGTTTTTCACCCTCTGTTTAAGCCCCTCTGTTTCTCGCCCTCTGTTTCAGGCTCTCTGTTTCAGCCCGTCTGTTTCAGCCCCTCTGTTTAAGCCCCTCTGTTTCTCGCCCTCTGTTTCTCGCCCGCTGTTTCAGCCCCTCTGTTTCTCGCCCTCTGTTTCAGCCCCTCTGTTTCAGCCCCTCTGATTCAGCCCCTCTGAATCAGCCCCTCTGTTTCTCGCCCTGTGTTTCAGACCCTCTGTTTCAGCCCCTCTGTTTCAGCCCCTCTGTTTCAGCCCCTCTGTTTCTCGCCCACTGTTTCAGCCCCTCTGTTTCTCGCCCTCTGTTTCAGCCCCTCTGTTTCTCCCCCTCTGTTTCAGCCCCTCTGTTTCAGCCCCTCTGTTTCTCGCCCTCTGTTTCAGCCCCGCTGATTCAGCCCCTCTGTTTCTCGCCCTCTGTTTCTGCCCCTCTGTTTCTCGCCCTCTGTTTCAGCCCCTCTGTTTCTCGTCCTCTGTTTCTGCCCCGCTGATTCAGCCCCTCTGTTTCATCCACTCAGAATCAGCCGCTCTGATTCAGCCCCTCTGTTTCAGCCCCTCTGTTCCAGCCCCTCTGTTTCTCGCCCTCTGTTTCAGCCCCTCTGTTTCTCGCCCTCTGTTTCAGCCCCTCTGTTTCTCGCCCTCTGTTTCAGCCCCTCTGTTTCAGCCCCCCTCTGTTTCTCGCCCTCTGTTTCTGCCCCTCTGTTTCTCGCCCTCTGTTTCAGCCCCTCTGTTTCTCGCCCTCTGTTTCAGCCCCTCTGTTTCAGCCCCTCTGATTCAGCCCCTCTGATTCAACCCCTCAGTTTCTCGCCCTCTGTTTCAGCCCCTCTGTTTGTCGCCCTCTGTTTCAGCCCCTCTGTTTCTCGCCCTCTGTTTCAGCCCCTCTGTTTCTCGCACTCTGTTTCAGCCCTTCTGTTTCTCGCCCTCTGTTTCAGCCCCTCTGTTTCAGCCCCTCTGTCTCAGCCCCTCTGTTTCAGCCCCTCTGTTTCTCGCCCTCTGTTTCAGCCCCTCTGTTTCTCGCCCTCTGTTTCAGCCACTCTGTTTCTCGCCCTCTGTTTCAGCCCCTCTGTTTCTCGCCCTCTGTTTCAGTCCCTCTGTTTCAGCCACTCTGTTTCTCGCCCTCTGTTTCTGCCCCTCTGTTTCTCGCCCTCTGTTTCAGCCCCTCTGTTTCTCGCCCTCTGTTTCAGCCCCTCTGTTTCAGCCCCTCTGATTCAGCCCCGCTGATTCAGCCCCTCTGATTCAGCCCCTCTGTTTCTCGCCCTCTGTTTCAGCCCCTCTGTTTCAGCCCCTCTGTTTCAGCCCCTCTGTTTCAGCCCCTCTGTTTCTCGCCCTCTGTTTCAGCTCCTCTGTTTGTCGCCCTCTGTTTCAGCCCCTCAGTTTCAGCCCCTCTATTTCTCGCCCTCTGTTTCTGCCCCTCTGTTTCTCGCCCTCTGTTTCAGCCCCTCTGTTTCTCGCCCTCTGTTTCAGCCCCTCTGTTTCAGCCCCTCTGATTCAGCCCCTCTGATTCAACCCCTCAGTTTCTCGCCCTCTGTTTCAGCCCCTCTGATTCAGCCCCTCTGTTTCTCACCCTCTGTTTCAGCCCCTCTGTTTGTCGCCCTCTGTTTCAGCCCCTCTGTTTCTCGGCCTCTGTTTCAGCCCCTCTGTTTCAGCCCCTCTGTTTCAGCCCCTCTGTTTCTCGCCCTCTGTTTCAGCCCCTCTGTTTCTCGCACTCTGTTTCAGCCCCTCTGTTTCTCGCCCTCTGTTTCAGCCCCTCTGATTCAGCCCCGCTGTTTCAGCCCCTCTGATTCAGCCCCTCTGTTTCAGCCCCTCTGTTTCAGCCCTCTGTTTCAGCCCCTCTGTTTCAACCACTCTGTTTCTCGCCCTCTGTTTCTCACCCTCTGTTTCTCGCCCTCTGTTTCAGCCCCTCTGTTTTTCGCCCTCTGTTTAAGCCCCTCTGTTTCTCGCCCTCTGTTTCAGGCTCTCTGTTTCAACCCGTCTGTTTCAGCCCCTCTGTTTAAGCCCCTCTGTTTCTCGCCCTCTGTTTCTCGCCCGCTGTTTCAGCACCTCTGTTTCTCGCCCTCTGTTTCAGCCCCTCTGTTTCAGCCCCTCTGATTCAGCCCCTCTGAATCAGCCCCTCTGTTTCTCGCCCTCTGTTTCAGACCCTCTGTTTCTCGCCCTCTGTTTCAGCCCCGCTGATTCAGCCCCTCTGTTTCAGTCCCTCCGTTTCAGCCCCTCTGTTTCAGTCCCTCTGTTTCTCTCCCTCTGTTTCAGCCCCTCTGTTTCTCGCCCTCTGTTTCAGCCCCTCTGTTTCTCGCCCTCTGTTTCAGCCCCTCTGTTTCAGCCCCTCTGTTTCAGCCCCTCTGTTTCTCGCCCTCTGTTTCAGCCAGTCTGATTCAGCCCCTCTGTTTCAGCCCCTCTGTTTCTCGCCCTCTGTTTCAGCCCCTCTGTTTCTCGCCCTCTGTTTCAGCCCCTCTGTTTATCGCCCTCTGTTTCAGCCCAACTGTATCTCGCCCTCTGATTCAGCCACTCTGATTCAGCCCCTCTGTTTCAGCCCCTCTGTTTCTCGCACACTGTTTGAGCCCATCTGATTCAGCCCCTCTGTTTCAGCCCCTCTGATTCAGCACCTCTGATTCAGCCACTCTGATGAAGCCCCTCTGCTTCTCGCCCTCTGTTTCAGCCGCTCTGTTTCAGCCCCTCTGTTTCAGCCCCTCTGTTTCTCGCCCTCTGTTTCTCGCCCGCTGTTTCAGCCCCTCTGTTTCTCGCCCTCTGTTTCAGCCCCTCTGTTTCAGCCCCTCTGATTCAGCCCCTCTGATTCAGCCCCTCTGTTTCTCGCCCTCTGTTTCAGCCCCTCTCTTTCAGCCCGTCTGTTTCAGCCCCTCGGTTTCTCGCCCTCTGTTTCAGCCCCTCTGTTTCTCGGCCTCTGTTTCAGCCACTCTGTTTCATCCCCTCTGTTTCAGACCCTCTGTTTCTCGCCCTCTGTTTCAGCCCCTCTGTTTCTCTCCCTCTGTTTCAGCCCCTCTGTTTCTCGCCCTCTGTTTCAGTCCCTCTGTTACAGCCCCTCTGTTTCAGCCCCTCTGTTTCTCGCCCTCTGTTTCAGCCCCTCTGTTTCTCGCCCTCTGTTTCAGCTCCTCTGTTTCAGCCCCTCTGTTTCTCGCCCTCTGTTTCAGCTCCACTGTTTCTCGCCCTCTGTTTCAGCCCCTCTGTTTCAGCCCCTCTGTTTCTCGCCCTCTGTTTCTCGCCCTCTGTTTCAGCCCCTCTGTTTCTCGCACTCTGTTTCAGCCCCTCTGTTTCTCGCCCTCTGTTTCAGCCCCTCTGTTTCAGCCCCTCTGATTCAGCCCCTCTGATTCAGACCCTCAGTTTCTCGCCCTCTGTTTCAGCCCCTCTCTTTCAGCCCGTCTGTTTCAGCCCCTCGGTTTCTCTCCCTCTGTTTCAGCCCCTCTGTTTCTCGGCCTCTGTTTCAGCCACTCTGTTTCATCCCCTCTGTTTCAGACCCTCTGTTTGTCGCCCGCTGTTTCAGCCCCTCTGTTTCTCGCCCTCTGTTTCAGCCCCTCTGTTTCTCGCCCTCTGTTTCAGCCCCTCTGTTTCAGCCCCTCTGTTTCAGCCCCTCTGTTTCTCGCCCTCTGTTTCAGCCCCTCTGTTTCTCGCCCTCTGTTTCAGCTCCTCTGTTTCAGCCCCTCTGTTTCTCGCCCTCTGTTTCTGCCCCTCTGTTTCTCGCCCTCTGTTTCAGGCTCTCTGTTTCAGCCCGTCTGTTTCAGCCCCTCTGTTTATGCCCCTCAGTTTCTCGCCCTCTGTTTCTCGCCCGCTGTTTCAGCCCCTCTGTTTCTCGCCCTCTGTTTCAGCCTCTCTGTTTCAGCCCCTCTGATTCAGCCCCTCTGAATCAGCCCCACTGTTTCTCGCCCTGTGTTTCAGACCCTCTGTTTCAGCCCCTCTGTTTCAGCCCCTCTGTTTCAACCCCTCTGTTTCTCGCCCTCTGTTTCAGCTCCACTGTTTCTCGCCCTCTGTTTCAGCCCCTCTGTTTCAGCCCCTCTGTTTCTCGCCCTCTGTTTCTCGCCCTCTGTTTCAGCCCCTCTGTTTCTCGCACTCTGTTTCAGCCCCTCTGTTTCTCGCCCTCTGTTTCAGCCCCTCTGTTTCAGCCCCTCTGATTCAGCCCCTCTGATTCAGACCCTCAGTTTCTCGCCCTCTGTTTCAGCCCCTCTCTTTCAGCCCGTCTGTATCAGCCCCTCGGTTTCTCTCCCTCTGTTTCAGCCCCTCTGTTTCTCGGCCTCTGTTTCAGCCACTCTGTTTCATCCCCTCTGTTTCAGACCCTCTGTTTGTCGCCCTCTGTTTCAGCCCCTCTGTTTCTCGGCCTCTGTTTCAGCCCCTCTGTTTCTCACCCTCTGTTTCAGCCCCTCTGCTTCAGCCCCGCTGTTTCAGCCCCTCTGATTCAGCCCCTCTGTTTCAGCCCCTCTGTTTCAGTCCTCTGTTTCAGCCCCTCTGTTTCAACCACTCTGTTTCTCGCCCTCTGTTTCTCACCCTCTGTTTCTCGCCCTCTGTTTCAGCCCCTCTGTTTTTCACCCTCTGTTTAAGCCCCTCTGTTTCTCGCCCTCTGTTTCAGGCTCTCTGTTTCAGCCCGTCTGTTTCAGCCCCTCTGTTTAAGCCCCTCTGTTTCTCGCCCTCTGTTTCTCGCCCGCTGTTTCAGCCCCTCTGTTTCTCGCCCTCTGTTTCAGCCCCTCTGTTTCAGCCCCTCTGATTCAGCCCCTCTGAATCAGCCCCTCTGTTTCTCGCCCTCTGTTTCAGACCCTCTGTTTCAGCCCCTCTGATTCAGCCCCTCTGTTTCAGCCCCTCTGTTTCTCGCCCTCTGTTTCAGCCCCTCTGTTTCTCCCCCTCTGTTTCAGCCCCTCTGTTTCAGCCCCTCTGTTTCTCGCCCTCTGTTTCAGCCCCGCTGATTCAGCCCCTCTGTTTGTCGCCCTCTGTTTCTGCCCCTCTGTTTCTCGCCCTCTGTTTCAGCCCCTCTGTTTCTCGTCCTCTGTTTCTGCCCCGCTGATTCAGCCCCTCTGTTTCATCCACTCAGAATCAGCCGCTCTGATTCAGCCCCTCTGTTTCAGCCCATCTGTTCCAGCCCCTCTGTTTCTCGCCCTCTGTTTCAGCCCCTCTGTTTCTCGCCCTCTGTTTCAGCCCCTCTGTTTCTCGCCCTCTGTTTCAGCCCCTCTGTTTCAGCCCCCCTCTGTTTCTCGCCCTCTGTTTCTGCCCCTCTGTTTCTCGCCCTCTGTTTCAGCCCCTCTGTTTCTCGCCCTCTGTTTCAGCCCCTCTGTTTCAGCCCCTCCGATTCAGCCCCTCTGATTCAACCCCTCAGTTTCTCGCCCTCTGTTTCAGCCTCTCTGTTTCAGCCCCTCTGTTTCTCACCCTCTGTTTCAGCCCCTCTGTTTGTCGCCCTCTGTTTCAGCCAGTCTGTTTCTCGGCCTCTGTTTCAGCCCCTCTGTTTCAACCCCTCTGTTTCAGCCCCTCTGTTTCTCGCCCTCTGTTTCAGCCCCTCTGTTTCTCGCACTCTGTTTCAGCCCTTCTGTTTCTCGCCCTCTGTTTCAGCCCCTCTGTTTCAGCGCCTCTGTCTCAGCCCCTCTGTTTCAGCCCCTCTGTTTCTCGCCCTCTGTTTCAGCCCCTCTGTTTCTCGCCCTCTGTTTCAGCCACTCTGTTTCTCGCCCTCTGTTTCAGCCCCTCTGTTTCTCGCCCTCTGTTTCAGTCCCTCTGTTTCAGCCACTCTGTTTCTCGCCCTCTGTTTCTGCCCCTCTGTTTCTCGCCCTCTGTTTCAGCCCCTCTGTTTCTCGCCCTCTGTTTCAGCCCCTCTGTTTCAGCCCCTCTGATTCAGCCCCGCTGATTCAGCCCCTCTGATTCAGCCCCTCTGTTTCTCGCCCTCTGTTTCAGCCCCTCTGTTTCAGCCCCTCTGTTTCAGCCCCTCTGTTTCAGCCCCTCTGTTTCTCGCCCTCTGTTTCAGCTCCTCTGTTTGTCGCCCTCTGTTTCAGCCCCTCTGTTTCAGCCCCTCTATTTCTCGCCCTCTGTTTCTGCCCCTCTGTTTCTCGCCCTCTGTTTCAGCCCCTCTGTTTCTCGCCCTCTGTTTCAGCCCCTCTGTTTCAGCCCCTCTGATTCAGCCCCTCTGATTCAACCCCTCAGTTTCTCGCCCTCTGTTTCAGCCCCTCTGATTCAGCCCCTCTGTTTCTCACCCTCTGTTTCAGCCCCTCTGTTTGTCGCCCTCTGTTTCAGCCCCTCTGTTTCTCGGCCTCTGTTTCAGCCCCTCTGTTTCAGCCCCTCTGTTTCAGCCCCTCTGTTTCTCGCCCTCTGTTTCAGCCCCTCTGTTTCTCGCACTCTGTTTCAGCCCCTCTGTTTCTCGCCCTCTGTTTCAGCCCCTCTGTTTCAGCCCCTCTGTCTCAGCCCCTCTGTTTCAGCCCCTCTGTTTCTCGCCCTCTGTTTCAGCCCCTCTGTTTCTCGCCCTCTGTTTCAGCCCCTCTGATTCAGCCCCGCTGTTTCAGCCCCTCTGATTCAGCCCCTCTGTTTCAGCCCCTCTGTTTCAGCCCTCTGTTTCAGCCCCTCTGTTTCAACCACTCTGTTTCTCGCCCTCTGTTTCTCACCCTCTGTTTCTCGCCCTCTGTTTCAGCCCCTCTGTTTTTCGCCCTCTGTTTAAGCCCCTCTGTTTCTCGCCCTCTGTTTCAGGCTCTCTGTTTCAACCCGTCTGTTTCAGCCCCTCTGTTTAAGCCCCTCTGTTTCTCGCCCTCTGTTTCTCGCCCGCTGTTTCAGCACCTCTGTTTCTCGCCCTCTGGTTCAGCCCCTCTGTTTCAGCCCCTCTGATTCAGCCCCTCTGAATCAGCCCCTCTGTTTCTCGCCCTCTGTTTCAGACCCTCTGTTTCTCGCCCTCTGTTTCAGCCCCGCTGATTCAGCCCCTCTGTTTCAGTCCCTCCGTTTCAGCCCCTCTGTTTCAGTCCCTCTGTTTCTCTCCCTCTGTTTCAGCCCCTCTGTTTCTCGCCCTCTGTTTCAGCCCCTCTGTTTCTCGCCCTCTGTTTCAGCCCCTCTGTTTCAGCCCCTCTGTTTCAGCCCCTCTGTTTCTCGCCCTCTGTTTCAGCCAGTCTGATTCAGCCCCTCTGTTTCAGCCCCTCTGTTTCTCGCCCTCTGTTTCAGCCCCTCTGTTTCTCGCCCTCTGTTTCAGCCCCTCTGTTTATCGCCCTCTGTTTCAGCCCAACTGTTTCTCGCCCTCTGTTTCAGCCACTCTGATTCAGCCCCTCTGTTTCAGCCCCTCTGTTTCTCGCACACTGTTTGAGCCCATCTGATTCAGCCCCTCTGTTTCAGCCCCTCTGATTCAGCCCCTCTGATTCAGCCACTCGGATGAAGCCCCTCTGCTTCTCGCCCTCTGTTTCAGCCGCTCTGTTTCAGCCCCTCTGTTTCAGCCCCTCTGTTTCTCGCCCTCTGTTTCTCGCCCGCTGTTTCAGCCCCTCTGTTTCTCGCCCTCTGTTTCAGCCCCTCTGTTTCAGCCCCTCTGATTCAGCCCCTCTGATTCAGCCCCTCTGTTTCTCGCCCTCTGTTTCAGCCCCTCTCTTTCAGCCCGTCTGTTTCAGCCCCTCGGTTTCTCGCCCTCTGTTTCAGCCCCTCTGTTTCTCGGCCTCTGTTTCAGCCACTCTGTTTCATCCCCTCTGTTTCAGACCCTCTGTTTCTCGCCCTCTGTTTCAGCCCCTCTGTTTCTCTCCCTCTGTTTCAGCCCCTCTGTTTCTCGCCCTCTGTTTCAGTCCCTCTGTTACAGCCCCTCTGTTTCAGCCCCTCTGTTTCTCGCCCTCTGTTTCAGCCCCTCTGTTTCTCGCCCTCTGTTTCAGCTCCTCTGTTTCAGCCCCTCTGTTTCTCGCCCTCTGTTTCTGCCCCTCTGTTTCTCGCCCTCTGTTTCAGGCTCTCTGTTTCAGCCCGTCTGTTTCAGCCCCTCTGTTTATGCCCCTCAGTTTCTCGCCCTCTGTTTCTCGCCCGCTGTTTCAGCCCCTCTGTTTCTCGCCCTCTGTTTCAGCCTCTCTGTTTCAGCCCCTCTGATTCAGCCCCTCTGAATCAGCCCCACTGTTTCTCGCCCTGTGTTTCAGACCCTCTGTTTCAGCCCCTCTGTTTCAGCCCCTCTGTTTCAACCCCTCTGTTTCTCGCCCTCTGTTTCAGCTCCACTGTTTCTCGCCCTCTGTTTCAGCCCCTCTGTTTCAGCCCCTCTGTTTCTCGCCCTCTGTTTCTCGCCCTCTGTTTCAGCCCCTCTGTTTCTCGCACTCTGTTTCAGCCCCTCTGTTTCTCGCCCTCTGTTTCAGCCCCTCTGTTTCAGCCCCTCTGATTCAGCCCCTCTGATTCAGACCCTCAGTTTCTCGCCCTCTGTTTCAGCCCCTCTCTTTCAGCCCGTCTGTTTCAGCCCCTCGGTTTCTCTCCCTCTGTTTCAGCCCCTCTGTTTCTCGGCCTCTGTTTCAGCCACTCTGTTTCATCCCCTCTGTTTCAGACCCTCTGTTTGTCGCCCGCTGTTTCAGCCCCTCTGTTTCTCGCCCTCTGTTTCAGCCCCTCTGTTTCTCGCCCTCTGTTTCAGCCCCTCTGTTTCAGCCCCTCTGTTTCAGCCCCTCTGTTTCTCGCCCTCTGTTTCAGCCCCTCTGTTTCTCGCCCTCTGTTTCAGCTCCTCTGTTTCAGCCCCTCTGTTTCTCGCCCTCTGTTTCTGCCCCTCTGTTTCTCGCCCTCTGTTTCAGGCTCTCTGTTTCAGCCCATCTGTTTCAGCCCCTCTGTTTAAGCCCCTCTGTTTCTCGTCCTCTGTTTCTCGCCCGCTGTTTCAGCTCCTCTGTTTCAGCCCCTCTGTTTCTCGCCCTCTTTTTCTGCCCCTCTGTTTCTCGCCCTCTGTTTCAGGCTCTCTGTTTCAGCCCATCTGTTTCAGCCCCTCTGTTTCAGACCCTCTGTTTCTCGCCCTCTGTTTCAGCCCCTCTGTTTCTCTCCCTCTGTTTCAGCCCCTCTGGTTCTCGCCCTCTGTTTCAGTCCCTCTGTTTCAGCCCCTCTGTTTCAGCCCCTCTGTTTCTCGCCCTCTGTTTCAGCCCCTCTGTTTCTCGCCCTCTGTTTCAGCTCCTCTGTTTCAGCCCCTCTGTTTCTCGCCCTCTGTTTCTGCCCCTCTGTTTCTCGCCCTCTGTTTCAGGCTCTCTGTTTCAGCCCGTCTGTTTCAGCCCCTCTGTTTAAGCCCCTCTGTTTCTTGCCCTCTGTTTCTCGCCCGCTGTTTCAGCCCCTCTGTTTCTCGCCCTCTGTTTCAGCCTCTCTGTTTCAGCCCCTCTGATTCAGCCCCTCTGAATCAGCCCCACTGTTTCTCGTCCTGTGTTTCAGACCCTCTGTTTCAGCACCTCTGTTTCAGCCCCTCTGTTTCAGCCCCTATGTTTCTCGCCCTCTGTTTCAGCTCCACTGTTTCTCGCCCTCTGTTTCAGCCCCTCTGAATCAGCCCCTCTGTTTCTCGCCCTCTGTTTCAGACCCTCTGTTTCAGCCCCACTGTTTCAGCCCCTCTGTTTCTCGCCCTCTGTTTCAGCTCCTCTGTTTCTCGCCCTCTGTTTCAGCCCCTCTGTTTCAGCCCCACTGTTTCTCGCCCTCTGTTTCTGCCCCTCTGTTTCTCGCCCTCTGTTTCAGCCCCTCTGTTTCTCGCCCTCTGTTTCAGCCCCGCTGATTCAGCCCCTCTGTTTCAGTCCCTCCGTTTCAGCCCCTCTGTTTCAGTCCCTCTGTTTCTCGCCCGCTGTTTCAGCCCCTCTGTTTCTCGCCCTCTGTTTCAGCCCCTCTGTTTCTCGCCCTCTGTTTCAGCCCCTCTGTTTCAGCCCCTCTGTTTCAGCCCCTCTGTTTCTCGCCCTCTGTTTCAGCCACTCTGATTCAGCCCCTCTGTTTCAGCCCCTCTGTTTCTCGCCCTCTGTTTCAGCCCCTCTGTTTCTCGCCCTCTGTTTCAGCCCCTCTGTTTATCGCCCTCTGTTTCAGCCGCTCTGTTTCTCGCCCTCTGTTTCAGCCACTCTGTTTCAGCCCCTCTGTTTCAGCCCCTCTGTTTCTCGCACACTGTTTGAGCCCATCTGATTCAGCCCCTCTGTTTCAGCCCCTCTGATTCAGCCCCTCTGATTCAGCCCCTCAGTTTCTCGCCCTCTGTTTCAGCCCCTCTCTTTCAGCCCGTCTGTTTCAGCCCCTCGGTTTCTCGCCCTCTGTTTCAGCCCCTCTGTTTCTCGGCCTCTGTTTCAGCCACTCTGTTTCATCCCCTCTGTTTCAGACCCTCTGTTTCTCGCCCTCTGTTTCAGCCCCTCTGTTTCTCGCCCTCTGTTTCAGCCCCTGTGTTTCTCGCCCTCTGTTTCAGCCCCTCTGTTTCAGCCCCTCTGTTTCAGCCCCTCTGTTTCTCGCCCTCTGTTTCAGCCCCTCTGTTTCTCGCCCTCTGTTTCAGCTCCTCTGTTTCAGCCCCTCTGTTTCTCGCCCTCTGTTTCTGCCCCTCTGTTTCTCGCCCTCTGTTTCAGGCTCTCTGTTTCAGCCCATCTGTTTCAGCCCCTCTGTTTAAGCCCCTCTGCTTCTCGCCCTCTGTTTCTCGCCCGCTGTTTCAGCCCCTCTGTTTCTCGCCCTCTGTTTCAGCCTCTCTGTTTCAGCCCCTCTGATTCAGCCCCTCTGAATCAGCCCCACTGTTTCTCGCCCTGTGTTTCAGACCCTCTGTTTCAGCCCCTCTGTTTCAGCCCCTCTGTTTCAGCCCCTCTGTTTCTCGCCCTCTGTTTCAGCTCCACTGTTTCTCGCCCTCTGTTTCAGCCCCTCTGTTTCAGCCCCTCTGTTTCTCGCCCTCTGTTTCTGCCCCTCTGTTTCTCGCCCTCTGTTTCATCCCCTCTGTTTCTCGCCCTCTGTTTCAGCCCCTCTGTTTCAGCCCCTCTGATTCAGCCCCTCTGATTCAGCCCCTCAGTTTCTCGCCCTCTGTTTCAGCCCCTCTGTTTCAGCCCCTCTGTTTCTCACCCTCTGTTTCAGCCCCTCTGTTTGTCGCCCTCTGTTTCAGCCCCTCTGTTTCTCGGCCTCTGTTTCAGCCCCTCTGTTTCAGCCTCTCTGTTTCAGCCCCTCTGTTTCTCGCCCTCTGTTTCAGCCCCTCTGTTTCTCGCACTCTGTTTCAGCCCCTCTGTTTCTCGCCCTCTGTTTCAGCCCCTCTGTTTCAGCCCCTCTGTCTCAGCCCCTCTGTTTCAGCCCCTCTGTTTCTCGCCCTCTGTTTCAGCCACTCTGTTTCTCGCCCTCTGTTTCAGACCCTCTGATTCAGCCCCGCTGTTTCAGCCCCTCTGATTCAGACCCTCTGTTTCAGCCCCTCTGTTTCAGCCCCTCTGTTTCAGCCCCTCTGTTTCAACCACTCTGTTTCTCGCCCTCTGTTTCTCACCCTCTGTTTCTCGCCCTCTGTTTCAGCCCCTCTGTTTTTCGCCCTCTGTTTAAGCCCCTCTGTTTCTCGCCCTCTGTTTCAGGCTCTCTGTTTCAGCCCGTCTGTTTCAGCCCCTCTGTTAAAGCCCCTCTCTTTCTCGCCCTCTGTTTCTCGCCCGCAGTTTCAGCCCCTCTGTTTCTCGCCCTCTGTTTCAGCCCCTCTGTTTCAGCCCCTCTGATTCAGCCCCTCTGAATCAGCCCCTCTGTTTCTCGCCCTCTGTTTCAGACCCTCTGTTTCAGCCCCTCTGTTTCAGCCCCTCTGTTTCAGCCCCTCTGTTTCTCGCCCTCTGTTTCAGCTCCTCTGTTTCTCGCCCTCTGTTTCAGCCCCTCTGTTTCAGCCCCTCTGTTTCTCGCCCTCTGTTTCTGCCCCTCTGTTTCTCGCCCTCTGTTTCAGCCCCTCTGTTTCTCGCCCTCTGTTTCAGCCCCGCTGATTCAGCCCCTCTGTTTCAGTCCCTCCGTTTCAGCCCCTCTGTTTCAGTCCCTCTGTTTCTCGCCCTCTGTTTCAGCCCCTCTGTTTCTCGCCCTCTGTTTCAGCCCCCCTGTTTCACGCCCTCTGTTTCATCCCCTCTGTTTCAGCCCCTCTGTTTCAGCCCCTCTGTTTCTCGCCCTCTGTTTCAGCCACTCTGATTCAGCCCCTCTGTTTCAGCCCCTCTGTTTCTCGCCCTCTGTTTCAGCCCCTCTGTTTCAGCCCCTCTGTTTCATCCCCTCTGTTTCAGCCCCTCTGTTTCTCGCCCTCTGTTTCTCACCCTCTGTTTCTCGCCCTCTGTTTCAGCCCCTCTGTTTTTCGCCCGCTGTTTCAGCCCCTCTGTTTCTCGCCCTCTGTTTCAGCCCCTCTGTTTCAGCCCCTCTGATTCAGCCCCTCTGATTCAGCCCCTCAGTTTCTCACCTTCAGTTTCTCACCCTCTGTTTCAGCCCCTCTGTTTCAGCCCCTCTGTTACAGCCCCTCTGTTTCTCGCCCTCTGTTTCAGCCCCTCTGTTTCTCGCCCTCTGTTTCAGCCCCTCTGTTTCTCGCCCTCTGTTTCAGCTCCTCTGTTTCAGCCCCTCTGTTTCTCGCCCTCTGTTTCTGCCCCTCTGTTTCTCGCCCTCTGTTTCAGGCTCTCTGTTTCAGCCCGTCTGTTTCAGCCCCTCTGTTTAAGCCCCTCTGTTTCTCGCCCTCTGTTTCTCGCCCGCTGTTTCAGCCTCTCTGTTTCAGCCCCTCTGATTCAGCCCCTCTGAATCAGCCCCACTGTTTCTCGCCCTGTGTTTCAGACCCTCTGTTTCAGGCTCTCTGTTTCAGCCCCTCTGTTTCAGCCCCTCTGTTTCTCGCCCTCTGTTTCAGCTCCTCTGTTTCTCGCCCTCTGTTTCAGCCCCTCTGTTTCAGCCCCTCTGTTTCTCGCCCTCTGTTTCTCGCCCTCGGTTTCAGCCCCTCTGTTTCTCGCACTCTGTTTCAGCCCCTCTGTTTCTCGCCCTCTGTTTCAGCCCCTCTGTTTCAGCCCCTCTGTCTCAGCCCCTCTGTTTCAGCCCCTCTGCTTCTCGCCCTCTGTTTCAGCCGCTCTGTTTCTCGCCCTCTGTTTCAGCCCCTCTGATTCAGCCCCGCTGTTTCAGCCCCTCTGATTCAGCCCCTCTGTTTCAGCCCCTCTGTTTCAGCCCTCTGTTTCAGCCCCTCTGTTTCAACCACTCTGTTTCTCGCCCTCTGTTTCTCACCCTCTGTTTCTCGCCCTCTGTTTCAGCCCCTCTGTTTTTCGCCCTCTGTTTAAGCCCCTCTGTTTCTCGCCCTCTGTTTCTCACCCTCTGTGTCTCGCCCTCTGTTTCAGCCCCTCTGTTTTTCGCCCTCTGTTTATGCCCCTCTGTTTCTCGCCCTCTGTTTCTCGCCCGCTGTTTCATCCCCTCTGTTTCTCGCCCTCTGTTTCAGCCCCTCTGTTTCAGCCCCTCTGATTCAGCCCCTCTGAATCAGCCCCTCTGTTTCTCGCCCTCTGTTTCAGACCCTCTGTTTCAGCCCCTCTGTTTCAGCCCCTCTGTTTCAGCCCCTCTGTTTCTCGCCCTCTGTTTCAGCTCCTCTGTTTCTCGCCCTCTGTTTCAGCCCCTCTGTTTCAGCCCCTCTGTTTCTCGCCCTCTGTTTCTGCCCCTCTGTTTCTCGCCCTCTGTTTCAGCCCCTCTGTTTCAGCCCCTCTGTTTCTCGCCCTCTGTTTCAGCCCCGCTGAATCAGACCCTCTGTTTCAGTCCCTCCGTTTCAGCCCCTCTGTTTCAGTCCCTCTGTTTCTCGCCCTCTGTTTCAGCCCCTCTGTTTCTCGCCCTCTGTTCCAGCCCCTCTGATTCTCGCCCTCTGTTTCAGCCCCTCTGTTTCAGCCCCTCTGTTTCAGCCCCTCTGTTTCTCGCCCTCTGTTTCAGCCACTCTGATTCAGCCCCTCTGTTTCAGCCCCTCTGTTTCTCGCCCTCTGTTTCAGCCCCTCTGTTTCTCGCCCTCTGTTTCAGCCCCTCTGTTTATCGCCCTCTGTTTCAGCCCCACTGTTTCTCGCCCTCTGTTTCAGCCACTCTGATTCAGCCCCTCTGTTTCAGCCCCTCTGTTTCTCGCACACTGTTTGAGCCCATCTGATTCAGCCCCTCTGTTTCAGCCCCTCTGATTCAGCCCCACTGATTCAGCCACTCTGATGAAGCCCCTCTGCTTCTCGCCCTCTGTTTCAGCCGCTCTGTTTCAGCCCCTCTGTTTCAGCCCCTCTGTTTCTCGCCCTCTGTTTCTCGCCCGCTGTTTCAGCCCCTCTGTTTCTCGCCCTCTGTTTCAGCCCCTTTGTTTCAGCCCCTCTGATTCAGCCCCTCTGATTCAGCCCCTCAGTTTCTCGCCCTCTGTTTCAGCCCCTCTCTTTCAGCCCGTCTGTTTCAGCCCCTCGGTTTCTCGCCCTCTGTTTCAGCCCCTCTGTTTCTCGGCCTCTGTTTCAGCCCCTCTGTTTCTCGCCCTCTGTTTCAGCCCCTCTGTTTCAGCCCCTCTGTTTCAGCCCCTCTGTTTCTCGCCCTCTGTTTCAGCCCCTCTGTTTCTCGCCCTCTGTTTCAGCTCCTCTGTTTCAGCCCCTCTGTTTCTCGCCCTCTGTTTCTGCCCCTCTGTTTCTCGCCCTCTGTTTCAGGCTCTCTGTTTCAGCCCATCTGTTTCAGCCCCTCTGTTTAAGCCCCTCTGTTTCTCGCCCTCTGTTTCTCGCCCGCTGTTTCAGCCCCTCTGTTTCTCGCCCTCTGTTTCAGCTCCTCTGTTTCAGCCCCTCTGTTTCTCGCCCTCTGTTTCTGCCCCTCTGTTTCTCGCCCTCTGTTTCAGGCTCTCTGTTTCAGCCCATCTGTTTCATCCCCTCTGTTTCAGACCCTCTGTTTCTCGCCCTCTGTTTCAGCCCCTCTGTTTCTCGCCCTCTGTTTCAGCCCCTCTGTTTCTCGCCCTCTGTTTCAGCCCCTCTGTTTCAGCCCCTCTGTTTCAGCCCCTCTGTTTCTCGCCCTCTGTTTCAGCCCCTCTGTTTCTCGCCCTCTGTTTCAGCTCCTCTGTTTCAGCCCCTCTGTTTCTCGCCCTCTGTTTCTGCCCCTCTGTTTCTCGCCCTCTGTTTCAGGCTCTCTGTTTCAGCCCATCTGTTTCAGCCCCTCTGTTTAAGCCCCTCTGTTTCTCGCCCTCTGTTTCTCGCCCGCTGTTTCAGCCCCTCTGTTTCTCGCCCTCTGTTTCAGCCTCTCTGTTTCAGCCCCTCTGATTCAGCCCCTCTGAATCAGCCCCACTGTTTCTCGCCCTGTGTTTCAGACCCTCTGTTTCAGCCCCTCTGTTTCAGCCCCTCTGTTTCAGCCCCTCTGTTTCTCGCCCTCTGTTTCAGCTCCTCTGTTTCTCGCCCTCTGTTTCAGCCCCTCTGTTTCAGCCCCTCTGTTTCTCGCCCTCTGTTTCTGCCCCTCTGTTTCTCGCCCTCTGTTTCATCCCCTCTGTTTCTCGCCCTCTGTTTCAGCCCCTCTGTTTCAGCCCCTCTGATTCAGCCCCTCTGATTCAGCCCCTCAGTTTCTCGCCCTCTGTTTCAGCCCCTCTGTTTCAGCCCCTCTGTTTCTCACCCTCTGTTTCAGCCCCTCTGTTTGTCGCCCTCTGTTTCAGCCCCTCTGTTTCTCGGCCTCTGTTTAAGCCCCTCTGTTTCAGCCCCTCTGTTTCAGCCCCTCTGTTTCTCGCCCTCTGTTTCAGCCCCTCTGTTTCTCGCACTCTGTTTCAGCCCCTCTGTTTCTCGCCCTCTGTTTCAGCCCCTCTGTTTCAGCCCCTCTGTCTCAGCCCCTCTGTTTCAGCCCCTCTGTTTCTCGCCCTCTGTTTCAGCCACTCTGTTTCTCGCCCTCTGTTTCAGACCCTCTGATTCAGCCCCGCTGTTTCAGCCCCTCTGATTCAGACCCTCTGTTTCAGCCCCTCTGTTTCAGCCCCTCTGTTTCAGCCCCTCTGTTTCAACCACTCTGTTTCTCGCCCTCTGTTTCTCACCCTCTGTTTCTCGCCCTCTGTTTCAGCCCCTCTGTTTTTCGCCCTCTGTTTAAGCCCCTCTGTTTCTCGCCCTCTGTTTCAGGCTCTCTGTTTCAGCCCGTCTGTTTCAGCCCCTCTGTTTAAGCCCCTCTCTTTCTCGCCCTCTGTTTCTCGCCCGCAGTTTCAGCCCCTCTGTTTCTCGTCCTCTGTTTCAGCCCCTCTGTTTCAGCCCCTCTGATTCAGCCCCTCTGAATCAGCCCCTCTGTTTCTCGCCCTCTGTTTCAGCCCCTCTGTTTCAGCCCCTCTGTTTCAGCCCCTCTGTTTCAGCCCCTCTGTTTCTCGCCCTCTGTTTCAGCTCCTCTGTTTCTCGCCCTCTGTTTCAGCCCCTCTGTTTCAGCCCCTCTGTTTCTCGCCCTCTGTTTCTCGCCCTCTGTTTCAGCCCCTCTGTTTCTCGCCCTCTGTTTCAGCCCCGCTGATTCAGCCCCTCTGTTTCAGTCCCTCCGTTTCAGCCCCTCTGTTTCAGTCCCTCTGTTTCTCGCCCACTGTTTCAGCCCCTCTGTTTCTCGCCCTCTGTTTCAGCCCCTCTGTTTCTCGCCCTCTGTTTCAGCCCCTCTGTTTCAGCCCCTCTGTTTCTCGCCCTCTGTTTCAGCCCCTCTGTTTCTCGCCCTCTGTTTCAGCCCCTCTGATTCAGCCCCTCTGAATCAGCCCCTCTGTTTCTCGCCCTCTGTTTCAGCCCCTCTGTTTCAGCCCCTCTGTTTCAGCCCCTCTGTTTCAGCCCCTCTGTTTCTCGCCCTCTGTTTCAGCTCCTCTGTTTCTCGCCCTCTGTTTCAGCCCCTCTGTTTCAGCCCCTCTGTTTCTCGCCCTCTGTTTCTCGCCCTCTGTTTCAGCCCCTCTGTTTCTCGCCCTCTGTTTCAGCCCCGCTGATTCAGCCCCTCTGTTTCAGTCCCTCCGTTTCAGCCCCTCTGTTTCAGTCCCTCTGTTTCTCGCCCTCTGTTTCAGCCCCTCTGTTTCTCGCCCTCTGTTTCAGCCCCTCTGTTTCTCGCCCTCTGTTTCAGCCCCTCTGTTTCTCGCTCTCTGTTTCAGCCACTCTGATTCAGCCCCTCTGTTTCAGCCCCTCTGTTTCTCGCCCTCTGTTTCAGCCCCTCTGTTTCAGCCCCGCTGTTTCAGCCCCTCTGTTTCATCCCCTCTGTTTCAGCACCTCTGTTTCTCGCCCTCTGTTTCTCACCCTCTGTTTCTCGCCCTCTGTTTCAGCCCCTCTGTTTTTCGCCCGCTGTTTCAGCCCCTCTGTTTCTCGCCCTCTGTTTCAGCCCCTCTGTTTCAGCCCCTCTGATTCAGCCCCTCTGATTCAGCCCCTCAGTTTCTCGCCTTCAGTTTCTCACCCTCTGTTTCAGCCCCTCTGTTTCAGCCCCTCTGTTACAGCCCCTCTGTTTCTCGCCCTCTGTTTCAGCCCCTCTGTTTCTCGGCCTCTGTTTCAGCCGCTCTGTTTCAGCCCCTCTGTTTCAGCCCCTCTGTTTCTCGCCCTCTGTTTCAGCCCCTCTGTTTCTCGCCCTCTGTTTCAGCCCCTCTGTTTCTCGCACTCTGTTTCTGCCCCTCTGTTTCTCGCCCGCTGTTTCAGCCCCTCTGTTTCTCGCCCTCTGTTTCAGCCCCTCTGTTTCAGCCCCTCTGATTCAGCCCCTCTGATTCAGCCCCTCAGTTTCTCGCCTTCAGTTTCTCACCCTCTGTTTCAGCCCCTCTGTTTCAGCCCCTCTGTTACAGCCCCTCTGTTTCTCGCCCTGTGTTTCAGACCCTCTGTTTCAGCCCCTCTGTTTCAGCCCCTCTGTTTCAGCCCCTCTGTTTCTCGCCCTCTGTTTCAGCTCCACTGTTTCTCGCCCTCTGTTTCAGCCCCTCTGTTTCAGCCCCTCTGTTTCTCGCCCTCTGTTTCTGCCCCTCTGTTTCTCGCCCTCTGTTTCATCCCCTCTGTTTCTCGCCCTCTGTTTCAGCCCCTCTGTTTCAGCCCCTCTGATTCAGCCCCTCTGATTCAGCCCCTCAGTTTCTCGCCCTCTGTTTCAGCCCCTCTGTTTCAGCCCCTCTGTTTCTCACCCTCTGTTTCAGCCCCTCTGTTTGTCGCCCTCTGTTTCAGCCCCTCTGTTTCTCGGCCTCTGTTTCAGCCCCTCTGTTTCAGCCTCTCTGTTTAAGCCCCTCTGTTTCTCGCCCTCTGTTTCAGCCCCTCTGTTTCTCGCACTCTGTTTCAGCCCCTCTGTTTCTCGCCCTCTGTTTCAGCCCCTCTGTTTCAGCCCCTCTGTCTCAGCCCCTCTGTTTCAGCCCCTCTGTTTCTCGCCCTCTGTTTCAGCCACTCTGTTTCTCGCCCTCTGTTTCAGACCCTCTGATTCAGCCCCGCTGTTTCAGCCCCTCTGATTCAGACCCTCTGTTTCAGCCCCTCTGTTTCAGCCCCTCTGTTTCAGCCCCTCTGTTTCAACCACTCTGTTTCTCGCCCTCTGTTTCTCACCCTCTGTTTCTCGCCCTCTGTTTCAGCCCCTCTGTTTTTCGCCCTCTGTTTAAGCCCCTCTGTTTCTCGCCCTCTGTTTCAGGCTCTCTGTTTCAGCCCGTCTGTTTCAGCCCCTCTGTTAAAGCCGCTCTCTTTCTCGCCCTCTGTTTCTCGCGCGCAGTTTCAGCCCCTCTGTTTCTCGCCCTCTGTTTCAGCCCCTCTGTTTCAGCCCCTCTGATTCAGCCCCTCTGAATCAGCCCCTCTGTTTCTCGCCCTCTGTTTCAGACCCTCTGTTTCAGCCCCTCTGTTTCAGCCCCTCTGTTTCAGCCCCTCTGTTTCTCGCCCTCTGTTTCAGCTCCTCTGTTTCTCGCCCTCTGTTTCAGCCCCTCTGTTTCAGCCCCTCTGTTTCTCGCCCTCTGTTTCTGCCCCTCTGTTTCTCGCCCTCTGTTTCAGCCCCTCTGTTTCTCGCCCTCTGTTTCAGCCCCGCTGATTCAGCCCCTCTGTTTCAGTCCCTCCGTTTCAGCCCCTCTGTTTCAGTCCCTCTGTTTCTCGCCCTCTGTTTCAGCCCCTCTGTTTCTCGCCCTCTGTTTCAGCCCCTCTGTTTCACGCCCTCTGTTTCATCCCCTCTGTTTCAGCCCCTCTGTTTCAGCCCCTCTGTTTCTCGCCCTCTGTTTCAGCCACTCTGATTCAGCCCCTCTGTTTCAGCCCCTCTGTTTCTCGCCCTCTGTTTCAGCCCCTCTGTTTCAGCCCCTCTGTTTCATCCCCTCTGTTTCAGCCCCTCTGTTTCTCGCCCTCTGTTTCTCACCCTCTGTTTCTCGCCCTCTGTTTCAGCCCCTCTGTTTTTCGCCCGCTGTTTCAGCCCCTCTGTTTCTCGCCCTCTGTTTCAGCCCCTCTGTTTCAGCCCCTCTGATTCAGCCCCTCTGATTCAGCCCCTCAGTTTCTCACCTTCAGTTTCTCACCCTCTGTTTCAGCCCCTCTGTTTCAGCCCCTCTGTTACAGCCCCTCTGTTTCTCGCCCTCTGTTTCAGCCCCTCTGTTTCTCGCCCTCTGTTTCAGCCCCTCTGTTTCTCGCCCTCTGTTTCAGCTCCTCTGTTTCAGCCCCTCTGTTTCTGGCCCTCTGTTTCTGCCCCTCTGTTTCTCGCCCTCTGTTTCAGGCTCTCTGTTTCAGCCCGTCTGTTTCAGCCCCTCTGTTTAAGCCCCTCTGTTTCTCGCCCTCTGTTTCTCGCCCGCTGTTTCAGCCTCTCTGTTTCAGCCCCTCTGATTCAGCCCCTCTGAATCAGCCCCACTGTTTCTCGCCCTGTGTTTCAGACCCTCTGTTTCAGGCTCTCTGTTTCAGCCCCTCTGTTTCAGCCCCTCTGTTTCTCGCCCTCTGTTTCAGCTCCTCTGTTTCTCGCCCTCTGTTTCAGCCCCTCTGTTTCAGCCCCTCTGTTTCTCGCCCTCTGTTTCTCGCCCTCGGTTTCAGCCCCTCTGTTTCTCGCACTCTGTTTCAGCCCCTCTGTTTCTCGCCCTCTGTTTCAGCCCCTCTGTTTCAGCCCCTCTGTCTCAGCCCCTCTGTTTCAGCCCCTCTGCTTCTCGCCCTCTGTTTCAGCCGCTCTGTTTCTCGCCCTCTGTTTCAGCCCCTCTGATTCAGCCCTGCTGTTTCAGCCCCTCTGATTCAGCCCCTCTGTTTCAGCCCCTCTGTTTCAGCCCTCTGTTTCAGCCCCTCTGTTTCAACCACTCTGTTTCTCGACCTCTGTTTCTCACCCTCTGTTTCTCGCCCTCTGTTTCAGCCCCACTGTTTTTCGCCCTCTGTTTAAGCCCCTCTGTTTCTCGCCCTCTGTTTCAGGCTCTCTGTTTCAGCCCGTCTGTTTCAGCCCCTCTGTTTATGCCCCTCTGTTTCTCGCCCTCTGTTTCTCGCCCGCTGTTTCATCCCCTCTGTTTCTCGCCCTCTGTTTCAGCCCCTCTGTTTCAGCCCCTCTGATTCAGCCCCTCTGAATCAGCCCCTCTGTTTCTCGCCCTCTGTTTCAGACCCTCTGTTTCAGCCCCTCTGTTTCAGCCCCTCTGTTTCAGCCCCTCTGTTTCTCGCCCTCTGTTTCAGCTCCTCTGTTTCTCGCCCTCTGTTTCAGCCCCTCTGTTTCAGCCCCTCTGTTTCTCGCCCTCTGTTTCTGCCCCTCTGTTTCTCGCCCTCTGTTTCAGCCCCTCTGTTTCAGCCCCTCTGTTTCTCGCCCTCTGTTTCAGCCCCGCTGAATCAGACCCTCTGTTTCAGTCCCTCCGTTTCAGCCCCTCTGTTTCAGTCCCTCTGTTTCTCGCCCTCTGTTTCAGCCCCTCTGTTTCTCGCCCTCTGTTCCAGCCCCTCTGTTTCTCGCCCTCTGTTTCAGCCCCTCTGTTTCAGCCCCTCTGTTTCAGCCCCTCTGTTTCTCGCCCTCTGTTTCAGCCACTCTGATTCAGCCCCTCTGTTTCAGCCCCTCTGTTTCTCGCCCTCTGTTTCAGCCCCTCTGTTTCTCGCCCTCTGTTTCAGCCCCTCTGTTTATCGCCCTCTGTTTCAGCCCCACTGTTTCTCGCCCTCTGTTTCAGCCACTCTGATTCAGCCCCTCTGTTTCAGCCCCTCTGTTTCTCGCACACTGTTTGAGCCCATCTGATTCAGCCCCTCTGTTTCAGCCCCTCTGATTCAGCCCCACTGATTCAGCCACTCTGATGAAGCCCCTCTGCTTCTCGCCCTCTGTTTCAGCCGCTCTGTTTCAGCCCCTCTGTTTCAGCCCCTCTGTTTCTCGCCCTCTGTTTCTCGCCCGCTGTTTCAGCCCCTCTGTTTCTCGCCCTCTGTTTCAGCCCCTTTGTTTCAGCCCCTCTGATTCAGCCCCTCTGATTCAGCCCCTCAGTTTCTCGCCCTCTGTTTCAGCCCCTCTCTTTCAGCCCGTCTGTTTCAGCCCCTCGGTTTCTCGCCCTCTGTTTCAGCCCCTCTGTTTCTCGGCCTCTGTTTCAGCCACTCTGTTTCATCCCCTCTGTTTCAGACCCTCTGTTTCTCGCCCTCTGTTTCAGCCCCTCTGTTTCTCGTCCTCTGTTTCAGCCCCTCTGTTTCTCGCCCTCTGTTTCAGCCCCTCTGTTTCAGCCCCTCTGTTTCAGCCCCTCTGTTTCTCGCCCTCTGTTTCAGCCCCTCTGTTTCTCGCCCTCTGTTTCAGCTCCTCTGTTTCAGCCCCTCTGTTTCTCGCCCTCTGTTTCTGCCCCTCTGTTTCTCGCCCTCTGTTTCAGGCTCTCTGTTTCAGCCCATCTGTTTCAGCCCCTCTGTTTAAGCCCCTCTGTTTCTCGCCCTCTGTTTCTCGCCCGCTGTTTCAGCCCCTCTGTTTCTCGCCCTCTGTTTCAGCCTCTCTGTTTCAGCCCCTCTGATTCAGCCCCTCTGAATCAGCCCCACTGTTTCTCGCCCTGTGTTTCAGACCCTCTGTTTCAGCCCCTCTGTTTCAGCCCCTCTGTTTCAGCCCCTCTGTTTCTCGCCCTCTGTTTCAGCTCCTCTGTTTCTCGCCCTCTGTTTCAGCCCCTCTGTTTCAGCCCCTCTGTTTCTCGCCCTCTGTTTCTGCCCCTCTGTTTCTCGCCCTCTGTTTCATCCCCTCTGTTTCTCGCCCTCTGTTTCAGCCCCTCTGTTTCAGCCCCTCTGATTCAGCCCCTCTGATTCAGCCCCTCAGTTTCTCGCCCTCTGTTTCAGCCCCTCTGTTTCAGCCCCTCTGTTTCTCACCCTCTGTTTCAGCCCCTCTGTTTGTCGCCCTCTGTTTCAGCCCCTCTGTTTCTCGGCCTCTGTTTAAGCCCCTCTGTTTCAGCCCCTCTGTTTCAGCCCCTCTGTTTCTCGCCCTCTGTTTCAGCCCCTCTGTTTCTCGCACTCTGTTTCAGCCCCTCTGTTTCTCGCCCTCTGTTTCAGCCCCTCTGTTTCAGCCCCTCTGTCTCAGCCCCTCTGTTTCAGCCCCTCTGTTTCTCGCCCTCTGTTTCAGCCACTCTGTTTCTCGCCCTCTGTTTCATACCCTCTGATTCAGCCCCGCTGTTTCAGCCCCTCTGATTCAGACCCTCTGTTTCAGCCCCTCTGTTTCAGCCCCTCTGTTTCAGCCCCTCTGTTTCAACCACTCTGTTTCTCGCCCTCTGTTTCTCACCCTCTGTTTCTCGCCCTCTGTTTCAGCCCCTCTGTTTTTCGCCCTCTGTTTAAGCCCCTCTGTTTCTCGCCCTCTGTTTCAGGCTCTCTGTTTCAGCCCGTCTGTTTCAGCCCCTCTGTTTAAGCCCCTCTGTTTCTCGCCCTCTGTTTCAGCCCCTCTGTTTCAGCCCCTCTGATTCAGCCCCTCTGAATCAGCCCCTCTGTTTCTCGCCCTCTGTTTCAGCCCCTCTGTTTCAGCCCCTCTGTTTCAGCCCCTCTGTTTCAGCCCCTCTGTTTCTCGCCCTCTGTTTCAGCTCCTCTGTTTCTCGCCCTCTGTTTCAGCCCCTCTGTTTCAGCCCCTCTGTTTCTCGCCCTCTGTTTCTCGCCCTCTGTTTCAGCCCCTCTGTTTCTCGCCCTCTGTTTCAGCCCCGCTGATTCAGCCCCTCTGTTTCAGTCCCTCCGTTTCAGCCCCTCTGTTTCAGCCCCTCTGTCTCAGCCCCTCTGTTTCAGCCCCTCTGTTTCTCGCCCTCTGTTTCAGCCCCTCTGTTTCTCGCCCTCTGTTTCAGCCCCTCTGATTCAGCCCCGCTGTTTCAGCCCCTCTGATTCAGCCCCTCTGTTTCAGCCCCTCTGTTTCAGCCCTCTGTTTCAGCCCCTCTGTTTCAACCACTCTGTTTCTCGCCCTCTGTTTCTCACCCTCTGTTTCTCGCCCTCTGTTTCAGCCCCTCTGTTTTTCGCCCTCTGTTTAAGCCCCTCTGTTTCTCGCCCTCTGTTTCAGGCTCTCTGTTTCAACCCGTCTGTTTCAGCCCCTCTGTTTAAGCCCCTCTGTTTCTCGCCCTCTGTTTCTCGCCCGCTGTTTCAGCACCTCTGTTTCTCGCCCTCTGGTTCAGCCCCTCTGTTTCAGCCCCTCTGATTCAGCCCCTCTGAATCAGCCCCTCTGTTTCTCGCCCTCTGTTTCAGACCCTCTGTTTCTCGCCCTCTGTTTCAGCCCCGCTGATTCAGCCCCTCTGTTTCAGTCCCTCCGTTTCAGCCCCTCTGTTTCAGTCCCTCTGTTTCTCTCCCTCTGTTTCAGCCCCTCTGTTTCTCGCCCTCTGTTTCAGCCCCTCTGTTTCTCGCCCTCTGTTTCAGCCCCTCTGTTTCAGCCCCTCTGTTTCAGCCCCTCTGTTTCTCGCCCTCTGTTTCAGCCAGTCTGATTCAGCCCCTCTGTTTCAGCCCCTCTGTTTCTCGCCCTCTGTTTCAGCCCCTCTGTTTCTCGCCCTCTGTTTCAGCCCCTCTGTTTATCGCCCTCTGTTTCAGCCCAACTGTTTCTCGACCTCTGTTTCAGCCACTCTGATTCAGCCCCTCTGTTTCTCGCACACTGTTTGAGCCCATCTGATTCAGCCCCTCTGTTTCAGCCCCTCTGATTCAGCCCCTCTGATTCAGCCACTCGGATGAAGCCCCTCTGCTTCTCGCCCTCTGTTTCAGCCGCTCTGTTTCAGCCCCTCTGTTTCAGCCCCTCTGTTTCTCGCCCTCTGTTTCTCGCCCGCTGTTTCAGCCCCTCTGTTTCTCGCCCTCTGTTTCAGCCCCTCTGTTTCAGCCCCTCTGATTCAGCCCCTCTGATTCAGCCCCTCTGTTTCTCGCCCTCTGTTTCAGCCCCTCTCTTTCAGCCCGTCTGTTTCAGCCCCTCGGTTTCTCGCCCTCTGTTTCAGCCCCTCTGTTTCTCGGCCTCTGTTTCAGCCACTCTGTTTCATCCCCTCTGTTTCAGACCCTCTGTTTCTCGCCCTCTGTTTCAGCCCCTCTGTTTCTCTCCCTCTGTTTCAGCCCCTCTGTTTCTCGCCCTCTGTTTCAGTCCCTCTGTTACAGCCCCTCTGTTTCAGCCCCTCTGTTTCTCGCCCTCTGTTTCAGCCCCTCTGTTTCTCGCCCTCTGTTTCAGCTCCTCTGTTTCAGCCCCTCTGTTTCTCGCCCTCTGTTTCTGCCCCTCTGTTTCTCGCCCTCTGTTTCAGGCTCTCTGTTTCAGCCCGTCTGTTTCAGCCCCTCTGTTTATGCCCCTCAGTTTCTCGCCCTCTGTTTCTCGCCCGCTGTTTCAGCCCCTCTGTTTCTCGCCCTCTGTTTCAGCCTCTCTGTTTCAGCCCCTCTGATTCAGCCCCTCTGAATCAGCCCCACTGTTTCTCGCCCTGTGTTTCAGACCCTCTGTTTCAGCCCCTCTGTTTCAGCCCCTCTGTTTCAACCCCTCTGTTTCTCGCCCTCTGTTTCAGCTCCACTGTTTCTCGCCCTCTGTTTCAGCCCCTCTGTTTCAGCCCCTCTGTTTCTCGCCCTCTGTTTCTCGCCCTCTGTTTCAGCCCCTCTGTTTCTCGCACTCTGTTTCAGCCCCTCTGTTTCTCGCCCTCTGTTTCAGCACCTCTGTTTCAGCCCCTCTGATTCAGCCCCTCTGATTCAGCCCCTCTGATTCAGACCCTCAGTTTCTCGCCCTCTGTTTCAGCCCCTCTCTTTCAGCCCGTCTGTTTCAGCCCCTCGGTTTCTCTCCCTCTGTTTCAGCCCCTCTGTTTCTCGGCCTCTGTTTCAGCCACTCTGTTTCATCCCCTCTGTTTCAGACCCTCTGTTTGTCGCCCGCTGTTTCAGCCCCTCTGTTTCTCGCCCTCTGTTTCAGCCCCTCTGTTTCTCGCCCTCTGTTTCAGCCCCTCTGTTTCAGCCCCTCTGTTTCAGCCCCTCTGTTTCTCGCCCTCTGTTTCAGCCCCTCTGTTTCTCGCCCTCTGTTTCAGCTCCTCTGTTTCAGCCCCTCTGTTTCTCGCCCTCTGTTTCTGCCCCTCTGTTTCTCGCCTTCTGTTTCAGGCTCTCTGTTTCAGCCCATCTGTTTCAGCCCCTCTGTTTAAGCCCCTCTGTTTCTCGCCCTCTGTTTCTCGCCCGCTGTTTCAGCTCCTCTGTTTCAGCCCCTCTGTTTCTCGCCCTCTTTTTCTGCCCCTCTGTTTCTCGCCCTCTGTTTCAGGCTCTCTGTTTCAGCCCATCTGTTTCAGCCCCTCTGTTTCAGACCCTCTGTTTCTCGCCCTCTGTTTCAGCCCCTCTGTTTCTCTCCCTCTGTTTCAGCCCCTCTGGTTCTCGCCCTCTGTTTCAGTCCCTCTGTTTCAGCCCCTCTGTTTCAGCCCCTCTGTTTCTCGCCCTCTGTTTCAGCCCCTCTGTTTCTCGCCCTCTGTTTCAGCTCCTCTGTTTCAGCCCCTCTGTTTCTCGCCCTCTGTTTCTGCCCCTCTGTTTCTCGCCCTCTGTTTCAGGCTCTCTGTTTCAGCCCGTCTGTTTCAGCCCCTCTGTTTAAGCCCCTCTGTTTCTCGCCCTCTGTTTCTCGCCCGCTGTTTCAGCCCCTCTGTTTCTCGCCCTCTGTTTCAGCCTCTCTGTTTCAGCCCCTCTGATTCAGCCCCTCTGAATCAGCCCCACTGTTTCTCGTCCTGTGTTTCAGACCCTCTGTTTCAGCACCTCTGTTTCAGCCCCTCTGTTTCAGCCCCTATGTTTCTCGCCCTCTGTTTCAGCTCCACTGTTTCTCGCCCTCTGTTTCAGCCCCTCTGTTTCAGCCCCTCTGTTTCTCGCCCTCTGTTTCTCGCCCTCTGTTTCAGCCCCTCTGTTTCTCGCACTCTGTTTCAGCCCCTCTGTTTCTCGCCCTCTGTTTCAGCCCCTCTGTTTCAGCCCCTCTGTCTCAGCCCCTCTGTTTCAGCCCCTCTGTTTCTCGCCCTCTGTTTCAGCCCCTCTGTTTCTCGCCCTCTGTTTCAGCCCCTCTGATTCAGCCCCGCTGTTTCAGCCCCTCTGATTCAGCCCCTCTGTTTCAGCCCCTCTGTTTCAGCCCTCTGTTTCAGCCCCTCTGTTTCAACCACTCTGTTTCTCGCACTCTGTTTCTCACCCTCTGTTTCTCGCCCTCTGTTTCAGCCCCTC
Source organism: Chiloscyllium punctatum (assembly GCF_047496795.1). NCBI lineage: Eukaryota > Metazoa > Chordata > Chondrichthyes > Orectolobiformes > Hemiscylliidae > Chiloscyllium > Chiloscyllium punctatum. The sequence goes on along the minus strand of NW_027309790.1, from coordinate 6,308,899 downwards.
TGTTTTTCGCCCTCTGTTTAAGCCCCTCTGTTTCTCGCCCTCTGTTTCAGGCTCTCTGTTTCAACCCGTCTGTTTCAGCCCCTCTGTTTATGCCCCTCTGTTTCTCGCCCTCTGTTTCTCGCCCGCTGTTTCAGCCCCTCTGTTTCTCGCCCTCTGTTTCAGCCCCTCTGTTTCAGCCCCTCTGATTCAGCCCCTCTGAATCAGCCCCTCTGTTTCTCGCCCTCTGTTTCAGACCCTCTGTTTCAGCCCCTCTGTTTCAGCCCCTCTGTTTCAGCCCCTCTGTTTCTCGCCCTCTGTTTCAGCTCCTCTGTTTCTCGCCCTCTGTTTCAGCCCCTCTGTTTCAGCCCCACTGTTTCTCGCCCTCTGTTTCTGCCCCTCTGTTTCTCGCCCTCTGTTTCAGCCCCTCTGTTTCTCGCCCTCTGTTTCAGCCCCGCTGATTCAGCCCCTCTGTTTCAGTCCCTCCGTTTCAGCCCCTCTGTTTCAGTCCCTCTGTTTCTCGCCCGCTGTTTCAGCCCCTCTGTTTCTCGCCCTCTGTTTCAGCCCCTCTGTTTCTCGCCCTCTGTTTCAGCCCCTCTGTTTCAGCCCCTCTGTTTCAGCCCCTCTGTTTCTCGCCCTCTGTTTCAGCCACTCTGATTCAGCCCCTCTGTTTCAGCCCCTCTGTTTCTCGCCCTCTGTTTCAGCCCCTCTGTTTCTCGCCCTCTGTTTCAGCCCCTCTGTTTATCGCCCTCTGTTTCAGCCCCACTGTTTCTCGCCCTCTGTTTCAGCCACTCTGTTTCAGCCCCTCTGTTTCAGCCCCTCTGTTTCTCGCACACTGTTTGAGCCCATCTGATTCAGCCCCTCTGTTTCAGCCCCTCTGATTCAGCCCCTCTGATTCAGCCCCTCAGTTTCTCGCCCTCTGTTTCAGCCCCTCTCTTTCAGCCCGTCTGTTTCAGCCCCTCGGTTTCTCGCCCTCTGTTTCAGCCCCTCTGTTTCTCGGCCTCTGTTTCAGCCACTCTGTTTCATCCCCTCTGTTTCAGACCCTCTGTTTCTCGCCCTCTGTTTCAGCCCCTCTGTTTCTCGCCCTCTGTTTCAGCCCCTGTGTTTCTCGCCCTCTGTTTCAGCCCCTCTGTTTCAGCCCCTCTGTTTCAGCCCCTCTGTTTCTCGCCCTCTGTTTCAGCCCCTCTGTTTCTCGCCCTCTGTTTCAGCTCCTCTGTTTCAGCCCCTCTGTTTCTCGCCCTCTGTTTCTGCCCCTCTGTTTCTCGCCCTCTGTTTCAGGCTCTCTGTTTCAGCCCATCTGTTTCAGCCCCTCTGTTTAAGCCCCTCTGCTTCTCGCCCTCTGTTTCTCGCCCGCTGTTTCAGCCCCTCTGTTTCTCGCCCTCTGTTTCAGCCTCTCTGTTTCAGCCCCTCTGATTCAGCCCCTCTGAATCAGCCCCACTGTTTCTCGCCCTGTGTTTCAGACCCTCTGTTTCAGCCCCTCTGTTTCAGCCCCTCTGTTTCAGCCCCTCTGTTTCTCGCCCTCTGTTTCAGCTCCACTGTTTCTCGCCCTCTGTTTCAGCCCCTCTGTTTCAGCCCCTCTGTTTCTCGCCCTCTGTTTCTGCCCCTCTGTTTCTCGCCCTCTGTTTCATCCCCTCTGTTTCTCGCCCTCTGTTTCAGCCCCTCTGTTTCAGCCCCTCTGATTCAGCCCCTCTGATTCAGCCCCTCAGTTTCTCGCCCTCTGTTTCAGCCCCTCTGTTTCAGCCCCTCTGTTTCTCACCCTCTGTTTCAGCCCCTCTGTTTGTCGCCCTCTGTTTCAGCCCCTCTGTTTCTCGGCCTCTGTTTCAGCCCCTCTGTTTCAGCCTCTCTGTTTCAGCCCCTCTGTTTCTCGCCCTCTGTTTCAGCCCCTCTGTTTCTCGCACTCTGTTTCAGCCCCTCTGTTTCTCGCCCTCTGTTTCAGCCCCTCTGTTTCAGCCCCTCTGTCTCAGCCCCTCTGTTTCAGCCCCTCTGTTTCTCGCCCTCTGTTTCAGCCACTCTGTTTCTCGCCCTCTGTTTCAGACCCTCTGATTCAGCCCCGCTGTTTCAGCCCCTCTGATTCAGACCCTCTGTTTCAGCCCCTCTGTTTCAGCCCCTCTGTTTCAGCCCCTCTGTTTCAACCACTCTGTTTCTCGCCCTCTGTTTCTCACCCTCTGTTTCTCGCCCTCTGTTTCAGCCCCTCTGTTTTTCGCCCTCTGTTTAAGCCCCTCTGTTTCTCGCCCTCTGTTTCAGGCTCTCTGTTTCAGCCCGTCTGTTTCAGCCCCTCTGTTAAAGCCCCTCTCTTTCTCGCCCTCTGTTTCTCGCCCGCAGTTTCAGCCCCTCTGTTTCTCGCCCTCTGTTTCAGCCCCTCTGTTTCAGCCCCTCTGATTCAGCCCCTCTGAATCAGCCCCTCTGTTTCTCGCCCTCTGTTTCAGACCCTCTGTTTCAGCCCCTCTGTTTCAGCCCCTCTGTTTCAGCCCCTCTGTTTCTCGCCCTCTGTTTCAGCTCCTCTGTTTCTCGCCCTCTGTTTCAGCCCCTCTGTTTCAGCCCCTCTGTTTCTCGCCCTCTGTTTCTGCCCCTCTGTTTCTCGCCCTCTGTTTCAGCCCCTCTGTTTCTCGCCCTCTGTTTCAGCCCCGCTGATTCAGCCCCTCTGTTTCAGTCCCTCCGTTTCAGCCCCTCTGTTTCAGTCCCTCTGTTTCTCGCCCTCTGTTTCAGCCCCTCTGTTTCTCGCCCTCTGTTTCAGCCCCTCTGTTTCACGCCCTCTGTTTCATCCCCTCTGTTTCAGCCCCTCTGTTTCAGCCCCTCTGTTTCTCGCCCTCTGTTTCAGCCACTCTGATTCAGCCCCTCTGTTTCAGCCCCTCTGTTTCTCGCCCTCTGTTTCAGCCCCTCTGTTTCAGCCCCTCTGTTTCATCCCCTCTGTTTCAGCCCCTCTGTTTCTCGCCCTCTGTTTCTCACCCTCTGTTTCTCGCCCTCTGTTTCAGCCCCTCTGTTTTTCGCCCGCTGTTTCAGCCCCTCTGTTTCTCGCCCTCTGTTTCAGCCCCTCTGTTTCAGCCCCTCTGATTCAGCCCCTCTGATTCAGCCCCTCAGTTTCTCACCTTCAGTTTCTCACCCTCTGTTTCAGCCCCTCTGTTTCAGCCCCTCTGTTACAGCCCCTCTGTTTCTCGCCCTCTGTTTCAGCCCCTCTGTTTCTCGCCCTCTGTTTCAGCCCCTCTGTTTCTCGCCCTCTGTTTCAGCTCCTCTGTTTCAGCCCCTCTGTTTCTCGCCCTCTGTTTCTGCCCCTCTGTTTCTCGCCCTCTGTTTCAGGCTCTCTGTTTCAGCCCGTCTGTTTCAGCCCCTCTGTTTAAGCCCCTCTGTTTCTCGCCCTCTGTTTCTCGCCCGCTGTTTCAGCCTCTCTGTTTCAGCCCCTCTGATTCAGCCCCTCTGAATCAGCCCCACTGTTTCTCGCCCTGTGTTTCAGACCCTCTGTTTCAGGCTCTCTGTTTCAGCCCCTCTGTTTCAGCCCCTCTGTTTCTCGCCCTCTGTTTCAGCTCCTCTGTTTCTCGCCCTCTGTTTCAGCCCCTCTGTTTCAGCCCCTCTGTTTCTCGCCCTCTGTTTCTCGCCCTCGGTTTCAGCCCCTCTGTTTCTCGCACTCTGTTTCAGCCCCTCTGTTTCTCGCCCTCTGTTTCAGCCCCTCTGTTTCAGCCCCTCTGTCTCAGCCCCTCTGTTTCAGCCCCTCTGCTTCTCGCCCTCTGTTTCAGCCGCTCTGTTTCTCGCCCTCTGTTTCAGCCCCTCTGATTCAGCCCCGCTGTTTCAGCCCCTCTGATTCAGCCCCTCTGTTTCAGCCCCTCTGTTTCAGCCCTCTGTTTCAGCCCCTCTGTTTCAACCACTCTGTTTCTCGCCCTCTGTTTCTCACCCTCTGTTTCTCGCCCTCTGTTTCAGCCCCTCTGTTTTTC